>NC_135400.1:11113392-11478392 GCF_051989625.1 Stigmatopora argus | reverse complement strand
GATTTGGTTGTTGATTAAAATCAGTAAAACATTATCTTTTCTAATATTTTATTATGATGAAATATCTCAGGTTACAGAATACTCATTTGAAGCTGATACATTCTATCTATAAAATAAAAAATATTCAAATAATTAGATTTGGTAAAATATGTGCTGTTTTTAATAAAAAACAAGCAGGGAGTTTAATTACTACCTATTAAAAATACAACTCAAATCCCCATCCATTCATAATTCAAATAAAACAAAAATCCAAAAGTATTGTTATTTGGTCATTTTAAAAAATTAACTTTGAAAATTTTAATAAAATAACTATAAACTATGTATTTATTGTGATGTTTACAACCATCTTAATAAATGAAGTGAAAGGTTTTATTTTTGTTTGCAACCTTTACATTTTAAAACATCTCGATATCGTAAGATGACTAAAAAGAGGCGCAATTCAATCCAGTAATACCTTGACATAAGAGTGTTGAAACATACGAAAAATTTGAGATACGAGAAAAATTCCAAGTACAAATCATCAAAAGTAGCAAATGATGGCACGCTCTCAATCAAAATATACGACAAGGTGAGTTGAGAGAGCAAAAAAGCTGCCCTCAACACCAACATCATTTGTGGCCAATTGTCACATGCATTAAAAATGAAGAAATAAATACATCATAATAATGAAAAGTGGTCTGACCCAAAGTAAGCCGCGCTGTGCGACAGGAGGACGCAGAATGCAAGCAGGCGCAGTAGGCAGGCGGTCCTTGGGAGGCTGGAGCGCATGCTGCCGGCTCGGTTCTGCTCTTCATCGCGCTGATTCTGCCCGAGGAGAAAGTCCCGGTCCGGGTGGACGCCAAGCCCCTTTAATCAAGGGGAGGGATGGAGGGAGGAGGGAGGAGGGAAGAAGAAGGAGGGTGAGGTCTCTCTCTCCCTCTCCCTCTCTCTCTTTCTCTCTCCAGTTTATTAGTGGAGGTGCTCTGCCCAACCTCCCTCCAACAGAGAACGCCACCCAGGTGGACACAGCTGCAGGGGGAGCTGGTTTACCTGCGCGCCTCCACCGAGGACCACACGTTGTCGATTTTGTTGACAAAATAGCAGGGTGAAAAGTGCAAAAATAACTATGGGATCATTTGTCTTAATGCTAACCCTGCCAGCACAGCTAACGGTAGCCAATGAACTCAATTGGGGGTTTCAAACCCACGGTCCAAGGGCCAAATCCGGCCAGGTGCGTGGACTACATATTTGGGGATGGAATCAAATTTATGTTCATTCATGATAATACTTTGACTTGGATCACTTTTTAATGCAGAAAGAGAATATTGACATTTTTGCCCATTTGTATAGGTTTTCTTTCTTTTTTTTTTTTAGATAATTAAAGCTATTCATGTTATACTAATTTCTGCTTTTTCGTTCATTCATCATGCAAGGTTTGCTGGGGTTGCCGGAGCCTATCGCAGCTTCAGATGAACGTCAGTCGGCCCTAGACTGGTCGCCAGTCACACAAAAGGCACATAAAGAGATAGACGACCATACACACATGCTGCCACCAGCGGGAATCGAATCCATACCTGCCCACACCGTAGTCAGGTGAGTGAACCACTACAACACTAGGCAGCTAATTTGTCCTTCGCAAGAATTGATATGGTAAAAAAGGTAATATTCATGGTTCAAGTGAATTATTCAATTACGCCAGCCCTAGTTTACTTGACATTAATGTCCAATCATAGCTCTTTTGTGAATTTAAATAAGTTGGTCACTTGTATTTGCAATCTATTTAAAGTGAATCCCAGGGGTGCTAGTATATATTGACCTAGTAAACCTGCTCAAATCCCATCCAAATTAAAAAAAAAAGTTGAATAAATAAAACTTTGATGTCACTTTAAAGTATACCCCTCCATCTAGTGGTTTAAACACATACTTCACTACCAAATCTCACTTGACAAAACATTTTTCTTTGCAAAATAAATATATCCAATTATTATACGTCTTGTGCGTACTTGAAATGGGCTTTTAATGTTTTCACGGGAAAACAAAAGATTTAAGAAGCGCTCTTTAATCCATTCACATGCGTGTCCACTCCTCTCCACCAGGGGTCCCCAGATTCAAGCTATCCAGCTTGTTTCGCCACCGCACTTCCTCCAACACACCTGACTCAAATGTTTGCTCATCATTTGACTCCGGTTTGCATGAGGAGTAATGCAGGAATAAACCGGGACTTATTTATCCCTTTTTTAATATGTTATGAAAATATTTTAGTTCGATCTCGGGTAATCGGGTCCAACAAAAAAAACAAGCTGTCTAGGACATTTTCCACTTACTATGTAGTAAGCCTCCAGAGGGCATAAAACGCCAATATTTCTCACCACCTGTAAGTACACGACGATTGTATGCAATCAACTTCCTTATTGTCAACAGAAACTTTATTTAACACTGGGGGGTCACGGTCGGGGTGGGATCGTCGGATGGTTAGATGGGGGACCACTTCCTATTAATTTTGGGGTCACTCATCCATTTGATTAGGAGGGGAGTACTCCCAATCAGTCCTGCCATTTTAAATGATGTTTGTTATCAATGGCAGCCAGTCACTTCCTTCATTTTTGGATACTTTCTGTTGATTTTAGGTTATTTTTTGCATCACTTTCTGTTGATTTGTGGGCATTTTATGTCACTTGCGGTTGATTTCGCGTCGCCCCCCCCCCCATTTGAATAGAAAAATTGATGTTTTTGTCAATAATATGTATAATTATTATTTCTAAGTGCCTTTCAAAAGTTTTTGGATCTGCGCATTTTCAGTAAAAATTGTGTACAACTTTTGTGCAGCTTAATTTCCTGAATTTTGTCTAAATGATATTAATTGGATTTTAAAACGTGAATATTTCAATGATTTTGCCATTTGAAATGAATGTGGCTTATATGTCAAAAGAATTATTTTGGCCACAATTGTAAAAATAAAACGATACGGCTATTATTATTATTATTATTAAAATTTATTTGCGCTGACTGACCATGCAAGTCAGACTAAAGTACATGTAGACATTTTGTACTGTACTTGTTTTTTCTAAATGATTTTATTTTGTTCACCACTTACCCTCTTCCGTCTGCATTTCAGGTGGCCATTCTTCCAAAGATTTGTTACCTTGGAAACAGCACCTTATGTATTTTTTAAGAGCCACAGTGGGAAAGAAGAAGTGCTTCCGAGGGTCCTTTTCCCCAGGTACAGTGGTCAGCCTCTAAATCATGACATTTGACATTTGAAGCGTGCGTCTGTAGTTGACCGGATCAATTTGATCTCGGAATATATAAGATATGCAACGTCACGCCCCACTTCCCTCGCTTGACCTTTTTGAGATGTCACAAATATTCGTTTCAAGGCAGATTTAAAATGGTCTTGGAAGTCCACATTAGCCCTTTGAATTAACATTGAAAAAAATCTAAGTTTTGACTTGTTCGTCACTAAAAATCATCTATCTGGAGACCTTCATGAAAGATCAATGGCAACAGAATTATTATGATTTTTCCCCCCCAAAATAGATTTTTCCATTTTTTTAAATTAAAAAGATAAAATATAAAAATGAGTATTTTTTCTGTTTTAAGAAACGGAAAGTTTTTCACCTTTTGCATTCTTAATAATAAATACACATCCAAATTAGTTTTTTCCACTTTCACTCAAAAAATAGTGCCTTTTTTTCTACCTGAAATGTAAAAAAACCCAATATTTATTTGTAGTTAACTCATTTAGCATTTTTTTGTCACGGGATGTCTAATTGTACATATTGAAATGAGTGAACAATTACTAGTGACAAAGGGCCACTATGTAATACAAAACAACAGTTATTTTCCCTCCGGTTAGCCTTTGCGAATCTTTCCCCATATGATCCAATTTTAAAATCAATCGTGTAAGTAAATGATTTATGGTGGAGAGTGACCGAGAAAGGGTAAATCAAGGCGAGCGCCAGTGAGCTGTTGTCTAACATGCGCCGGGCGGGACTTGCACATTTTTTGGCTTGTGGAAAGCACAGAAGGTGCACAGCACCGTGCCTGTCCTGACACCCACGCACGTGCGCCGATAACACTGAGTCCACAAGTGGCCATATCGCATTATAAAGGCAAGTCCTCTCCAGCCTCTCGCGTCGCCATGGCAACACAGGCCTTACCAGGTGATTGGCAGCGGACCGAATCCAACCGCCCTTTGCTTTCACGACATGGCTGAAATGTTTAATAGTCATTTTCATTGGCATCCAATGCAAGGTTTGTTCATATCTGTTTTTTTTTTAACTCCTCAGGGAGGTCGACATTGCTTTCTCTCACACACAAAAATACACACACACACACACACTCATACACAAAAGAAAAGGGGAAAAAAAACAGGCATACTAAAGCGTCTGCGGAAGCGACATTACAGCATGCAATTTCACGGCAGTTATATTATTTGAAATGCATGCTGGGAAATAAATGATGCTTTTAATGCTTTTATTGCGTGTACCCTTTAATTTGACGCATTTTACGGATGATAAGTCGTTCTGGGGCGTCATTCAAACTTGTCAAAAAATGAGACCGAGGGGAAAAAAACTCAAGTGGCACCAAACTTTAAGTCAAAGTTTTGAAGGCAAAATATTGGAGAAAAATGTACCATTTACGGTCCGGCATTTGGGGGGCAGTTGTCGCTCCGTGCCGACCTGGTGGATCCGCCCATGTAAATCACATTCCATGAAATAGACCCATAAAAAAAGCGCCTCAGCTAAAAATTCAAGAACACTACGTCCTTGTTAGCTACCTAATTATGAAATGAATCCTGTTTTATCACAGAGATATGTTCATTGCTTGTACAGCATCGGCTTACGACCCACGGGAATGCTCTCTACTTGCGCCCTTAAAGATTATTGCTGCTAATTTATCCTTGATACCTTGCAAATGAAACATACACCAAATTTAAATAAGAGGACCATAGGACCATCCTATTAATGCACGGCTGACCAGTGTGGGTTGCCTTTGAGCAGCTGGACCTGATGGGCAAACTGGTATGCGTTGCGTAATTGATGCGCAGCGTGAGCATCCATTATTCATCCCTTCTCGTCATGAATAGGCTCGCATCCGCTTTTATCTTTCCATCTCCTGACATTTTGCTTTCTCCTTTGCCTCGTTCACCGTTTATTACCTTCAATGGTATGCGGACAAACGGGCAAAAAAAAAGGTGATGCTCATTCACTTTTTATGGGTTATCCTGTTTGCCAATCGCCCCACACGGTTTGAACCTTGTAATAAATATGTGGCGTCACCTGTAAAAATTTAGGGGGAAATATAGATTTGCGGAATGTGTCTAAAAATATAGTTTCAGTCCAAAAACTTGCAATCACAAGATAATTGTGATTTCATACCAAAAACTCTTAATACACGTTAAACAAATTTGACATGCGTAGTAGTTCAACCAGTCTACCAAGCATGTTTTTAGGATGCGGGAAGAAACCGGAGTACCCGAAGGAAACCCACACAGGCATGTGGAGAATATGCAAACTCCACACAGGAACACTAAGGAAAACCAAAGAGAAATTGGCTGTCTATGAACCAATAGCAGGTCATTATGAGCATTATGAGTTCGATTTTTAGTCCAGTCTAAACATTTAATTAAGGTTTATTTTATATTGCGCATTCCTAAAATATATATATACCGTATTTTCATGACTATAAGGCGCACCCTCAATGAATGACACATTCTAAGTTTTTTCCATATATAAGGCGCACTGGATTATAAGGCGCTCTGTCTATTTTGGAGAAAATGTAAGACTTAAGTGCGCCTTATAGTCGTGAAAATACGGTACACTATAATATGAATATTTTGTAAATCTAAGTAATTTACCTTTTTTTTGTTGGGTAACGGTTCGCCTTTCCGACCTCAATCCTCAGTCAAGAATTTCGATTTGGCCGCATCCATGGCCTAAGTTCATCATACGTGGCGGACATTTCTGCAATCGTCCGCTATTAGCTCCCAGAAGCATATAATTGCCTTTGTGTCATTGCCTTCTTTGTTTAAAATGCTGATCCAGCGTTTGCCACGCTCGGATTATATCGTGCAATAATAACCAATTGATTGCTCGCAAGAGCACTCTCGCGCGCTGCCACGCGCCCGTTGCCATGCCGATCCTCCGCAGCATCGCCTTCGCTACCCTCCACGTAGGTTCATCATTAGTCGGTGTTGTCACACGGGATATTTCAAGCCTCCCTTAGGCACCCACCTTTTTTCAACAGCTATCTCCCGTATTTGTATTTCCAGCCACACGTTGATACGTACAGTGGCCGTGTTGCCAATATTTTTCATAAAAGAATAATTTTCCTCTCTTAATCCGTGGTTTCACAGGGATTTAAATTCGTTGAGATCTTTAACTGATTGTTCGATCCTTGTCAAGTTGAATTGGACGTCTATAGTCGTACTTAGACATTTTCTCCTGTAAAAACCAGCATGAAAAATAACACTTTAAATGGCACTGAATAGAAAGAAAATATAGAATACATTTTTAAATTATAAATAAATAAATTCAGGACTATCCCAAATACCCAATAACAGTACTTGAGTTAACAGTACAAATATTATTGGTCAAAAATGTACCTTTTTGGGTTGTTGGCAAAGATAATCCTGTATTTTTTATTTTTTTTAAATGGGCAATGGTTTTTAAAAAAATAAATAAAATGTGTAGCATGTAGCCAGCATAAATAATGCAGTGAGTGAGTCACGAATCTAGCTGACTGGCTAGTTTGCGTGATAGCTAAAACACAGCACTGCAAAAAGTTGTTGTTTGACTTGGGAGTGCTAGGACAGGAAGCCTAGAAGATTTTCTTTTTTTTCATTCTTTTCTCAATTTTAAATTGTGGCTTGCATTCATCTCTTCATTATACTTTGCCACTATGAATGGTCATACTGGGACCGTGGTGGGCAAAACCAAATCTCAGCGCAGGGGTGTGTTCAGAACAATTTAACAATTGTGATATTAAGGGGTGCTGGTGGCTAGTTTAGATTTTTGAGGGAGTTGCTAAATTCCAGCCTTGCCTTTTATGTCTAAATGTCTCCAAATATACATCAAACATTGGAGGAATACATTATTACATCAAATTAGTTTTAAAAATTAAAGATTATATGTACAGCTGAAAATTATAACAATAAAAATTTAGAAAAAATAATAAAATGTATAACCTAGATATTAAGTGTAAAATGAATATATAGAACATTAAAAATAAAAATTAGGAATTTATCCTTTGTCTAACTTTTTATATTTTCAAAATTTTAAAGGTTTAAAAAAGGATTGTAATTTTTTTTGTTCAATTAAAGAAAATCTCATGTTTTTTTCTATTGAAATTCAGGATTTTCACATTTTTACTTGTTTTTCCACTTGAATTTTTCTTTTAGTTTTTTATTCAATTTTTTTCATGTACTTAGTCTTCCCCAAATGATTTTGAACATTATTAATTTAAAAAATATCAATTCAGGCATCTCGTGGTTAGACATCGTCATTAAGGAGGTGGGAAATGATTCCAAAACAATGAGTAGGTTGCCAACCGATACCTTCCAAAAGGCAGCAACCTTTTTTGTCGTCGCCGCCCAGCTCGACGACCGCCGAATATCGGCGGCCGGTACACGAGCGCCTGTGTCTTTAAGAGAGGAAGCACAATGTTTCATGTGGAAGCGGCGAGAGAGGACGGTGTGAATTGATCAACATTTGTGCTTCCTTTCCCAAGCTACGTTCGGCGTCTCCTTTCACCGGCATGTGCCCTCTCGCAAGGTTTCTGAAGAGCAAACCCTCTCTCTCTTTGCCCCCAACAGCCTCCCTTTGCCTCCCGCCCGGGCGCTCCCCGACGCACACCCTCACAGGCGCACACGGTCGCGCGCACGCACGTGCCGCTTTGCCAGACGCACACACCGCAAGCGGGGAGCGCCGGCGCTGGATCGCTCCATCTCGCCAAAAAGGAAGGCAAGGGAATCCGAGCGAGGGAGCGGGAGAGGAGCCACTGGAAGCGGCGAAGGAGCGACCTTTACGTGGAGCCACAAAAGAAGGCGGGGACCAGGAAAGGGGAAACGCCATCCGTGTCACGGCTGCAGTGCTCCTTGACGCAGCATGGGCAATGCACCATCCCAAGGTATGTCAAATCTTTCTCTTTTTTTTTTCTTCTTCTCGTTGTTATTCTTTGCGCGCGGGTTGTGTCGTCCGACCGCTTTGTTGAGACGGACGGTGGGGTTGGGGCGGGTTGATGAGAGCCATGCCGGATGCGGGGTGAGAGGTGGATGGAAAAGGACGGTGAGCGCCGTCGACGGCGAGCAGGTGGTGGTGCTAACGCTGGTGTCCGACGACCTCTATTCCGGAGAGCTTCCTCGCACTTTGGCCGAGACTCGTAATTGCCGGCTTATTCTCTCGCTCATTGGTCGCCGTGGACGGCGATAGACGTCCGATCCACGCGAGGTGGGAGGGTTGGTTATTTGCCGCGAGCCCTCCCACTTGGCGTTTAGTGACAAACTCCCGAGATGATGTTGCGATCCGTTTGAAGTCGAGGGATAGCCAGGGATGTCCCTGATCCGTGATCGTGATCAAGTGGAAAAAAATCTGCTTTTTAATGATGTATTTATTGTAAACTTTTGAGGGCTTGAAAAGAAAATAAATAAAAAAAAAAGACAAATATACTCACTCACTTACTACTAATAACAAACTCACCAGTTTATGGCTAGTAGATGTCCAATCCATTTGAAGTGGAGGGTTGACAGCCAATAAACGAATGTCCCTGGAGTGCATTCCGTTCAAACAGATTGGACGTCGACTGCTTATGAACTCGTTTGAGGATTAGACGTCTATGGTCGCCAATAGCGCCGAAGCCTTTGTACCTTTTTCCTTGTCGTTTGTCCCGCATTCTTAGCGAGGCTGCAGGTTTTTCAATGACAAAGCTAATGGAAGGTCACGGGGAGCCTTGATAAGGAGACGCCGATAGTCGCAGAGGGTGCAGCTCGGAGGAGAAACGATAGGACAAAACTTTGGGTCTTCCTTTTAATACGATCATTTTTCAACGGTGTTCGGGGTCATCTTTTTGCTGTCATTCCTACGACAGGTGGAATCGTGGACTTGCGATTAGCTAACCACCTTCCATTTCAAAGATTTTTGGCTGTGGAATTCATGCAAATGAATGTGCATTCATTCATTGACAGTAGTGAATTTGACTTGACTTATACTTGTGATCAAATGAGTTTATCGTTAGTTGATGACCAATCTTTTGCAAGAGAGGAGAGTGGCAGCGAAGGAAGTTGGCTTCATTGAAAGAACCTTAAAACGCCGAGTGAGGCGGAGATGAGGTTATCGTTTAGGAAGCTCGTAACTGCTCAACAGCCCCTAAAATCTTTTATTCCGCCTCAGCTTCGGTCTCATTCAGGAGCTTAGTCGGGTCACATGCGGGTGACGGCAGACTTAAGCGTATATTTACACCTTTTCAACTCTGTAGTTTATTTGATTTCATGCTTGATGACGCTCAAGCTTTGTGTCTTCTTTGTCGCTTCTGTACTTTATTTAGGAAGATCAAGTCACAGAATCATTCGTTCAAAGACCAGATTCTGTCATGTACAGCCTGAAGTTGGGATATAATAATAGTAATAATCGGACATTGACTCGACAAAAGCCTAATTGTCATCATACCCAGCTGCGTATGACGAAATTGGTATTGCTTCTCCATAAGGTGTGTTTTCCCGGCAAAAGACCCAAATAAGTGATAATTTCAGACTCGTAATTTGGCATTCTGCTGTGATGGATACATCGCATCACCCCCCGAGCCGATCACTTACCTCTCACTGTCTTTCACTTACCTTCAGTCAGCCAGTAGGAGGCCGATCACCGCCCAACGTCTTTTCATGTTACCTCACCGCAAAGATTACACAGAAGGGATTGTGTGTCGTGTTACCGCAAGTTTAGAGTCCTGATGGATGTGGGGAAAAAACTGTCCTTAAGCCTATTTGTCTGTACTTTGTGAAATATGACCATCTATCTATCAGTTTGGTGATTATATCGCGATACTTTGGATCCTAGTAGCTAACCCTAACCGATACACTCTTCTCGTCCATCATTTAAAAAGATGCGAGCAAAATTTCTCACTAGATTATTATGAATTGATGATGATCACGATTACATGAAATTCCGCAGTCGAAAGGCTAATGCTATAGTAGCATGTTAGCAGGCTAAGACTAATCAGGATCTACTTTCCCGAACCCCCTCTGTCGCTTGAATGAATTTGTCAGAAATACGGTCTGCTATCATTTTCAAGTCGCTTGCTGTCATCTTTCATTGCATCTGAAATGTTCTCTTCCACCGGACGGGTTTGACCTATTTTTTTTTTCAAATCAAATTGTAGCGTAGTATGGATCTGAGTAGCATCGCCACTGGTGGCAATTAAGCGCAATTAGTTGAACACGGTTAATCTGCTGCAACGCGCCGTCGGAGCGGGCGGAATTTCTCACCGCCGGCCTCGGCGGCCAATGCGAGTAAGCCCATTAGACGTCACGCCACCGGGCTGGTGCGCGGGAATAGCTTAAGGCGAGCCAGCGTTAAACTGGCGTCGGCTGGCGTCGGAGCCGATGATGCCATTGTCCACAGATGACTGATCCTTCTAACCTTCGTGTTCATCTCCATTTTAAATCTCTCTATCCCAGCCCGTGCTGACACTTTTAGATCAGCGTTAGGGGGGCAAAAGCCAACTGATTTGTGGAATAAAATGACTTTGTAGCAAGAACAAGTCGGCTATTCGCTTGGAATGAGAAAAAAAACGATAGGTTTTTCCAAGATACTGTCATCATTTAGCTAACTTGGTCATTGCTAGCGTTTTTAGAGCAGAGTTCCTTACAGATATTTTTAGAAATGATCTCTCCTAGTAAATGAAACTGCCACACAAAAAGATTGGACGTCCCCTGGTCTCAATGGCAACCGTTCAATACTTGTTTAGGTTGTCGCTCCCAAGGAAACAAACATCCCAAATACTCATTAAATTGTTAATTTAGTGTTCCGACAGCACCAGGCTAATAAACACCCTGTTAAATTAATACTGCCCTGAAAGTGTCACGTAAATCTGAGAATGACTACTTTTGTAATAGGCTTTTTTTATATGGGATCTTGTTACATGATGTGGGTGTACCTAATGTTCTAATCAATCCTTCCAAATCAACTGAAAATTGGATTTACTGCTAACGCTCCAATTTATTGCACTCTTAATTACAAATTGGTTCGGCAACCTAGCGTGCTTACTTACGTCTTCATCGGTTATCTTTTGACTTCCTCGAGGGCCAAACATTGGGGTTGTTATCTATTCCCGTTTGCTTTTTTTCTCCTCCTCGGGCCCGTGGGCACTTTGGACTCTAGTGTTTATCCGCCACGCATAAATAAATGACTAATCCTGCGTAAACGGCACTTTTTAGATTGCTTTCCAACACGGCTAGAGTCACACCGGGGTGTTTGCGTCGTGGTTTACTGGCCGTCCGTCACGCACCTGCTCCTCCCGGCGCACAAAGACCGGCCGGCTGCGCCTGGCGATTGGCTGGCGATGACGTAATCTTTCCAGCAGACGTCGGCGGCGTCCGCTCCCGTGTTTTTGTGAGGCGTGTCGGCGAGTAATTGACCCCTGTAAGAGCAGGCTGGGAAGACGAAATGGGATTGTTCACACGTTGTTTGGCGGCATCGAGCGGGATAGACGTCCAATGGCGGGGCGTCTAGTTGTCATAGTGCTGTGAATTTTTAATGTTGCTAATAAGTGGAACGGAGGCGGGCAGATGGCTATATCTTTATCTCTTGTTTCAACATTTTTCATTCATTTTCTGTACTGTCAACTTATGCGTTTTTGATTATTTCAAATTGTGTACGCCGTATAACAACTTTTGTACGTTTTTTGCAAAACCGATCTCGTTTTACCCATTTTGGCTCTAATCACTGGTAGCAGACAAAAAGTCATCGTCGACTGCTAATATAGTCGTGCTTTAAGCATGATATGTGCACTTCCGCCCTTTTCACTATATAAATATAGCGCGTCAGCAAGCAATGTACCCAGACAGTCAAACAACATCTACAGAATCTTGAATCTTGCATACAAAAGGCACCCCGACTGATTGGGCACTACGTCCACTTTGGGGAAATTTTAGACTTAAGTGGGCCCTATGTGAGTAAATATGTGCCACATAGCATTTGTATATTCTTTTTAAATCGCTTAATAAGGGGAATTGAATTGATTGAATTTTCTTTTATTGTCATACAAGGATAATGAGAATAAATTGCAATCATTAATAAGGGGAGCAATTGGCCAAGGTTGACAGGTATGGTACTTCTTTTCCTCACAAGTATCGCAGGGGGTGCTGGAGCCTGTCCTGGCTAACTACGGGTACCAGGATGAATTGGTGGCCAGCCAATCGCAAGGCACGAGGAAGAAGACAGCCAATCATAGCTAGGGGCAATTTAGTGCCTAGCATGCATGTTTTGGGGATTTGGGAGAGGAACCTGGAGTACCCGGAGAAAACCCACGCAGGCCTGAGAGAAGCATGCAAACTCCCCACAGGCAGGTCGGGACATGGGATCTAACCCTTGATCTCAAAAATGTAGGGCCGCCTCTCTCCCTCTTATATATACAAATATATATATATCTAGTACATCTATACATCTAGACATATATAAAATCTCTTCCTGTATTGTGTGTGTGTGTGTGTCTATATACTATATCTGTCACCCTTGCACTAGTTTCGAACATTTGACATCATGATTTTTCCACGTCACGAACCGACCAAAAGAGAAGATCATTCTTTTGTCAGCCTCAAGTAAGAAAATCTAATCACCAGAGAATATTTCTTCTTTTACTCACGCTCCATGGCACCGTTCCCCCCCCAAAAAAATGTCAATGCCACACACGGGCGTCGTCGCCACCACGGCTTTGTCGTTAACACATCAGACCGAGGAGACGGATGCGACCCCATCGATCGATGCGGAGGCGCGGAAATGTATCGAGCGTTGGATGAACTAAAAAGGGAACGTCTCCCTCTCAGGGGGGGCGAGGAAGAAATAGTGACCTTTTCATAGTCGTTGCCCTGATAGTTTGTGGCAGTCGGGCGAGGGCGCGGCCGCCCGCCCGCCCAGCCGGCCGGCCGGGAAATTTTCCTGCGATTTTGCGCCCCGTCAACCGGAAGAGCTGGACTGATTCACTACTCCTTTGTGTTGGCCATTCTTGGGGTAATATGACTGATATGATGCTGATTTTTTTAAAATTTTTCTCCCTTTCTATTGATTTCTTAGGCTAGCAGTGATCCGTTGTGTTTTGATGCATATGTCGGTTTTTATTTTGACAAAATACTTTCATGCACGATTTATGAGGACATTTTGCGTCCCCTATTTGACATCCAATTGTAGTTTGTGTTGCCTGAATGTATTTTGCAATGGACTAAAAAATATAAATATTTTAGATTGAATGAATGAATTATATTAGGAGGGTCCAATTTTGAAAAAAATGTCATTTAAAAAGAGAAAACTGAAAAAAATAGATCTAAATCTTTCTAAATAATACATAACTGAAGGCTCCATTTATATTTTTTAATAGAAATATTTATATTAAACACTATCGTTAAAATAATATTAAATATAATAATAGAAAATAGGTAGTATAGATGTAAATCTTTCTAAATAATACATAACTGAAGGCTCCATTTATATTTTTTAATAGAACTATTTATATTAAACACCAAATATTGTTAAAATAATATTAAATATAAAAATGATTGACTGGCAATGAGTTCAGCTTGCCCATATTTACCTTGGGATAGGCTCCAGCACCCCCACAAGCCTTGCGAGGATGTAATTGGAACAGAAAATGAAATTTTTTTTTAAAAAAGGGATTGGTGGCGGGGAAGAAAAATAGAGAGACGTAAATTCAAATGCCGCCATTGACGTCCATTTAATGAGCCAGCCCCGCCCACTTTAAATGGATGGAGAGGTCGATTGCTGTCAGGAGTTTTTAAATCTCAATTCCCCTCTTTTACTAACTACCACCGTGACTAGTGTCCCTCAAGCGGTTAACCATCAGGTGACAGACGCTTGCCGTACGAGCTACGTTTACACCGTGAAGACGCAAAATAATGATGTAAATTCCTTTGTGCCCAAGGGCAGATGAACATTTGTAAAGTGCTTCTTTTTGGCGTCACTTTGGGGATTTCGGGCGATGTCGAATCGAGCCAGCCGAGAGGCGAGGAGGCAACCATGGGATAAAAGTGTAGTAGAACGGCAACGCCGAGTTGGATCCGGTCGGGAACAGAAGGAGGCTAATCTGCGCTCGGAATCGTCGGCGCCTGTGCCGCCTGCTTTGTATTCCTGCCAGAGCATCTGGGGAATGAAAATCAGAGTTGATAAGGGGTAGAACGTGGGAGGGAACCATCGGGAGAGGAAAAGGGAAAACTATTAGCGCTTCTTGCCAGCGCTTCGCTAACCTGGCCAAGCTCATTTCCTCCAAAAGCGCCGCTTGCCTCATCGCTCTTTGTTCTCTTAGAAAAAACGCTCCGATTGCTTTGCCAGGTAGCAAAAAAAAAGCCAGAAATCATACGTATTTGTCCTTGACCAGGTGAGGAGAACCAATGTCAGAACAATAATAAGCTTTTTAAAATGAGAGAAAATAATCAGGAATCCTATTTTGTTGTTGTTACTTCAACCACAGTCGTGTTTGAAGCTCAGCTATTTTGCTACACTGACGCCATCTCAAAAGAAAAACAAATTCCTTTTGGCAGGAGGTAAAATGTAGTCACAAAGTAAATATTGACTGGGAACACCAACATCATGTGACAGGAGAGTGATTCACACTTTTGAATGGCGCTGAAACACGAGCCACTTCTCCCACTTTATGCCATTAACGGCACTGTCCATGGTGCTGAAACATGAGCCGGTCCGACCAGTTTTAATGAATTGCATCTTGGTATATGTCATGTATTCGATAATATATTTATAGTTCATGGCTATTGACAGTCCCCTAAGTACAATCTTAAAATGGGTTGGCCCCCCGGAAACAAAGCCTAGCTAACATGTGGCTCCACGACAAAGATGAGTTAGACCTCATGTGTCAAAGTGGCGGCCCGGGGGCCAAATCTGGCCTACCGCATCATTTTGTGTGGCCCGGGAAAGTAAATCATGAGTGTCGACTTTCTGTTTTAGGATCAAATTAAAATGAAGAGTATAGATGTATATTACATTTCCTTATTTTCCCCCTTTTAAATCAATAATTGTAATTTTTAAATCATTTTTTCTGTGTTTTTAGTTCAAAAATCATTTTGTAAAATCTAAAAAAAAATATATAAAAAATGCTAAAATAAACATTGTTTTAGATCTATAAAAAAACTGAATATTCAAGGCTTTTAATCCAGTTCCTTATATCCATTTATAAAAAAAAATCTAAATATTATATCTAAAATGGTCCGGCCCACGTGAAATCAAGTTGACGTTAAAGCGGCCCGCGAACCAACCCGAGTCTGACACCCTTGAGTTAGACCCAACCATGATGTCCCCCGCAAATGAACACATCAGATAGGAGGCAGATGGATACAGACGTGGCAACAAAAGGCAGAATAACAAACGCAATGTCCCGCTTTTGTAGTAGACACCCACTGGTTCGTCTGCCTTCCAGTGAAATGAGCTTATTCTTGCTCCACTGCCAACGCCTTTGCGAGAAGTTTGAATAAAAGCCACCGAAGGGGGCGGCAACAAGCACCGGTAGAAGGAATAGCAACGCGGCGTGACGACCTTCAGAGATCCTCGCCGTCGAACCAAGAGGCGAGCGATAAAGGTTGCGGAAACGACGACCCGGCCGACAGCTAGCTAAAAGAAGTGTTCTATTTAAATGAGTTCTCCCGAGAAATCCAATCGTAGTGGTTCTTCCAAAACAATGACTGTATTTTTCGGACTATAATGTGCACAAGTTCATCTCATAAAGGACACAGAATCGGCAGATTATTTCTTATTAGACGCCTAGTATAATACCATAATGAAAATTGTCCAGAAAAATAGTCAATGTCCCTATGAAGAGCTAATGTTATTTCATGAAAAAACATTAATGCTTGCTCGTCACATTTCCAGTGGGCTCCGGTTTCCTAGTAACAACCCGAAGGAAGCGGTACCGACTTGGTGGCTGACACGTGTGTGACAAACTTGGCCCATCAAGCAGCATATCCAACCTGATATCACATCGCGCGTCACGGGGGTTTTAATAATGAAGAAAAACCATCCGACGATGGTCGCCCGAAGTGCGTCTGCGAGTGGCAGATTATTTTTCCCTCAGATGAGTCGGGCCCGCCCGGCAGAGTCGCTTCCCCTTCCTTGGAAGCACGTCAGGCCCGTGGCGACCGTTTTTCTAACGTGGGTTACATGCGTTGAGTGTTCACCAAGCCGTGAAGCATTTTCGTAAACACGTTAATTCGGAGACCTACTTGTCAGGCGGCGTTAAATGCACTGGATGCAATGGTTCCGTTGTGTCAAACCGACGGCCCGGGGGTCAGAACCGCCTCCCATATGGGGCCCATGTTCATTTGATTGTTGTTTTTGTTGTGGACGCCAACGTTGAAGTTGTATTCAAGAGTAGATGTGCAATCCATTTGAAGTGGGAGGGTGGCAGCGAATGAATGAATGTGATTGGTGATTGGACGTCTTTGGCTATCTATGGCAGTGCGTTAAATGTATCTATTTTTCTTATTGTCTGTTACTTTTTGGTCATTCCTTGTTGTTGTTCAGGCATTTCTGGGTCACTTTCTGTGTCTGAAGTGGCTTATGAATGTGCCTGAAAAAATGGAAGATGACTCAAAATCATCAGAAAATGACTTGTAATTGGCTTAAAATGGACATGAAGTGACCTGTAAATGCCTCCAAAATCAGGAAGACTGGCTCTAGTTTAACTGGCATCAACCAGTCAAAGTGGATTGGACACCATTAGTGAGTTAATTGAGTTAACCAATGAGATAACGGAAACTTTTATTGCGAAAAATGTCGCTAGCAACCTGTTGATTCTTTTCAAAAAATATTTGTGGGTTCTTTGCTACCTTTTGGAAAACAAACTATTGCGATATATCACAATTTCGTCATTGTCAGGCCCCTATTTGGTCCCTTTATTGTTTGCATTATTTTTACTAATCTACATCCCTAATGCCAAGCATGGCCCATTTTCAGTCCTAATTTTTTTACACCCACTTTTAAAAACATACCCTTAACTTTTGTAAGTTTGTTTCTGACGCCAGTCGGGTGATTACATTGCGAATTCTGCCGCAGACTACTTGATCCCACTCGTGGCTGGACACTAGAGCCGTTGTCCAGGAAACTGACTTCCCATCTGCTCTTATCGACCAATTCTTTTGGTCAGAGCGGGGAACATCACGGCAGCTCATTTGGCAACCGACTCTCCCACTTGGCCAGGAAGTGGGCCGGCTTTCCCGGGTCGCTCAAATAACACTTGGGCCCATTGCGCGTCGAAGTTTGTATTTTAGTAGGTTGTTGAAGCAAAATCTCTGTTCGTTTTGTTCTTTTCTCAGCTTAGACAGCTTTTGAGAAGATTGCTAAATGGGAAGGCTAATGACGAGTGGCAGTGGAGAGGCGGTCGGCATGAATCTTTCTCGTCGATTAAAGCAGTAGATAAAAGAGGACGCCTGTTGTTGCTTCCTCGGCTTTGACATTTGGAGTTATGTGCTCTGTTTATAGCCTCGACTCGACTTCACACCTTCGCCTGCTTTTCTGATACTAACCACTTGATTTTCCTCTTGGTTTGCCTCCCTTTCACTTCACATGCAGGAATAAGTGAGAAAAAGATGTGAAATGTTGTTGTTCTTCTTGTGAGATTGACTTTAAGCTGCTGCTGTGTTGTCATTGGTAAACCGATCGTCTTCAACTTTGGGGGAGATGTAGTATTGCTTCGTATCTATAAGTCATTGGAGCTTGATTGTTGTTGTTTTTTACAGCAGGTGTGATTAATTGGTTCTGGAATTATTTATAGAAATAATTGACCTTAATAACATGGACTTATTGGTGCCTGTGGGGTCTAACAGTAGAGTGTGGGCACCCACATCTTTTAGCCTGTAGTGTGTTGTGGCATAGTCATGCTTGTTTTTTTTGTTATTCACAATTGTATAAATGTCAGTAATGAGTATTCACAATTTGTTAGTGTAAGTTGCAGAGTGGCCATCAACCATATCACAGTTTAGACATTGAATAATGCATAACTTTACGTATATTTAAACATGCAACCGTTCCAAAATGAATGTTTTAGTCGAAATTGTGGGGGGAAAATATCGTTTAATGTAATAGTAATTGATTAATCATTAAAAAAATATTCCTATTTGAGTATTACATTCAAACAGTATATTATAGTATAATAAAATATCAGGGAAAATATTCAAATAGTCTGAATATGATGCTCCTTACATCATGTGTGTTAAAGTGGCGGCCCGGGGGCCAAATCTGGCCCGCCGCATCATTTTGTGTGGCCCGGGAAATAAAGTGCCGACTTTCTGTTTTAGGATCAAATTAAAATGAAGAGTATAGAATGTATATTAAATTTCCTGATTTTTGCCCTTTCAATAATTGTAATTTTTAAATCCATTTTTTCTGTGTTTTTAGTTAAAAAAATCATTTTGTAAAATCTAAAAATATATATAAAAGCTAAAATAAACATTGTTTTAGATCTATAAAAAAACCGAATATTCAGGGCTTTTAATCCAGTTCTTTTAATCCATTTATTAAAAAAAAATCTAAATATATCTAAAATGGTCCGGCCCACATAAAATCGAGTTGACGTTAATGCGGCCCGCGTACCAACCCGAATCTGACACCCTTGCCTTACATTAACAGTTGTAGATGTGATATCCATTTTTATTGGGAGGCACTGGATTGGATGTCTTTGGCAGCCAAAGCGTTAATAACTAGTTTAACTCGCGCCAAACTTTAAGACTTTTTCTAAACTGCGTACTCTTCCTGTGTAGGAATTGTTTTGTTTATTTTGAGTGTGACAAAAACAGAGTCGGGTTGGCTTTGAGAGCAAGAGAGTGAAAAAAACCCGAAAGATTTGTAGCTGCATGCAAATGAGATCTGTCTCAGCTTTCCCATTCTTCGCTCCTCCCGCATCGATCCGTGTCGCTGGCTGACATTTACTCCACTAAAGGTGATCGAAGGTGCGGATGAATCACGTGTACTTGTTTGGCATGGAGCTCCCAACAAAGAGAACATGGCGGGGGAAGTGCTTTTGTTGTTGTTGTTGTTGTTGTTCATTTCACATTATTAAGCGTTATCTACTTGTTTGTCAAGCCCACTGCGCGCATCCCATAATGATCTTTACTGTTGTGGCAGTGAAAAGTGAACGCTGACTCAGCATTCAAATTATAATCAACTCTTTAGAGTTATAACTCTAGGTTTAAAAATTCCATTCAAAATCCTTTATTGTCATCATACACAGCTGTGTATATTACATACCTGTCAACCTCTGCCGATAACTGCCCTTATAAATGATTATGATTCCCCTTACAAACCCCCAAAAAACCTTACAAACACCATACCCCGTTGCTTCAACTGAGTCCGACCGAGTCTGTGCTGGATGTTTCGAAAAAAAAATGCTGGCCCAACCCACAGCGGCCCTCGAGGACCCCTGTTGCAGACTCTCCAAGCCAGTCCAAGTCTTTTTCTGGACCTATTGTAAACGTTGGCCATCAAAATGCAGACTTTTGACCATTTTGACTCATTTAAGAGCACCTTTGTTGAATATTTCACCCATTTCATTATATGCAGCGGTGTATGATGACACTAAAGGCTTTTCATTTGATTTAAAGGCATAGCATCCCATAAAACTAAGCTTTCATTTCAAGCTATTCCACAAAATCTAGGTTTTCATAAAGAGCAAAGCTTTCCACAATACTAGTGTCCTACAAGTGCAATCAGTGGATCGGCGTCAGGTGCTTCTCGCAGCCCAACCCCCGTTGCTTCAACTGAGTCCGAGTCTGTGCTGGATGTTTCGAAAAAAAAATGCTGGCCCAACCCACAGCGGCCCTCGAGGACCCCTGTTGCAGACTCTCCAAGCCAGTCCAAGTCTTTTCCTGGACCTATCGTAAATGTTGGCCATCAAAATGCAGACTTTTGACCATTTTGACTCATTTAAGAGCACCTTTGTTGAATGATATTTTACCCATTTCATTATATGCAGCGGTGTATGATGACACTAAAGGCTTTTGATTTGATGTAAAGGCATAGCATCCCATAAAACTAAGCTTTCATTTCAAACTATTCCACAAAATGTAGGTTTTCATAAAGAGCAAGCTTTCCACAATACTAGTGTCCTACAAGTGCAATCAGTGGATTGCCGTCAGGTGCTTCTTGCAGCCCAACCCCCGTTGCTTCAACTGAGTCCGAGTCTGTGCTGGATGTTTCGGAAAAAAAAATGCTGGCCCAACCCACAGCCGCCCTCAAGGACCCCTGTTGCAGACTCTCCAAGCCAGTCCAAGTCTTTTTCTGGACCTATTGTAAACGTTGGCCATCAAAATGCAGACTTTTGACCATTTTGACTCATTTAAGAGCACCTTTGTTGAATGATATTTCACCCATTTCATTATATGCAGCAGTGTATGATGACACTAAAGGCTTTTCATTTGATTTAAAGGCATAGCATCCCATAAAACTAAGCTTTCATTTCAAACTATTCCACAAAATGTAGGTTTTCATAAAGAGCAAAGCTTTCCACAATACTAGTGTCCTACAAGTGCAATCAGTGGATTGCCGTCAGGTGCTTCTTGCAGCCCAACCCCCGTTGCTTCAACTGAGTCCGACCGAGTCTGTGCTGGATGTTTTTTCGAAAAAAAAATGCTGGCCCAACCCACAGCGGCCCTCGAGGACCTCTGTTGCAGACTCTCCAAGCCAGTCCAAGTCTTTTTCTGGACCTATTGTAAATGTTGGCCATCAAAATGCAGACTTTTGACCATTTTGACTCATTTAAGAGCACCTTTGTTGAATGATATTTTACCCATTTCATTATATGCAGCGGTGTATGATGACACTAAAGGCTTTTGATTTGATGTAAAGGCATAACATCCCATAAAACTAAGCTTTCATTTCAAACTATTCCACAAAATGTAGGTTTTCATATAGAGCAAGCTTTCCACAATACTAGTGTCCTACAAGTGCAATCAGTGGATTGCCGTCAGGTGCTTCTTGCAGCCCAACCCCCGTTGTTTCAACTGAGTCCGACCGAGTCTGTGCTGGATGTTTCGGAACAAAATGCTGGCCCAACCCACAGCGGCCCTCGAGGACCTCTGTTGCAGACTCTCCAAGCCAGTCCAAGTCTTTTTCTGGACCTATTGTAAATGTTGGCCATCAAAATGCAGACTTTTGACCATTTTGACTCATTTAAGAGCTCCTTTGTTGAATGATATTTTACCCATTTCATTATATGCAGCGGTGTATGATGACACTAAAGGCTTTTGATTTGATGTAAAGGCATAGCATCCCATAAAACTAAGCTTTCATTTCAAACTATTCCACAAAATGTAGGTTTTCATAAAGAGCAAGCTTTCCACAATACTAGTGTCCTACAAGTGCAATCAGTGGATTGCCGTCAGGTGCTTCTTGCAGCCCAACCCCCGTTGCTTCAACTGAGTCCGACCGAGTCTGTGCTGGATGTTTCGGAACAAAATGCTGGCCCAACCCACAGCGGCCCTCGAGGACCCCTGTTGCAGACTCTCCAAGCCAGTCCAAGTCTTTTTCTGGACCTATTGTAAACGTTGGCCATCAAAATGCAGACTTTTGACCATTTTGACTCATTTAAGAGCACCTTTGTTGAATGATATTTCACCCATTTCATTATATGCAGCGCTGTATGATGCATACCTGTCAACCTCTGCCGATAACTGCCCTTATAAATGATTATGATTCCCCTTACAAACCCCCAAAAAACCTTACAAACACCGTATGGTGTTTGTAAGGTTTTTTGGGGGTTTGTAAGGGGAATCATAATCATTTATAAGGGCAGTTATCGGCAGAGGTTGACAGGTATGGTATAAGGAAATTGGTGGTGCTACTACAAGCTATTCAAAGTGTGTTTTCCCAGTAAAAAAAACATAAATAGTAGTATAAAAGTATAAAAAGTCACATCCCGGCTAGGTGAATTCTAAAATATTGCACAGAATTCTAAAATATTGCACAGATTCTAAAATATTGCACAGATTCTAAAATATTGCTCAGATTCTAAAATAGTGCACAGATTTCAAAGATATTTATAGGTTTAAAAATGATAATTCAGGTTATTCTTTTAAAAAAGTGCCTTGCGACACCCCCCGCAATCATTGTGAGGTTAAGCGATATGGAAGATGAATGACTCAGTGATACTTAAAAAAAAACAAAAAAACAAATCAATTATCATTTTAAATTCTTTTCCCAAGTAATTCTAAAAAAAATAGGTTGCCTTTATTTATGTTATACATATTCTCAGATTTCTGTAGTTTTCTATCTTTCATTAAGGACAACAAAAATAGATCTGCAAATTTTCCTCCCACGTTTAACCTTGGCGGGCCATAAATGATGGGACGCATTTGACCCCTGGGCCTACGGTTTGACACCTGCCATTCTTTCTCGTATTTATCTCTAACGGATTGGACGTCTCGTCCCATATGTGAAGGATATGTATGTATCTCCCTAGCCTCCGTATCTTAAATGGTCTTATTTACGACAATAACCTGACCAGGGCGTCCGCAGCGCGCGTCTCCAAAACACATATCACAAAAGCAAACGGTGCGTGAAATGCTTTTACGCGCATTACATGATGTGCAGGAATTGTGAGCGGAACACCAATTAAAATCACCGTTGCCTGTCGTTATAGACGGCGCGCGTCTTCCGATACAAAAAAGAAAAGTCAACGAAGGGACAACATTCCTGCTTTTTTGTTGCCTTGCACCTGCAACACTCAAACGATGCTTTTTCCCGTCTCGTTAATTTGGCCCGATCGCGTCGGAAGCACGTTACGTCGGGGGATGCGGAGGCGGGACTTTGACAGCCGGCGTTGAGCGCGGGATGTTTATCAGCAGCAGCATCATCGTCGTCATCGATGGCGTCGGCGGCTATCGGGAAAGAAATTCTTTATGTTTTGTGACAGCTAGGCGGGGGGGGCACCATCACTATGCCGGGCAATTTCTGTCATCTTTCATGTTTTTCCCATTCGCTGTCACTCGAACATATTTTTGGGCTGTGAACAAAAATGGCGTTGACGGATGTCGGACCGCAAAGGGTGTCGGAGTCAATTCTTCGTTTTTTGAAGTGGCGATGGGAAAAATGAGTACATTTGTGTGATGAGTATAAGTATAGAGTAGTATTAAAAAATTATATATTATATATATATATAATATAGAAATATAAATAATATATAAATATATATATTGTTATATATATTATGTTATATATAAAACAAGAAATATCCCGAATACGGGATGAAATAAAGTTCTAACCTAATCTATTAGGGCCACACAAAGAAAGGAAAACAAAATAGACCTATGAGAATATAGTTGTATGCTTACAATTATGATCTCATAACATTATGAGAATGTCGTAATGAGATTTGGAAAAACGCGTAACTTTACGAAATAGGATAAAAAGTCACAATGTTAATTAAATGTACGTAATAAGACAAAAGTCGTAATATTACAAGATTCAAGTTGTTATATTACATATAAGGATTTATAATACTTCATTATAGCTCCCAGCCATGGTAAGATAAATGACGCCGTTTTACGTACTTTGCGTAATATTTAGCTACCTTAGCTATGTACTTTGATATCATAATGATATGACATTTTCTCATCATATTTATATATGTTTAGTTTTTTAAATGTACAAAGAATGATGATTTATTTTGAAGTAAATTTGAGTTTTTCCTCACAACATTACATGAATTCCCATCATAAAAGTTACGTGTCAAGACTTGACTTGCATAATATTAAAGTTCTCACCAATGCCGAACTTTATTCTCAAAATATGCCGACTTTAATCTTCCCTTACCATGACGTTTTTCTTATAGTTCAGTTTTTCTTTCTTTGCCTTGCCCCAATACGTTCTCGGTAGGCTCATCCTTTCATTTCTGGAAGCTTTTCACACGGTCAGATAGGAAAGAAGAAAGTGCAAGTGTTGCCCAGAGCTCTCTCGTCCACATTTTAAAGCAAAATAAAGGCTAGAAAGAATCCATTCATGGCGACCAGCTATTGCGCATGCTTAGTTTCATATTTAGGCCACCGATTGCCGAGGCAGAACTGTCCGACGGTCGTCGTGAACAGTGCAGATAGAGTAGTTCCGAGCGGCTCTTATTTTTTTTTGGGGGGGGGGACGCCACGGTGAAGGATGTTCGGCGAGGAATACCAGGTGTTCCTGCCTGATGTTGGCCAGGTGTTGGTGTTGGAATGCCAGGACGCCGGTGGTAAGCAAGCGCTGTGTTTACAAATGGCCGTCTGCAGGATTCTTACCAAAAAATGCTTTGCTTTGATCTGCTCTTGCCAAATTGCTCTTTTTGCTTAAAGAAACAGCTGGGCAGTTTTTGTTGGAAATTTTGTTGGTCTTTTAGTAAAGCTACGAGGAAACTTGGGATGGGATGTAAAATCTGTACGATTGAACGTGTTTCGGCGCCATTGACGTCAATCGTCATCGATGGCAGCCGCCATTGAGTTGGCTTATTTAATAGCAAGATATGTTTCGTTGTTGTCTTTCCCTTTAAGGTAGGGCTGGCCAAACTGTTTTTCCTCCTAGTGCCGCTTGCAAAAAAATATTGGCTGCTGTTGACCGCGATGGACGGACGTCCAATTCATTTTGACTGGGAGAGATGGCAACGACCGTTCATTTGAATCATGGTCACTCAATGCCAGCCTTCCCAGTGGAAATGGATTTAATGTGCAGAATGATCAATGGCAGGGGTATAAAGATATTGCAAAAATATACAGTATTTTTTATCCTATTTATATTTATACTACTGAAACAAAGAGAAAATATCCAGTGACAAAAATTCACAACCGAAATATTTCCACTTTCACGCTCGGATTAATTTTTATGTAAATTCATTGAAAATACAGAAAATCTAGCTCGTTTCCTATTTTAACTTCAACACGTCACGTTTTGACCGAGTAAATGGAGATGCTTTTTTAAAGTTTAAGGTCTAGTTTTAAAACTCAAAAGTGCAACCACCATGGTTGAACTCAATCTTCTTGTGCCGGCCTATCCAAGTATGTTTTCATATCAATAAAAACAGAAATCCGGTTTTGTTACTAGCTAACACGGACACTTTGCGCTGATTAACCGAACTCATTAAACACGCTGATTTGTCCTTGTAACCTGCGTATTTCTGGATGATTAAAGACCAATCAAATCTTCACGTCAGGCGAAAGAAATGGCGAGTACCGAGTAGTCAATGTCAGTTTTGCCATCCGCCCCACATCAGCGCTTATTATTGATAATGCTGTGAGGAATAAGGACCTTCACTCCATAATCAATGCTCATTTTTCTAGCTTCTATGCCGCGTGGCTGTCCGGACAACTCCAATAGATACTCCAGCTCCTTCGCTGGAACGGAGCCGGCTAATTGGCCCGCTGTCTGCTCTTGGAAGCCACTTTCCAAAGGCTAAGGGGGCGAGGCATTGCCACGCTTTGTCTGATTCCCCTTCAACAATAGCAACTCGGAGTTCATATAGGATCTATAGGGTTTTTTTCCCCTCCATGTACTTTCTTGTCGTTACTTGAGCGTTAAATTAACCTTGGGAGCAATCAAATTGGCTCCAGAACTCGGGGAGAAAGTCTTCGAGGGCCCGTTTTTAACGAAAAATTGTTTGTTTACATAATGGCGGGAGGATTGTAAATGACAGTCAACGTATCTGGCAGGAGAGCGAAAACCGCTTGTGAAGGTCTTTAAGTCGTCAAGTGATTTTACGTGACGTCTCGCATTGACCAACAGTCACTTTAGCGTATTAGCACTTGGCGCACTGAAAGTGAGGAGACACAAATCGACAAATTTCTAACACCGTTCGCTCCATCATCGACATTTATTCATATTGACGTGAAAAAGCATTTGGGGAATACGTCATTTCATAAAAATAGCCATTTATATGAAGAAAATAATGTTGAAAATGGGGAAACCTTAAATTAAAATCGAAAAAAATAGAAGAAATACAAACAATGAAACATCCCCCAACCTGTGAAGTAATTCCTATCATGGTTTGATCAGACATTGTTAATTGACGTCTACTAGTGATAAAATCATTTAATTTGATGTCATTTTAGTTCCGTAATAAGCGCGCCATCACAACAAATTTCCCACAGATAATTTTGGGATGTTTTTAACATAACTATCGAGCAAGGATTCCCTCAGGGGGTTTTCTCGACTAATTAAAATGAGTTTAAGTGAAGAAAAAAAAAAGCACAACCTTGCTGTCAATGACAAAGCGTTTTCAAAACAGGATTTATTTTCATAACGACAGTCAAATTTAGCCAACAAAGGCCTCGCTCCACGACATTTATTTCTCGCCGGTCGACGTCGCTTTGTTCCGGGAAACAAAATCAAATCAAATAAAACCGTGTCTGCGAGAAACGACTCTTTGATGAGGGTATGCACGCTCGAGAAAGACGACAGATAGACGGCAAGCTGAGATTCGGCCCGCCTCGGCGAGAGCGCGGGTGGCGGCGGTAAAGGACGTGTGAAGGTCGCGAGAAGAGGGAGGACGCCGCTACCTCGCCGAGCATAAAATAGAGCAACCTTCTCCGCTTGGGATGATAGTTTAGATGATAGTGTCCTCCAACCTTAATAGCCCGCACTTTGCTTGATGCAGAACTATGTACACAATGGGAAAGTAAAATGGAGGTCGCACCATTTAAGTTACATTTTTTTGTCCTTTCCCGGGAGTTCGCTGGAGTAGTTGTCGTCATTGAACCCTTTTAATGGACTGCTAGGGGATGAAGGTCTCAAACCTGCAGCCCGGGGGCCATTTATGGCCCATGGGGATAATGTTTTGCGGTCCTGATTTTGTGTTGCTTGACTTAGTATTTTTGCAATAGGAAAATTATCATTTGAAATAAAAGGATTGAATTCATCATAGTATTCATTGTAAAGAATAAAGTAGTTTAAAAAAAAGTAATGGTATTAGAAGTAGAAAAAAAAGATGATTTAAAAAAAAGTAATGTATGTACATGTATGTGTATATGTATGTGTATATATATACATATATATATATATATGTGTGTGTGTATGTATGTATTTCAGCAACACACTTATTTATATATTTATTCATGTATTTATTTATTAACTTACTTATTACCTATCTATTTATGTCTAAAATGCCTTTCCTATTTCTGCATCCTCACCCTCTTGCTACTGTGACAACGAAATTTCCCCGAATACGGGATGAATTCAACTAAAATTCAACTAAAAAAAAACAAAGAAAAAATGTTGATGTATTGAAAAATTAAATACATTCAAAGTGCTCAGGGAATTTGATTTAATGTATTTTTTGCTTTTCTTTTATTATTCTCTGATAACATCACACAGCTAAACTCCTCGGCTGCTATTGACGGCAATAAACGTTCAATCCTTTACAATTGGAATTGAAAAGCGTTCTTTTGGCCATCCCTGTTTTTTCCCCCTTGAATTACGAATTTGGCAAAAGACTGCAGCGTTTCCTGTATTTTCACCTAGCGCTCACGGCAGTAAGCGAATGACTCTGACAGAACTTTGTCTCCCAGGCCAACATTCCGTGGCGCTGTCCATGAATAAGTCAGCACCCAAAGGTGCCTCGGCCTAATGAGCTACTTTGCATGGCACCGTCTTTAGGCCTTTTTTTTCCCCGAGGCGGTGAAGACGGCGCCGATGCCGCGCCCTTGACTCGACTCGACTCCCGAGCGGTCCAACCGGTCCGGGATGTAAGTGCTTCTGACGAGCGGGGGATCTGTCCCACCGGCGAAGGGCTGAGATCGTCCTATCGCGCCGCCCTTCCCCACGCCGGCAGAATCTAGGTCAGGCATGGCGTGACGGACAGGCAGCCATTCTCTCACACTTAAAGAAAAAAAAAAAGCTGCAAAGTCCTTGGAGCAGGGGTGTCGAAGCTAAGCCAAGTGAAATTAAGGAAAGGCGACAACAAACGTTTAATGCTCTTTAATAAATCAACTCTTTAGCAGCCATTGACTGCAATCGCCGGGTCAAATAGTTTGGACATCTATTACCGTCAACAGCATTGAAGCGTGATCATTTGATAGCAGCAAAATGGATTTGATGAATATTGCGTCAATGGCGGTGAAGAATCAAAAAGATTTAAGATAACATTGAGGGAAAACATGAAATATCATTTTATTATGGTTCAAATGAAATTGTTTTAGGAGAAAATAAGAGAAATCATGTAAATTGTCTACCTTTGTTCTTTAAAGTAAAATAAGAATGTTTTAATTGAATCGAAATTTTAAAAGGGAAAAACTTATTATTCTCTATTAAAAAAGACATTAAATAGTAAATATAATCTATTTAATCTTACATTTTGAAAAAATGTTTAATGGTAAGAAATTGAGGTAAATAATCTAGTAGTACTTAACTTTTTAAAAGGGAAATAACTCTAACTACCTCATTATTTTAAATCATCTCACTAGTATTTATTATAGAGAAGTATCACTAAATATCCACTTATTTTTTTAAATTGTTCATCCAAATAAGGAAAACTGTCATGAAATTATTGTTTTTCTGTACCGCTTATCTTGGCAACGGTCGCGGGTCTTGAAAATTTTTTTGTAATTAAATTAAAATGACACTTAAGTTAAAAAAATGTAGAGTGAATATAGTATTGTCATTCCTCTCTCCAGACGCTCAATTGGAGTTTTATTCTCCATACATGATTTACCTTCGCTGGCCACACAAAATAACGTGGCGTGCTGAACCTCACCCCCAAGTCCTTGAGTTTGACACTTGTTCCTTGGCCTCCCCCAGACCTCTCCCCCTTCCTCTCCCCCTTCCTCCCTCCCTCTCTTCCTTCCTTCCATGATGCTGTTCCTCCCCCGGACACATCCTTCCCATTCCGTATTTCCCGCTTGCGGTAAAGTCTGGACTTGCGAGTTTCCCTCCGACAGACGGAACAGGGTCGCTCTCGTTTGTCGCTAATCTTTCCCCAACTTCTGACTGTCCGATTGGCCACTCGGGATGACAAGGGCACGCCCCCAACTGTCTTCCCGGCTTGTCAACATATGACCGGGGTGAGTTTTAAATTCCTCTTACCACTACTCGGATTATATTCTTTCTTCCCCTCTGCGCTTCCCTCACTGTTCTTTTTTTGCTTCCTCGAGCGTTGGAAGTCATTATAATTCGGCTCACTCTGCGCGCTCCCTAATTTGTTCTGCCTCTGACACTAATTTGCAGTCAGGTAGAAGAGACAAGTAAAGAAAATGTCAAGGCTTTTCCAAACTCAAGCACGGAGGGTCAATTCTTCTCGCGTCATCGTTCCACAAACACTTTTTTTTTAGTCCCGTGGCGACCAATCATCCCGCTTGGAATGGAATTGTAACTGGTAGGGTGCCAGGGAGCAAATAGTCGATGCTTTGATATTCTTTTGAAAATCGGTTGAGAGATGAGCTAGTTATGACTTTAATTGGAATGTCCATGCATTGACTTTGATGGGTGTGTCGCCCCTACCAACATGGCCGCCACGAGGACATGTCAGCAGGGGCAATGAATGGATTTTTTACGCTTCTGCTTTGAATTGAAATGAATTCATTACGAGTATATGTCCCATTCTTTTGACCTGGGAAGGTGGCGGCGAATATATTTGTTCATTGGCTGCCAACCCTCCTACTTGAAATAGATTGGACCATCACGATTATACTATAACATATTGTGCTTTGACAATCTTGACAATGGTTTGATGGATAAGATACCTATGATTTTGATTTTGAATTTAAATGCTAATGACTTTGATGGGAATGTCACCTCTTGGCAGCCATGTTGGTAGAGGCGACAAAAATTCCCACTGAGGCACTATAGGTGAATTGAGGCTGATTACATTGATTCCAGCTTTAGATGGAGGGTTTAATGTAAAATGGCAATGAGTTCCTCTTGTAACTGTCAGGCTTACAGTCATGATTCCACACCTTTTCCCCTGACACGTGGTGGGATTACCTGCTCTGCAAGGGGGAGTTCTCTTTCTCTCTTTTGACAGCGGTTTCTTGTGTGATTCTAAAAGAATGAAGATCAACACTCACTGTAATTGACACGTTCAAAGCTGAAAAATGCCTGGCGTCTGATCATGCCCTAAAATCTTTCCATAAATTGCTTTTTTTGCCGAATAGGCTATCTTTGGTCTGCGGCTCTTTGTAGCACAAATAGCTCCATCCCGGTGAAGTGTTGTTATTATTCCGCACGAGAAGCGATGGAATTTCATCAGGTTTTTTGACGTACGTGGGTTTCCGCCAGCTACTAGAGGACATATTTCTGTGTAGTAGGAATTTGCCAGTAAAGGGCTGTGCAGAATTATTGTTGTTGTTTGACTAGCCTGACAGCTGCCTTTACATCTTTTATTTGAAAGCTGTGGACAATATCTTTTTTATTTGATGTCTTCCCAAAAAGTTTAAGATCGGTGGCTACTTTACTGATCCTGAAGGATCTTTTAACCCCTGTGTAAAATCCATTATTAGGCTTCTCGACAGAGACAGCTTGGCATTCATCAGCACTTGAGTGAAGCTGACCTTCCAAGGTCTGTCCATCAATCCCGCGTCCTTGACGATGGTCGCGTAGCATGAAAGTGGCGCACTTCAATGCTAACGGGCTGAAACGGGGAGGGGTCGCTTCAGATGAAGATGTCAGGCTATCATCCAAACGGCAAGAGCTTTGATTGCGACAAGCTTCTCCCGTTCTCTCATCTTCAACAATTTACGAGGCATTTGTCTGTAATCCAGCACAAACCCCCGGCGACGCATTCGATCTCATCAATTATGCAGATGTTGCTGTACCAAGGCGAAAAACACATCCCCAGTTAACGTCAATGATTTTCGGGGAGGAGAGCAATAAACGAACTGTAAGGTAATAAATGTGACGTAAAGTCCCACTATCTCGAGTTTTACACACTAATTAACTGATAGAATGTCAGTGTATTCAAAAATCAATGATTATAACTCATGCAGATCCATAAGTATACTGAAATTGCAAAATAAGAATAACTCGTGTAACGGTTTGCCTCTGCATAGTTAAAACGGCTCAATGGGGAAAAAAAGTAATTGAGAGTCGTTGTCTTTATCGTGTGATGAATCGTAATACAAAAGAAATCCCGATGAACATGCTTACCCGAGCCGAGGAGAATTTACCGTTCAAGTTCAAATCATCATAACACATTAAGATCTCGGGTGCATACTAAATAGTCAATTTATTGAAAAGTACCCCTGATGTGATAGTGATCCTTTTAATGAGCAAGCGCGGTTAGGGAGCGACACAGGATATTTTACCTGATGCTAGCTTACACTCGGTGAGTGTCAAGGTTAACAATGGCCTCCAAGGGCTCCACAGCTGCGCCGCACGCGGATTAAGCCACCACATGCCAGGCCGCGGCCACGTATTGTCTAGGATTTCTTAGCGCGGCGTTTGTTTGCGTGCGCAAAGCTAACCTTACAGCGGGTGTCAGTGCTCACAAGGACGAGTAAACAACAAGTACTGTACACTCCATTTTGCATCAGAGAGAAGCAACACGACACCCAGCCGACAAATTGGCTGCGCCAAATAAAAACAAACAGAATACACACGACCCCGTTCACCTTTTCAGACCAAACGGGCGTCTTAATTGCATTGGAATCTCGGCGGATTGGCTTTATCTTCCGCCAGAGAGGGAGCGATTTAGCCTCGGTTGGTTTTTGTTTACGCTTCCCAAAGCCCACGCCATCGTCAAGCTTACTGATGTGCCTTTACATTCCGTCAGAAAAAAAGCGATGGCGCCATTAGAAGCTGTAATTGCATATGGAGCTCAGGGAAAAGGTATTGGAGTTATGTACTTGCCCCCTGTTTCACCTAGTCTCCATTCTTTTTTTAAAATTTTTCTTCTTCTTTCCTTCCTTGGAGAGAAGTCACATCTTTCTCTCCATCCTGAGAGGGAGGCATCTTGAAAGCACCCCTCCATCACATTCCACAGTCAATGCGTGTATATATTTATCTATATTTGTATCTTTATAGTCCTCCTCCATATTATCATTACTTTCAATGTATAAGTTGACAGGTATGACTTTTGAGCAGTCCATTTAAGTACACAGGGAATGTCTGATGGTAGCAATAAGTTGAAATGTTATGCATTTAATGAGAGAAAAAGTTTTTTTATTATTATTATTTTTTTATTATATCACACAGGCACGCATCGGGATCGAGAGCTAAAAAAATATTATCAGTGCAAGACTAGAAAATTGTAACTTGTTGTCATTTTAATATTATTTGATGTAGTTCAGTTTTGGGGGACTTTCTGTAGATTACGTTTACTGGACTGGTTGTGTTTGCTGTGTTTTTGGTCAAAACGGGCCGAGTTGTACCTCGGGAGGCTTGCTTTTGTCGCTTGCGGCAGCACACAAAATCAAAAGGAGATAAAAATGTTTGTCTTCATTCGTCTCCTGAGTTGTTCTCATCCCTCGAGGACTTTTTTCACACTGGTGTAGTTCACGGTGCAGTAATCTAAGGTTACGGGGGTGCTATAATTCAACTTTATGTGTTTGGGACCCCTTTGGCCCCGTCTGCCGCAGCCGCTGACAAACGGCCCAGAGTCTGATGAGCCATCGTTTGCCCTGAGAGCCTCCAATAAGAGTGACTATTTCAAATATTTGTTGTGATTTTTCTTCCTTGGGACCTCCGTGACAGCTGGCGGCTGTCACTGCGCCGAGGGTGCCGCGTTTTTGTTGACGGTGATGAGCCGGGGTGCCGTGAGTCGGCGGAATTTTGCAAGCCGGTTGGGGATGTCGAGACAAACGTAATGACAAGGAAACCGCCGTTTTAGCTTTCTAGAGATGAGAGAACATTTTGGGTGAGAAACTACAACAAGGTTTCAGAAAATACTACAGAACTGTGTATATATATATATATATATATATATATATATATATATATATATATATATATATATATATATATATATACATGTATGTATATATATATATAAATATATGTATATATATATATATATATATATATATATATATATATATAAATATATGTATATGTATATAAATATGTATATATATAAATATATGTATATATATGTATGTATGTGTATATGTATGTGTATATATACATATGTATGTATGTATATATGTATATATATGTATATACATATATGTATATACATATATGTATATATGTGTGTATATATATATATGTATATACATATATGTATATATGTATATATATGTATATACATATATGTACATATACGTATATACATACATAAATTATACATATATGTATATATGTATGTATATATGTATATATATATATGCTACATGACATCATGAGAAACATTGAGTCATAGTGTTACGAGATTAATACGAGTTATTACATATTTTTAGGTATGGATGGCGTGCACTAATTTACGTAACATAAAGACAAAATAATCGAACAGCGTGTAATAATACGACTTCCTTGTAAAATGCAACATTATGACTTTTGTCTCGGAACATTTTGACAAATGACAACACTATTTTTGACATTTATTTCACTTTTTTGCAGCATAATTTGACAACTTTTTCTCCGCAATATTGACTCTTTGTTTTTTAAGTTGATCATTGTTTGATTTGTCAGTTGCCCTGCCTACCAGATGGCAGCTAATGCGGCTAAGCTCTTGATAACCTGCCCTCGCAGTCAACCGGTATGAACATAAATGTTATTTTGCGAAGGCCAAATCAGCTTTGTTTCCCCATCCCTGATTGGATTCTATTAAACCCGCTATTAAACACGCGTTACTGCTCCCTCTTAAGTCATTACTGCTGCTGTTTTAACTTGCCGTTTGATAAATAAGTCTTCAACTAGAGACAATTAAATGGCAAATTTGTTGTTCTTCTGCAAGTATTTGGAATTAGCCGTGTCAGTGGCTTTGTGGGGACAAGGAATAGAAGCTGTGTTTAAGTCTTTGCTGCTTCTGTCTTGTCAGCACAAGCTGCTTTGTCATTTTCCTTCCAAGGACGTCTGGATTTTTACTGATAAGGTTCAACTGGAACAGTTGCAAAACATTTTTTTTAAAAACCTGCAAAGCGTTTTAAATCAGGGGCCTTTCCAGTGTGGACTATTTCAGTACTATTCAAGATGATAGGCGTCCAAATTGTGAATTAAAGATTTTGTTCAATTTTGGGGGGGATTGCCAGTGAATAAAGGGATAATATCACGAGAATAAAGACAAAAACTGCAAGGCTACGAGAAAAATGAGCCGTTTGTGAAAAAAGTAGAATGAATGTAAAATCATATTACTAGATGAAAGTTGTCATTTTTACGTGGAAAACATATTACACATTACGAAATTGTGACATTAAATTACACTAATTTTGCTTGATTTGATGTTATATTGTAATTTTACTAGAAAGCCATATGACAAAATTAAAATCATAATACCACATATCTTTACATGACATAATATTTATGATTTACGGTGGGCTAATTAAACTAAATTACATACTTTATGAAGGACTTAATCATATTCGTCAATAATCAATGAGCCAATTAATTATATAATCTTTTTCTCTGTCTGTATTCTCACCCTCTTGCTACTGTGACAGTGACATTTCCCGAATACGGGATGAATAAAGTAATCTAATCTAATCAATAGTTCATTTCAAATTAAATGAACAAATAAATTGGGAGCGGAAAAAGCCTGACTATAAAGATTAAAATGTGTTGTAGATGTGCCAAAAGATGGATTTCCCTGTTTGTCAAACCAATTTTAAAGCCTCACGAGATGCGTTTAATATTGTTTATTTCAATGGGGGTGATGAAATATGCTATATATTAGTTAAATTCGGAAAAAATGCACTGCATCAATACATATTACACAAATTATAAATAACAGCTTTCATCTGGCAATATATTGTTATAATTTGTAATATTCCGACTTTATTCTTGTCATTTTCTGACTACTTCTCATCGTCATATTTTTTTTAAATATATTTTTTCCCTTTGGATGTTTGGCCTAAAATACTCTGTGGGAAGATCCCCGGCCTGCAATTGGTTGTCTTTTCCCGTTCCCGGCGGGCCCCCGGCCCACCCCCGAGTGTGTATTCAACGCTTTTATGGGCTCTTTTTATTAGCCATCGGTGCTAAGATTATAACCATCCTCGTCGGTTCCGGTTACACTTGCTGAGCGGCGGGAGGGTTTGTAGATGGATGGAATTCAAATGAAAGACTCCCTTCTCAGGTTGCCGTGAGAGCGCGTGGGATGGATCAGAGCAGGCGCTCGAAAGGATGGAAAGAAGGAATAGGTGATATTTGAACTTATTACAAGGGATTTAATGAATTTTGCCAACGCCGTATTACGTCTCCGCCGAGGTAGTGTATTTCCTGCCGATTATCGGGGACCACTGCGCCTTTTGGGAATCTGCTCTATGTCGCCTTTTGTGAAGGATTAACTGGAAGAGATTTAGGGAAAACTTGGCATTCCGTAGCCGCTTTTTAGTTGGAAAATTGGGCCAGGTCGTCGGTTAAAGACGGACTCTTTCACGTTGACAGTTTTCCATGTCATATTTTTGTGGTTTTTTTTTAAAGTTACGAAAAAGCCATCAAAAAATGAGTTAATTTTCATTCATAAAGCGCACCGGATTATCAAACACATTATTAAGGCATCAATGCAATTTATTTGTCAGTCATTATTTTTTATTTATTTAGGAAGTGGATTCTATGTTCAGATTACAGTTAAACTAAACTACTCCAGTAATTACTACATCTACTAAACCTCGAAATGACTTCTTCTACTACTTTAATTGGAAATGGTTTTATGAATGGATACTTTTTCTTCCGTCATTAACCTTAGAAACGGCAATTTTCGTCATTTCTCCAACTGAATAGATTCAAAGCTTAGCGATTAGCGCTTTGGCCACACGGCCTGTGGTCGAGGGTTCGAACCCAGGTGGTTCCTCGCTCTGTGGAGTTTGCATGTTCTCCCCGGGCTTGTATGGGTTTTCTCCGGGCACGCCGGGTTTCCTCCCACATCCCAAAAAAACAAGCACGCTAGGCTAATTGTATGCTAAATTCAGCCTATGTACAAGTGTGAACGCTTTCTCCTAGTGCTCTGCGATTGGCTGACCACCGATTCAGGGTGTCAGGGATAGGCTCCAGCACCCCCCGCGATCCTTGCGGGGATAAGCGTTTGGGAACATGAATGAACCAACGGATTCCCATCGAAGAAGCCGTCAAGCCGTCAGGTGGGCTCTTGAATTGAGACCCTTTTTTTTTTTCTTCCTCACCCTCCTTTGACTTTGACTTCCTGTCAGCTTTGTTTTCTTTTGAAACTTTAATGAGGCACTCTCTTCTAAGAAAGCCTTTGAGGAAGGAGGACACTGGAGTTTGTTGTCAGGATAGGCACGTATTGCGCCACCGTAGCGCTTCAAAAGGCTTCAGCTGGCTCTTTCAGGACTGCCAGAACGCCGGCGCCTCCTTGGCATCGCTGACGTGCTTGCGTCTTCGCTAACTTTCCCGGCGAGTCCTCGTGGGACTTTTTAAGTCATTTGTAGGAAAACGCCGCAGCTTTGCTTCATCACTGACGTCGCTGCCGTGCTCGCGCTCGCGTTCAAATTTGCATACGTGGGAGAGTTTGTGAGTACCTTTTTTTTAAAATGAGAGTACTGGGATGCCATGTCATTTGGGGGCCGTGTCGGAAAATACGAGCAAAAACGGGATGGCTGGAGGCAAATGAGCTCGTTTTTCGGTGATCAGTGAACTGATTTGATTTTAAAATGAACACTTTTTTACTGTAGAAGCGCATTCTCTTTGGCATATTAGCGTTGAAACTAACTGAACACATCAATGACTTTTCTGTTAATGTCACGGTTTTGTTATTTGTCATTTCATAAACTTATTGGAAGCACCTCGATGTGATAAACGTGCAATCGGATGATTTGAAATCTGTCGTCAACAGCAGTACAATGAGATTTTTGTTATTTAGATGTTGTATATTTTAATGTCATTGGATGAGTGTGTTTTTTTAATTTCCATACTTTTAGTGCAATGTGTGTTATGGTCACACAAAGGGAAAAAAATAGGCCTATGAGTATAAATACACAATTTCAGGAGCTTTATGTCATGAAATTATGAAATTTAAATGTATATTACTACTAGAATAGTGATAATATGACGGGGAAAATCTCCTCTAATATAATAACTCCATTTTATTGATAGATTCCTCTAAAATTTTGAGTACATATACGTAGAGTGTAAATACTCAACAGTACGACAGTGCACCAAAATAAAAAAATCGAAAACCCTCTTTTTGCACGACACATGAGATCCCCAAACATTCTTTCTCCCATTTGCAGTCGCTCATACGACACGAACGCTAGCACATAGCTAAGCAAAGAACGGCAATCGATATTCTTTTGTTCCATTCTCTGTACCCAATCGACTCTCATTCGTGAGCTGCTTGTTTCCATGGTGACGTGAACTGTCACTCATTTTGAAGCCTCTCCCAGGTGAGGAAAAACACTAGAAATGTCCTTTTGGATTGGCTTTAATTCTGTGGACTCCAGCCCGAACACTTGGCCCGCTATTCCTTTCCGTTCCTCGTAGCGAGCTGGCTGTCACGACGTCCTCGCCGGGTGGGTTTCTTCTGCGCGGAAGCTCTCATTAGCCCGCCGGGCTTTGAGTCAATGGAGGCCAACACCTCTCCTCTCCTCTCCGCTTGTAACTTCCCCTTCAACACACTCCAATTAAGACCTAACGTCTCCGCGCGATCATGCGTGTGCACTCCAGAGTGTCTCGGCGTGTGACACCTCGGTTCAAGACCCGGCCGGCCTCGGCGTGGCCCCTAGTAGCACTTACCCCTTCTGGCAACGTTAATTAGCTCAGTCGGCTATCGAGAGTTTCGCACGCTTTTAGAGCGCTCGCACTTGGATACAAATATCAAATGACGCAGCCCAGATGTCCAATTCACTTGGACTGGTAGGGGTGGTCCAATTATTCAAGTAGGGGTATCAAATTCTGATTGGTTTGTGGGACACATTGGTGCCAACTAGATGTTGTGGGGTGGCAACATTATTTTGGGCCCAGAAATTTAACTTGTTAGACCTCCAAAACATTTTGACCGGATGGGGTGAAGTAACGAACGGATTATAATGCGTCAACATTAACGTGTGGAGACTCACTTTTTGTATGGAAGAATACATACCAAGGAATAGCTGTCCTAGAACCTGTAAGGAATAATAGCTTTCAAATTATTGGCATTTTAAAGCAATAGGAGGTGAGTTTACCTCGTCAATGGCAGCTAATGAGTTAATTTATAAAACCACTAAAGCTGAGGCAGGGGTAGGTTGTTGCTGTGTTTGAGTGATAAGTGGTGATATGGACCAAAAATGTATTATTTATTGAATAATTTATTTGTTTGTTGTTGTTATTTGGGCACTTCCCTGCTTATTTATGTTGTTGACGACTCATTATGTGACTACTTATTTATTTATCACTTATTTATTGGTTATTTAATTATTTATTTGTTGTTATTGTTGTTTGTGGTGAAGCTTTAAATCTCATTATACTTGTACAATGACACTAAATGCATTCACGTCAAAGACTGGGCGTCTACTAGTGATAAATAAGGAGGAAAAGAGATTTTTCTGTTTATTAATTGTACTGTAGAAGATTGTGGATTGATTTCCTAACCCATGGATCGATCGTTTCTGTACCGCCATATCGTGAAATAATCGTTATCGTCAGACAGGGGTTCCCACCCTTAATTTGCATTGACAACAAGTATCTGGTAGGGTGTTTATGGCAAGTAGTGCCGTGCAATTGTACGGCAAGTGTCTGTTGAAAATGTTAGGAAGGGCCCTCGGGGGTGCGCTGCAACTCCACGCCCGCGAAAATGAGGTGAGCCGGCGGCGGCCTCTGCGGATGGAGAAAATGTTCACATCTGTTCTGGGTCGCCAGAGGCGGCAGGTCACAAACACGATAAGTGAGCTGCAGAGGAGAAAGAGCACAATGAAAGGGAAGACGCCAGATTTTTATTGGGATTCCAAGCTAATTAAAGTCTCGGAGCAAAGAGCCTTTCCAAGAGGTTCTTCGAGGAAACCGATGCAGATGAGAGAGATAAAAAAAGAACGTCAAGTGAGTCGGTCCGGCTTTTGAACGTGGAAATACATGCATGAGGGACTCTGTTGACTGCAGTGGGTTTTTTTGGGATATTGGAAGCTCGGAGGAGAAAGAAAGCTTTCGCATTTTATTAGAATCTCCGTTTGGAGGGTGCCGGGATCTGGCCGGATCAGACCTGATTTCTGGGTTCTATTTATGTACTTTGTAGAGGCTAATGAGTCTCTCATGCTGTCCCATCACTCACCTGACTGTGTTTTGCCCCACTTATTCTCCATTCAGGCAATTTCTTTTCAGTTTTTGTGCAGTACAGGTGTTCCCCACCAGATGTCGGTGAATGTTAATTGATGGTTCCGATGAAAAAAAAAGTGTTGTCGTGTGGATTTTAACTCATTCGCTGACAATGCCGATAGCCGTTTGATCCATTTGAACTGGGAGGACTGGCAGTAAAGTAGTGGTAGTTAGATTGTCTGTCTTCGCGTGTTGATGCACCGTTTGTGTTCCGACTGATTAAAGGACTGTAACGCAGATGCTATTTAACTTAAAGTTTACATCAAGTAAAAAGGACATTCCTATACAGTTGCTCAAATTATTGACAACGTAATATGCGAAATTTCCTGACTGGTAATGGAGAAACTAATGACTGTTTATAGAAGTGGCCATTTTGTAACAGCAGACATACACACTAATTCTTCATTGTTCTGCTGTGAATTTAAATGAGTTTATCACTAATAGCCGTCCTATCCGTTTGAAGCGGCAGGGCGAAATGTTCATTCGCCGCCATCCTCCCGCTTCACATGGATTGGACGTCTTATTGCAGGCAATAATTTAGCGGCATCGTAAATAAAAGTAACTCATTTGGATTACTCGCAATTGATAAAATGGCTTCCTGGAAATGGTTCTTCTTCTCCACTATTCTGAAATTCAGTTTTTTTCAATTCAACAACAACAATTTCTGTATCACTCGTCACTTAGGTAAAGTAAGTACATGAAATGTAAAAATAAGACCGTATAATAATCAGAAGTACAACAAGAAAAATGCCAAAATGTCCTCGCCGCCCATCACAAAATGGTAAAAGTGTCCAAAGCGTAGTAAAATGAGGCCGAGTCGGTGTGAGTCATTCTTGATTGGCAGCACCTCGTTTAATGGAAGTCGTCCAAGCAGATGGCCCCGGGGAGGCGCGGTAAATGTGGCTTTTATTGTGTTGAATGTTACTCGCCGCCCCGGGCGTCAGTAGGGAGTGGGAAGCTGTCTGTGTTTCTGACGAAAGCCCAGTGGCGGTCCACTTCGCTGTGTTTGTGCAGACACTAAAAATAAATCCAGACGCTTGACCATCTCCACGTGGAACTAATTAGGAAACGAGCTGAGTAAAAATTGGTAGTCAGACATTAAAATGCTCAGTCACTTCACTTCCCTATAACGTTTAAAACAATGATGAACAAAGGCTGTTTCGTTTTATAACTCATTTTTTCATGCCACTCATCCTCACGTGGGTTGCGGGGGTGCTAGAGCCTATCCAAGCAAACTAGGTTAGGTTAGAACTTTATTTCATCCCGTATTCGGGAAATTTATTGGTTGCAGTAGCAAGACAGACATAAGACACACAAGACATTGTAGACCTAGTTAAAAAAAAACTGGAGCCACACACAGGAAGTCCACAAGGTAGGGACTTTCTGCAGACTGGTTACCGCAGTCCTTCAGTAGTCTGGAGGTTTTAAAGATCATCTTCCTTTCCTAGATCCTCCTAAACTACAAGCAATCGCAGGCACACAATTTGACTTTATTTTTTTAAATACTCGGAAAATGACAAGTTACACAAAAACGACTTGGTTGCAGTCACGAGAGTCAATGCAATTAGTTACTTCCTTTATAGGAACCTAACCTTTATACACAACCGACTTCGGGCGCGGAAGAAGATAAAGAACGGATACTTGCGACGTGATAATGTGCGGTGAGATGTGACCACCGTGGGAAAAATAAAATCTACTCTCACGACGCAATACGCCGTAATTTACGGCAGTCTTTGTGCAGACAAGAGGCACGCTGGGAAAAGGGCAGCGACCGTCGATTTTATAGGTGGTGCAGAAAAACACCTTGCTATGCTGCTGGGGAAAACCTAATAAATCATCTTCCTTTTCACCCCGAACAACTAGTAACATTATAGTCGTGTTAATTAACGTGATTGGAGCTGTCACAGCCGCCTCTAAATGAAGTTGTGAAATATTTGATTTATGTTCAAGCCACTGGAATGAACATTTTATTCGCCATTATCACTTAAATCATGGGCTTCGGCCATTGAAAGCGATAAAGCATGAGTTTAGGACTTGTTCGTTCACTGCCACCCTCCCACTTTTAACGGATTGGACGTTTTTTTGCCGTATAGGAGTTAATTGTTGTTCAATTCCACCACTCTGGTAACCTGAAGGCGAATTTTTTTAGTAAGAGTACAGTTAGCTTAGCCTCTTAACCACATCTGGAAAGAGAATAATAATTGGCGGGCGGTCTGCAAGGAGCGCATTTGCACTTTTAAACCAAATTGAATTTTCTTCTAATTTAACCACTTTCAAACCTGAGGCCTTGAAATTACTTAATGATAATTATGATCTTGTTAAAGGGATTGTTTGGTGTTGCCCATTTGTCAGCGAATTAGCTGTTTTTATCCATTCTGTAGATTGAATGCAGAACTTTAGTCTCCCTTTGAATATACACAATGCAATTATTCTTGTCCGTTCACTTCAAATTGCGCTCTGTCAAATTAATTGCTCTATTTCTCATTTTTTTCCCCGTAAAGCTTCATCACGCACCCGCTGTTTTTATTTTGGAACATCATTCGTTGGTGTTGCTCAGGATTTCTACGGGTTTTTTTGTGTTTATTTGATCTTTAAATGAATTTGAAGTACATATCTGGTTATGCCAAATACCCATACATGTGGATGACAGTTTGATTTGCCGATTTGCATACATTAGGAAGGTTTATTATCAGCTTCGCTCCCCTCTGATTGCTCGAAGGTACACGGACGGCGCCACGCTGCCTTCACGCTTGTAAAAAGACCCTTCATCTGCAGACTTACCTTGCCCCCCATGAGAGCAACCTTCCTTCTTAATAAGCTCATGAATATCCTTAAAATCTGCTTCTTAATATCCTCCCGTTTCTCCTCACTGGCTACCCGTGTTAGTTAAATGAAATGTATCAACATGTATCTGAACGCCTCACAAGTACACTGCTGTTTATTATATGGGGCCCGCGGGACGCATAACGCCCTGTTAGGTTCGAGCAATTAAACTTGAACGTGGGGTTTTTGTCCCCGCCTATCGGCCAAGTAAGGTAACGCCATGTAAAAAAATCGATCTTCTTTCTGTCGAAATGTTATCATTTGCTTAGACAAGCCGCTTTCAGATATGATTTTAATTCTCTCCCGAGACGCTGCCGTCAAGCGCCGGCGCGTTCCAATTGTCTTGAGTACCACCGTCGGTCTACGAGCAGATGCTTTGCGGCGCCATTGTTGCCCGGGGAGACGTGGAGTTAGGAAACGCGGAAACGTTGGTGGGTGGCGAGGCTGGAAGGACGCTTTGTATTAAAGCAGATAAATGAACAAGACAAGGTTCCTCTTGGTTGCAGATGCCCGGGAGCGTTCGCGTGGTCTCCGCTTTGAAACTTACTGCTTGACCTCCCCTTTGATGGCTCCCTGTGGGTGGAGGATGTGCAGCCGCCATTTTGGCTTGGCTTTTAGCGCTGGTCTCCCCATGCCACTCCCAGCTTTCATAGCTAATGGAGAACAAATGTAAAGTGCACACGCTTGCCCGCTAGCAATGGCCCTCTTTTTCGTACTAGTCCACAAATGGGTATTTTTGGTGAAGTGGACCGTATTTTACGAAAAACAAGGGAGAGGTAACGCACAAAGGTAGAACATTGGTCATCAACATATAGTAGGAACACATAGGGGGGCTTATTTTGTCATTTTTATTTGCCTCTCTCTTAAGCATGCAATCCCAACATATGAATTCATTCTTTTTTTTTAGCAGGCCACATCCCATTGTCGGAACGTTCCCTTCGAGTTATTTGCAGAGAATTCTAAATGCCAATAGCTTAAAGCCAAGCTGATTGTTTAATTTTCTCACCATTCTCGGTTAAATATTCAGCACCGTCGCAGCTGGCAATGTGCCCCCTGTAAATTAAAGTCGGAGGTATAGACGCTCGCCTGGTTTTGCTCGAATAACTTCTCCAACGCAGCCACATGTCAGGCTATGCACCGCAAGATTAAAAATTACAATGAACTCTCTAGCAGCCATTGACAGCAAGAGACGTCCTATTCATTTCAATTCTATTTCCTTATTGTTAACTACCACAGCACATACCCTGTGACCTGACTTGGCAGTAAATGAGTTATATATAAAAGTACAACAATGTATGCCAGATTTAAATACAATTCTTTAGATTCCCACAATATATCTTTCAATTTTATAGGTTGACGGTCTGTCAAGTTGACGTTGTTGTTGTTCTTGTGGTCACTAACGTTGAAGTCATATCTATTTGTGATTTGTGAAGCAATAATCTTGATGTATTTTTGGCTATGTATGCCACGATGCTCTGAGTCCATTTATTTATTTGTATCAGAGTTGATTAATTAATTGTGGACAGTAGCGAGCATCCATCTCTAAGTTTGGAATTTGCCACAGACTTATTGGTGCCTGCATTGCTTTTAGGTTATGACATAGCCAGTAGAGGGCAGCCTTCCCCATGTAGCAAGTACTTGTTTTAAAAGAAAGGTACCATCAGGATCTTTAAAAAAAAAATCACATTACTAGAATTGCGTGAGTGAGGATCACCTGATTGATTGTACTGCTTAAAATATTGAGAATTATTGGAATCGTTATGCTTGACACGATGTGTTTTTGTGGCTTGGTATATTCATAAACATAGCATTGTTCTCACAACTAACCCTCTCTATAGCTTTATTGAATGTGACGTCGGTGGGTTTCTTTACATTCCATGGCGCGGGGGTCTCTCTTTCACTCTCTTGCGTACTCTCGACCTGCTTTGAAGTGAGCAGGTATAAAATTGACGAAAGCCGGCGAGCTGCTAAAAGTTCCGGGAGGCTTCTCCTACTTGACGACTTGAAATCCAGCTCACCAAACGAAACCCACTGCATATGTGATAAATGAATGTCTGGACTTTTTTTTTCCTCCACTGGGTTCTTTTCGTCTCTACATGAATGATAGATATGCACAAATGAATTCTATTTAAAGTTGTAGATGTTCATTCCTTTTTGACAGCCTGCAGCAATTGAACGATCAAATTTGGAATAGATTGCCCACCGCTATTCATGGCTTTTGTTATTCGTGTTGCATCGACAGCACTCTTATGCTCCTGATACCGGATCCGACGCTGGATTTAATTTTACTTTTTAATATACTTCTAAATTACTCCGCACTTACTTGAATGTAAAATAATTGCTATCATGCTCAACGCATTATTTGCCAATAATGGAGCTAGAAGGCTAATCCATTTGAACGAACGTTAATACCAGCACTAGTTTTTAATAACATACCTGTCAACTTATACATTTTCCCGTATTTTATACGTTTTTGATCATTTCAAATAATGTACGCCGTATAACAACTTTTGTATGGGATTTTTTTGAAGTACGTTTTTTTGTAAAACCGATCTTGTTTTACCAATTTCCACTCTAATCCGGATCGCCTCGGAGCAAAACATCATCGTCGACTGCTAATATTGTCATGCTTTAAGCACTCCCCTTTCACCCGCCCACCTTTTCACTATTTAAATATAGCGTGTCAGCAAGCAATGTCGCCAGACAGTCAAGCAGTCACTATCTACACCACAGGTGTCAAAGTGGTGGCCCGGGGGCCAAATCTGGCCTGCCGCATCATTTTGTGTGACCCGGGAAAGTAAATCATGAGTGCCGACTTTCTGTTTTAGGATCAAATTAAAATGAAGAGTATAGATGTATATTAAATTTCCTGATTTTCCCCCTTTTAAATCAATAATTGTAATTTTTTAATCCATTTTTCTCTGTTTTTAGTTAAAAATCATTTTGTAAAATCTAAAAATATATATAAAAAAAGCTCAAATAAACATTGTTTTAGATCTATAAAAAACTGAATATCCAGGGCTTTTAATCCAGTTCTTTTAATCCATTTATTAAAAAAAAATCTAAATATTATATCTAAAATGGTCCGGCCCACGTGAAATCAAGTTGACGTTAAAGCTGCCCGCGAACCAACCTGAGTCTGACACCCTTGATCTACACAATCTTGAATTTAATTCATACTGATTGGGCACCCTGTCCACTTTGGAGAAAATTGTAGACTTTTAAGTGCGCCCTGTGTGAGTAAATATGTGCCACGTTGCATTTGCACAATATTTTATCGCGTAATAAGGGGAATTGCAATCATTAATAAGGGGAGCAATTGGCCGAGGTTGATAGGTATGTTCTAATATATATTGTTGTGTGAATCTATAGGTGGTAAAGCATGCTGAGGGTAAATTGTAGATAAATGCACTATATATATGTACTCTAAATGAACCATTACTGTAGTACTTCCAATGCTCTTCCCTATCGTCAAGGCTACCGCATTTACTTTCCACAGTCCAGCAGCTAATGTTCTTTTCTCTAGCTTTGTCTGCAATCTTTTGTCGAAATATAGTTAGGTGCATTTTTCTCTTCTTTGCCATCTCCACCCACGCAACTTATAAAAACCACGGCCTTCTATCTGCACTTTGCAAAGTTTCTTTCTTATTTCCAACCTTCTGCTAAACTTAATATCTTGCACACAGGCATCATTTTATCATACCAATCTTTTTCTCTCCGAGCGGAGGTGCACACGCGCCATTTTCGCAGAGCCGTGCCAAGGGGCGCTCGAGTCGGTCCGCTCGTTAGCCGACACGCGCCACCGCTTAATGAAGTGCAAAGTGGATATCTGCTCGATGCTAATGCTATCAAGCCACCGGCCCGCTTCACCTCCGTTTATCATCACTTCATCGTGAAATGGACACCAGGGCACGATAAATAGACTGGTTAAGTGGGGTGATGGCAGTCCTTCTTCACTCCTTGTGTTTCAAGATTTGGAGAGCATCACATTCGGGCTTTCATCGCTGCAAATGCCATTTGGTAGGCGTCCATTTCTACAACATCAAAAAAACGAGATGCTTTCTAGGCATTTAGTGACCAAAGAAAAATGGCTAACATGATGTTCCTCGCAGGACAGTTTAAGATTTGTGTGAAACAGAATCATAAAGAAAGTTTTGGTCACATTTTTAATTTGCTAATACATCTCTTCTGCAAAGTGCGGTTTCAGAGAATTGAACATTTATTCATGAGGATAAATGCAAAAATACAAATCACAGTTCTTCAGAACGTTTAGGCCAAAATCAAAGTCAAATTTGGAAAATGATGTAACAGGTTTATAATGTTGAAAACACTATAAGCTCGATATACTGTTTTTATTCTTTGATTACGCAGAAAAACTTATTCTGATATTTACCATATGACAACTGTCTATTGATTGTGTGGAAAGACAAATTTGATGTTTTCACAAATTCATTCATAGTCAACTGTGTTATGTGTGAATGCATGATTTATGCATTCACTAATTGTGAAAGTGCTATTAGTCATAATAGCGCATTTCCCTGTTACTGTTTTGTTTATTTGCACGTGTTTGTGAACAAACACGTGAATTAACCCTTGGCATGTTTCTCTTGCAGCACATGCCAGCAGGGCCTGTTATCCCAAACAAGGTAACTTATCCATCCGCCATCTTTGTTTTCTTCCATGCATTTGATTTTCCAATTCTTTTTTAAATGTTTGGGTTGTGCTATCCATCACTCCAGTGCTATTGCCAATGATAGACGTCCAATCACGTGTTGTCTCATCATCCATTTGCTGTGATTGGACGTCTAGTGCTATCAATGGAAACCACGGAGTAAATTGCACAAAAACTATTTTAAAGATTGATTGGAAATAAGTTAGTTGTGTCATTCTAATGTCAATGCATTGAGTGATTAAATTTGGAAATGTGTTTATCCGATGTCACCCGTCCTACTTGAAATGGATTGGACATATGAGGCCGTCAATGAAAGTCTACGAATTAAAGCAGTTATTCCAAAAGCAAATATAATACAGTAATAGACATCAAATCCATTTGAGTGGCATCAATGGCAGTCAATGTCCAATTTATCAAATAACATCAAATCAGTTACAATATTAGTAAACTATCCTTTGTTTCAATATTTTAGTTATTTTGTATTTAATTTCAACTGTTGTTTTTTTCTAGACAACATTTAGTTTGAATGTCATTGGCACTTAAAAGATCTCAGCTAGATTTATGTATGTAAATTGTTATTGTTAGCTCACTGTTTGTTTGTTCGGTTTCGTGCAAAATGCAAAATGCTTGCCTTGAAAAACCAGTTTGAAGGGAGTCAAAAAAGCGAGCGTGAGCAAACAAATATGGCGCTTCCTCCATTGGCAGCGGATCTTTAAAGGCGCTTAAAATGACGTTGGCTTTTGATTCATTGGAATAGCCTTCCTTCTTTGCTCGCCATTTTTCTTTCTTTGCCAGCAGTCTAGAATCAATACTCACGGGGGAAGGGCCTTGATGTCTATTATCTCATCCCATTTTGTTGTGGAACTACTTTTCTCTTTCCCACCTTCCTCCGTTACACCCCCCCCCCCCCCACACCCCCCAACACCCCCTTCAGACCCGGAGCGAGGCGGCACTCACATGATCTCCACAGATGACCTGGAGTACCCGCGGGAGTATCGGACTCTGGGCAATAGCGGCAGGCGCTTCTCCAACGTGGGCTTGGTGCACACGTCGGAACACCGGCATACGGTGTCGGCGGCCCAGAGCTTGGAGGCGCTCACCAACCTACACAAGGCCGACATGGAGCGCAAGCGGGACGCCTTCATGGACCACCTGAAGAGCAAGTACCACCAGCAGCAGCAGCATCAGCAGCATCAGCACCACAACCCGCCGTCGCCTTCGCAGTCGCACGCCAGCGTGAGAGGAGGCTCGGAGAGGGCGGCTCGAGAGCAGGTACGCGCTTGTCTCCATCATTTTTGAACGTTTGTGTGGGGGGGGGGGGCGGGGGGGGGGGGAGTTATACCGTAACTCAAGGGTGTCAGACTCGGGTTGGTTCGCGGGCCGCATTAATGTCAACTCGATTTAATGTGGGCCGGACCATTTTAGAAATAATATTTCGTTTTTTTTAAATAAATGGATTAAAAGAACTGGATCAAAAGCCCTAACTATTCAATTTTTATAGATCTAACAATGTTTATTTGAGCTTTTTTTTTCTTTGTAAAGGAAAATCTCTTTTAATCATTATGTTCCATATTATAGTGGAAAACAGAAAATATTTTTATATATTTTTTGATTTTACAAAATGATTTTTGAACTAAAAACACAGAAAAAATGATTGAAAAATTACAATTATTGATTTAAAAAGTGGAAAATCAGGAAATATGATATACATCTATAATCTTCATTTTAATTTCATGCTAAAACAGAAAGTCATGATTTACTTTCTCGGGCCACACAAAATGATGTGGCGGGCCAGATTTGGCCCCCAAGCCGCCACTTTGACACCGGTGCCGTAACTCATTCGTTGATATGCGTATTAACTGTCAATAATGAAACATATTGGTTTCGTCTGCCTGTAATGTAGGGTGACAAAATGAAAAATGATCTCATTCGCTGCCACTGACAGCAATGGATGTCGAATTTGAACTGGGAGAGCTTGAGGGAATGATCTTAAGTGCCATTCACAGTGGTGAAGTCCATTTTAATGTCTATTATCAAGTAATTAGTTCAATTATTAAACAATAGTTTGAAATTTCATAGGAGGGTGGCTGTTAATAATTTTCCTTATTTTATAGCATTTTTTAAAGTACTGTAACTGATAAAATGCTCAAAATAATTAAGTGGTAAATTTTAAAAAAATAATTTGAGCCGATTTTATAGCATTTTTTAAAAGTACTGTACGGCTAAAATGCTCAAAGTAATTAAGTCGTAAATGTAAAAAAAAAAAAAAGAGCCAATCCGGTTTGTCTGTCATCAATCAAGTTGAATTATTATGTTATATTAAAGCAGTAATAATAGTAGGAATACCATTGATCTATTTCTTAGTTTCAGTATTGTAACAGCTAAATTTCTGAACATTACTGTAAGTCACTTGAAAAACAGTTTTGCGAGATATAACAATCGGAAATTGTTGACCGGCTGCAGTCGCAACTGCAGAAATGCTCAAGTTATTCCATTTCGTTAAACCTTATCAAACGGCCTTGCACATTTGTCCAGACATTTTATTGGAAGACAGATAACATCATGTTGCGTATAGCAATGGATTTTAAGACACATTACGTAATCTTTATGTGACCCTTCGGACACTCTCTCCACTGATTCTCAATCAATAATCATGTTCATTTAGGGAATAAAAGCCAACTAGTAACGGCAGAGCCTGACAGATGCGCTTTGTATTTTTATGATGAGGACCACAACACAGTGTTTTAGTGGTTAGTGTGCCCACAACTACAAGTTTATTGAACAACTATACTGTACTGTAGTATTGTTATCTATGGAGAGCGGAGTAGTTTAAAAAAAAATGTAATTTGTATTATAGTTTTACTGTACAACTGTAGTGTACTGATTGCAAATTGTCAACATCTAATTTTAGACCCCAATAGGCTCATTTAATTCACATTGACAGCAATGGACGCCCACTGGCATTCACAGCCAGATTTCCAGGTTAAACTGAATTGGACATCTAATGCCGACAATGGCCCGGAATGAGGTATTGCTACGAAAAAACAAAACTACTTACCTGGGTCGATATTGAGTGTTTTTGATTTTTTTTCCATTATTTTTAATTCATTTTCAATGTATTTATAATCATAAAATATTATTTAAAAAAGAATATTAATATATAGACTTTAATCATTATTTCAATTTCTTTAAATGACACAAAATAGTCACTTGTCTTATGAAGGGTTGAACTTCTTAAATGTAAAAAAATATATGTAAAAAGCGTTATAAGGGTTCTATTAAATACACTTATATAAATTAACTTACTTAAAAATTATTTGCTGCGTTAATGGGTTAAAATTCTTAAGCGTTAACTGTTGAAAAACTGTCCAATCAAGTCCCTGCTATTCCTGAAAGGGTTAAAGGTAAAGAATTGAAAAGGAGAGATAAAAAGGGGGAAGATGGAGGAGGGAGAGAGAGAGAGAGAGAGCGGGGTAAGTGGAGTCCACAGTTGCCGTGGCAACCCTCCCCACTTGAGGCAAGCGAGGCTATCACGTTGCAAAGGTCAGGCGAGCGGGAACGGCACATTAGCGGAGCCCCCCAAACCACGAACAGAGGCGACATGGTGCTTTTTAGTGTGGAGGTCCGTCGAGGGGGCTTCTGAGGACGCCGCCAAAAGCCCCGTGTCCTTTGGGTATAGAGGAGGGAGGAGCCAGGAAGGAGCCGGAGAGAGTCGAGCGCCAACGCCACCGCTTGGGCGAGCTCGCCGCCACTCTGTCCGTTGCTCAATTAGCCGTCAGCGGTGCAAGGCAGGCGGAGGGGGGAAAATCAGGCGATGCATTTAAAAAAATGTCTGATGGTGACGGACGGAGAAAGACGGACGTCTCGCCGCGCTTGACGGACGAGGGAGGATGAACGGAGAGGTGGATTGGTGCAGGTGAGGCTGGACTTCATACATGGCGTGATGGAAGTCTCCTTTACCTGTTGTGGTTGTCGTGGTGACCGTCAAGCAAAAGCAGCTGCTTGCATGCGTCATTGTTGGATTTTTGTTGGTTTGTTTGTTTTTGGGAAGGCTAGAGATGCGCAGATGTTTAGATGTGTGTGTGTGATGTTTGTGTATGTGTTAGTGTGAGGGAAAGAAGTAGAAATGAATGTGATGTGAAAGCTGATGGGGTTTCTAAGGGATGACGACATTGTCAGTGGAGGAAGGGGAGAAGTCAGGCTGCTTTACATGCCGCTCAGGTACCGCAGCGCTACACTCACTCGGCTCTGTGCCTGATGTGCGGCAGGCCAGTTTTCCTTTCTCCACATTCTTCTCAGAAAAACGGGAATCAGGAAAGCCCGCCGTGGGGAATAGTTCCCATCGGCACCACCGAGGATCAAGGAGAGACGGCTCGGACTCTAATTGGCCTGCCAGAATTCAGTCGATAAAGTTGAGGAGATGAGATGAGGACATATTTGCGATGCGCTTGGAGTATCAACAGGGATTTCTTGCACTGACCTGTCATCCTTTTTTTTTCTTTTTAATTCCATTTCTTGGGGGGAAAAAGTCAAATAATTCATCCTAAAAAAGGTTTCCCAAATGCACTTTAAAACATCATTATTGATTACTAGGTATTCCTTTCTCACTTGTGCCTTTGGTAAGAGTATACGGTAAAGCTACTTCTATTAGGTAGCATTTACGTTTAAACCTTTCAAGGACAGGGTCACTGATGATCTAATGGTTCATTGGCCTGACTTTGGTTCAGGCAATATGATTGTGATTGGTGTCTGTCTCTGTCCTTGCCCTATGACTGACTGGCGACCAGTCAATGGTGTATTTTGCCCAAAGTCCGCTGGGATAAGCCGTTTTCAAGATGAATGAATTTCAGGGACAGACTAGTGCGACAAGCCATGACTGCTCATATTTGATTGCCATTGATAGCGCTAGACGTCCACTCCATTTTGACTGGGGTTGATGGCAGCGAATGAATGAACGACTTGATGGGACTACCATTCACAGACTGAGTTGGTTCGATGATTCAATTGCAACTAGCTAACTGTCAATATAACTAACATGATGTTGGCTATTACCATTAGCATTTGGTTAGATTTTAGTGTCCTATTTTCATTTTTCTTTCTGCTTCACAATTCTGAGCTTCAGGATTCTAATCTCCACTCCAGTCATAACCATAAAACCAATTCCGTCATTTGCGCATCAAGATATATTAATTCGCAGCGACTGACTGATTGCTCAGAATCGCCCGCAGATAAGAAGAATAAGCGGCAGAATGAGGCTTGGGATTTAATATTAAAATTCATGAAAGCTGCCCGATAGTCCCTTTTTTTTGGAGCGAGTCATCTGCAAGGTACATCTCCAGTGCGACACTTTAACTGCTTGGCTTGCCATTGACGTCTTTTAGCAACAAACATCTCAATTCACAGCCGACGAATGAAAAGAACCACACGATTGGAGTTCATTCCACCAACTAAAATGGTCTTCTCTTTCTTTTTCATTGCCTCCCAAAACAATGCAGCAACAACCCAACTACTGGAGCTTTAAGGTAAGTGTTGCCACAAAATATCAATCAAAAATTAAAATGAATTTCCCCCTTTTTTTTTAATTCAAAAAAATATCTTGTAACGATTTTGTCCGTGAGTGTTACAAACGCTGTATTTTTCCCGCCCGCAGAGCCGCAGCCCCCGCCATTCCCAGTCCACCCAGTCGGGGCTCGCCGACCAGGCCGCCAAGCTCTCCTTCGCCTCCGCCGAGTCCCTAGAGACCATGTCCGAGGCCGACGTGCCCATCGGTTTCAACAGGATGAATCGGTTCCGCCAGAGCCTGCCCCTCTCGCGCTCCGCCAGCCAGAATAAGCTTCGGTCTCCAGGTGAGCCTTCCTGTCCTGCAAATCCGTGCAAATCTTCATTGGCATAACAGAGTGGTCTCCAGTGTCAATTGACTAGCGTGCGTGGCTAATATTGCTATCACTACTCAAATAGCCTCATGAGTACAAAAAAATAACAATGTGCAGATGTGCAAATTGGGCTTCTCTAGTCTCCGATCGGCCGGCCACCGATTCAGGGTGTTTTCCGCCTCTGGTCCGAAGACAGCTGGGATATGCTCCGGCACCCCCTCGTGACCCGTGTCAGGATAAATTAATTAATAATTAATTCTAAAAATGAATTAACCATTACCTGCGTCGTCATGAAAAAAGGAGCTTTGTCACCCTGACTGAAAATGTCCAATCGTGTCATCCAATCATCTTTCTGCGTTGAATTTCAATGAGTTTATCACTAGTAGGAAAAAAAGCATTCATTCGCTACCAACCTCCTACATCAAATGGATTGGACGTCTAACACCGTCAATGCCAGACATTGAGCAGAGACTGACCAATCTATGCTAGCAATTACATACTTCTATTATTGAAGGAATAAAGGTATATTTAAAAAAAGTGGTATCAATACATTAGCTTTCAGAACTGGTACCTGTAACTCAAAAAACACTGTAAAACACTGCTATATATCGCGAATGGTAAAAATAAAGTCTGCAAAAATGACTCGTTAAATTGAATTACTGGTGGAAAAATCGACTCATTTTTGCATCTCTGTTGAAATGAGCTCCAAGATGCTTAAATTTAATTTTGAAATGATTTGGGGCTGATGATTCCGTTGACTGACTCTGCCATGCCAATAGCTAACCTTGGTGTATAGCCCGCCTTGTTTTTATTTTCAGTGAGTTTGCATGCGCATATTTGGGCTTTTATATCACCACAACGTATCTGACTTAATGACTGGTTCTTCCTTTGCTTTGTGTGTTTTTTTTGTGTGTTTGTACCGTGCTCTACCAAGATGAATATGCAGGTTAGTCAGGCGTCAAGACACGTGCAAGAGGTCTAAGATCGAATTCAGGTGTTACATTATCTATCACAGTATTTTCCATTAAGTGTCCACGTTCCTCACTGCTTCAACTTTTATTTTATTTAACAATTATATCACTATAAATCATCTGGATGGATGCATAATGAAGAGAAGTATTCAAAATGTTCATTTTTCCAAAGTTAAACATTTTAATAAATCATTGGCACCAAAATAGGGTAGCCAAAGAAGTATAGTAATTTTATTGTTACACATGTTTATACATGTAGTTTTATACAGCACTTAACATATCTAGACCTTAATGATATAGAAGCAGCATTTTCAAAAGATATCTGCGAGGGAATAACAGAGCTACACAAAGAAAGAGGTGAAAAAAATATGAAAAAAATACGAGAATAGTGATAATAATGCAAGAATAAAGTCGCACAGTTATGTAATTTTACGTGGTATGACGAGATTAAACCGGAAATGAGAAAAAGCACCTACTATAAAGTAGTCCTTATTGATTATAATAGCATGTACATTAAGGTGATTAAATTAAATGGCAAGTACTGTGTACAAGGTTTATGATATAATCGAAGGTGGATCAAATGTACTGATATTTTTCTCCTTTTTTTGCAGGCGTGCTGTTCTTGCAGTACGGCGACGAGACGCGGCGTGTGCACATCACCCACGAGCTGAGCAGCTTGGACACGCTGCACGCCCTCATCGTGCACATGTTCCCGCAGAAGCTGACGGCGGGCATGCTCAAATCGCCCAACACGGCCGTGCTAATCAAAGATGAAGCGCGCAACGTCTTCTACGAGCTGGAGGATGTGCGCGACATCCAGGACCGCAGCGTCATCAAGATCTACCGCAAGGAGCCCGTTTACGCCTCCTACCCGGCCGCCGCGCACTTGGCCAACGGGGACTTGCGGGTGAGTCAGGTTGCGGACGCTAACGTCTTACAGATGCTAGTGTTATGAATGTGTGTGTTTGAATTGGAAATGCAAATGTTTTTTTTCCCTTCTATTTAACGTCTGCATCTCTAAATTTACATTTCACATACATCAAAAAGCATTGGGAGAATACATAAGTACTTAAAAATGGTGCTAAAAAGGAATACACCGTATTTTCACGACTATATGGCGCACCGCATTATAAGGCGCACCCTCAATGGATGACACATTTTAATGTTTTTTTTCCATACATAAGGCGCACTGGATTATAAGGCGCCCGGTCTATTTTGGAGAAAATTTAAGACTTAAGTGCGCCTTATAGTCGTGAAAATACAGTATATGAGAAAATACATTGATATTTAGTGTTGGTATGTATATATATGAAAATTTATTATAATAATTATATCATGATTTTTTGTAAACATATTAGATGTTTGTTTTGGTACGTTTAGATAATATTTCTACAAACATTGAACAACATGGACATTCTGTAAAGAAATGAGCTTAAGGATTAACTGCTCACTCAAATTTATTCCCGTCTGAATATCCAGTAGTTACAATGACATTAAACTAGGCCTGACTGTCATGCAGCATTCACATTGTTTGATTTTATAGTTTTAGTCTTAACATCTGCAACCTTTAAAGCAGAACTAATGAGCATTTATAGCTGTTTTCTTGTTGTTGTTTCACTAGTGATTCGAGCAGGAATTCCTCCCGGAAATGTGCCTGCTATCTTCAGTCGCCCATCTGTTGACGACAAAGTCGCTGTGTTAACGGTTTTTTTTCTTTTTCTTTTTTTTTTTTACACATTTCCGCCTCAGTGACGATCAAAAAAGGCCTTAGGGAGACGGATTTTTATTCTTTTAATTATTCACCACGACACCCTGCTTAGCCATTTCTTGTCATTAACAATGCAACTTGAAAGGGTGACAATGACAAATAGACACGAAGACATGTAGGTGTACCTAATATTATGACTTGGCAGACAGCCTAAAATACATTTTTTCCACATTTAAGAAATATTTTTCCATATCCGTGTAATAAGGAAATCATTGGGACTGAATGATGATTATTGACAGCCGATGACTTAAAATGATTGTAATGGTCTTGTTCATTTTGGGTGACTTGTTTATTTTAGGGCAATTTGGCAAAGCTTCTTTTTGGTCAAAATTAATGACCCATAGAAATTTGACAACCAATAGAAGTGAATGGATTTTTTTTTGTGGGAAGTGAATGTGCCACTGAAAATGCTTTGGGGAAATGATGGATGAAATTTGGCAGAATTTATTTGTCAAAAAGTGGCCGATACCTTTTGTCTGCTTTTCTATGGTGTTATGTTATTAAATCCAGAGAGAGCGTTTTGCAAAGCATCCCTATAATTTGTCTTTTGAGGGTCATAAAGGGAGTTGAGCGCAACTTAATGGCACTCCACAAAATCTGTGGCCCGGTTTTTATTGGGCCACATTCAATGATGGAACTATCAATAAATATGGCCTGCAAAAGAAGCTTAAATGCAGCCTCCATCCTGTTGCACCTCCCAACTTTAACACTAGGTGAAATAAATCAATGTAGGATTTGGTGTAGAATTTCAATTTGCATTAAAATAAATAATCCAATGTGATCAACTGAGGTACTTTGGTATGATTTTTTTTTTTACATTTTTGTAGTTGCTGGACATAAACTATGCTTTGCCTTAAACTTTTCTCTTTTTTTTCCCCTTAATTTCAGAGGGAAATGGTGTACTCATCCCGCGACTCGTCCCCGACGCGGCGCCTCAACACGCTGCCCTCGTCTTCGGGCTCCTCCGGCTCGCCGTCTCGCTCGCGCCTGTCTTACAGCGGCGGTCGCCCACCCTCCTTCGCCGGTTCCCACGAGCAGGCCCGGCACCCTCACCACCCCGCCGCCAACTCGGTCCTCTCGCCCTCGCCCAGCGCCATCTTGGAGCGGCGAGACGTCAAGCCGGACGAAGAGGTCTCGGCCAAGAACTTGGCGCTGATGAAGAACGAGTCGCTGTACGCCGACCCTTACAGCCTGATGCACGAGGGCCGCCTCAGCATCGCCTCCACGCAGTCCCTGGCGGCCATCGGCGACCCCTTCGCCTTCCCCGTTTCCTCGGGCCTGTACCGCCGCGGCTCCGTGCGCTCGCTCAGCACCTACTCCGCCGCCGCCCTGCAGGGTGAACTGGACGACGCGCTCTACAAGCCCGGCGGGTCGCTATACTCCGACACGTACTCGGCCACGCTGGGCATGGGCTTCCGCATGGCTCCGTCGTCCCCGCAGAAGATCCCGGACATGCACCTGCGGGACAGAGACTCTTACTCCGTCTCGCCCAGCAGGGCTTCGCCCGTCAGGCAGAATTTTCGCAAGGACTCTGCATCCTCCTCCGTCTTTGTGGACAGTCCCAAGTCCAGATCAGGTTCCGGCTCCGAGCCTCTGTGCCTCACGGCCGGACCCGGAGAGGGAGGCAGGGCCACGCCTGGCTTTTCGTTGGCTGGAGCGGACGCGGATGCGAGCAGGTCAGTTAGAACGTATCGTATAGAACTCAGTTGCTACTACTACTACTCTAGAGTATTATAGGGGGCCTGAAGCAGAGTTTATTTCTCATTGAAATGCCTCAAAATACAGCTAAATCAAAAGTCAGCCAGAATCAATAGGTTAAAATTGCCCACATTCAATACGAAGGAACCAAAGCATGACCATTCAATGCCTCCCATCACAATTGAACTCTTGACTCTCCTAGAGGTGTTTAAATGTGTTCAACGGAACTCATGCACGTACGACAATCCATGACCGTTTCACTACTGCTTTTATATAAGTGAAATTGTCTTTCAAATGAACTCCAAAGGTGCTAACCAAAAAGACATGACATTTCCGGCTAATAATCCCAACATTATGCCAATTTCAATCCGATAAAAGTTGCAGAAACAATCATACGCAGGTCCTTGACGCAGACACCAAATTATTCATCAGCATACAGTGTTTTCTCAAGCTTGGACGCTCCGTTTCTTGGCTGTATTTCCTGACAGGGATCACCGTCTGGAGCGCATGGAAGCCATGGAGAAACAAATCGCAAGCCTGACCGGCTTGGTCCAGAGCGTGCTGACCAGAGGGCCAGACAGTGACAGCACGTAAGACTCTGTTTTAACTCTGCCTAGGCTCCTTCACGCGTACAGACAGACAGACTCCGTGTTGCTAGCTGCCACGACACCCCTTTGACCCGCCAATGGGTTGTTGTGTTCCAAATCCTCACTTAGAAAACTCTATAGAAAACTGGTGCGAATTTGAAAAGGTCCGAGCGACATTAGCGTTACGAGCGAGGTCAGTGCTGTCAGAGTTAGCACTGTAATGTGCTTGCCCTGTGGCCGTTGATCCCTCAGATGCGGCCTGCTGCGTCTCTGCATGATGGCGGGCTGCCCCCCGGACCAGGGAGCCGACTACTCACGGACATTACCTTTCTCTTCCAGCGACAAGACCGACACCAACAGTGACGGCTCCGCCACAGGAAGTGAGTACATACCTGTCAACCTCGGACAATTGCTCTCCTCATTAATCATTGCAATTCCCCTTATTAAGCGATTAAAAAAAAACGTAAAAATGCTACTCTGCAGATATTTAATCACATAGGGCGCACTTAAAAGTCTAAAATGGTCTGCAAAGTAGGGAGTGCCCTATCAGTGTGCACTAAATTCAAGATTCTGTAGATGTCGCTGTATGACGCTGACAGCTTGACTATCTGGGTACATTGCTTGCTGACACGCTATATTCATATAGGGAAAAGGCGGAAGTGACGGACATATCATGCTTAAAGCATGACTAAGCAGTTGACGATGACAAATACAAAAAAAATACTTAAAAAATCCTGTACTAAAGTTGTTATACGGCGTACACAATTTGAAGTGATCAAATAACGTCTAAAATATGGGGAAAACTTATGTGAGTACCGAACAGTCAGGGGCGGGAACGTACACGCTAAGCCACTCATTTAGTGCCAATGACCATAATGGACATCTAATTATGTGGGTCTTAACAACTAAATTAAAAGTCTTTTAAATGGGTTTATCACTAGAGGATGTCCAGTCCATTAGAAGCGAATGTGCTCGTAAATAACAGGTGCTTTGACGTTGATAAAATAATCTTTTTAAAGGGAAATAAACTAATATGTGTCAGCAGAATCCTTGGAAACGCTCTTTTACTGCAGCAAATTAACATTTTACTTTGAATGGATTGGATTTCTACTGGTGAAGAATTTATTTAAAAGAGCTATTAAGAGTTTTCATTTAAAGCGAACAAACGTTCACCTCCAACGTCAAACGGATTGGACATCTAGCACCATCCAACTGGAAAGAACGGACGCACCAGGAACACTTTTGAGTTGGGTTGTGATGGTTCAGTCGGTCCACTGACTTAAATTAGAAAAAGTTCGAAACAATTCAGGGAAATTAGCCAAGTCAGAAACAATTGAGGGGAATTGGCCGAACAGCATGTGTTAGCAGAATCCCTGGAAATTCCCTAGACTGAAGCGATTTGGTCCATTGGCTCAATTTAACACCACCGACTTTGACAATTCCTTGAAATAGGCCTGCTGGCTTAAAACATTCTCAACTCCGATAGCTTGCTTCAGTGAATCTACTAACTCTAAACAGACTCGCGTGAAAACGGAACACTCCAGACTTTGTTGATTGGCTCGAATCGGTTCAACGAGCTCGACAAAAACAGATGATCCATCTAATCCCTATAGAGGTGAATTCAACGCTCTTCCTGTAGCATACAGGTATGAGTAAGAAAAGACAATAGATTAAAGAAAAAATAGAATCTGCTAAAGAACTCGCCCAAAACACTGCAGAATCAAAGTGCAGACAGTCAAGTCGCGTTCAAGTATATATTTGAACATACCACACTGGTCATACGATCTGAGTAACTGGATATTTCTATATTCCAGCGGGACGGCTAAAGAAGAAAGGTAGTTGCCATTTCATTTCTCCTTTGCCCTCCCACCTCCTGTTTGGGTGTCTTCCTCCCCCAGAGTAGTGCGGAGCCCCTCCCTCGTCCCCCTTTTCTCTCTGTCTCCAAATTTTTTACTGGGTTTTTTCTTTGTTGTTTGGTCATCCAAAGGACACTGCCAGAAGGCTGCTATGTATGAGTGTGTATATGTGTGTATGTGTGTATATACACATTTGGAGCTGGTTTTATTCCCTTGGCGGTGTGTTTTAGATAAGAGCATGGTTATCCCCCATGTGTGTCACTGCCGGGTCAACTAATTGCACCTCTGAATGGGTTTACTAATAGCATGAGCTCACATATCTCCAGTGAGCCATTAGAGTTTTGTGGATATGTTCATCCACAATCTGTATGTGTGTATTTGTTTTTTCTGTGTGTGAGTGCGTATATGCTTTCGTGTGTCCCGCGGGCCGACCGGCGCCCGCTGAATTAATCAGCCGGCCTCGACCTCACCGTGAACCCTCCGTCCCGTGTCCCGTTCTGTTCGGCAGCTCACACGCCGTCGGCCCCGCTGGCGTTGATGCCTCCGCCGCCGTCCAACTCCACGCCGTTGAACAACGTCAGCCGGCTGCAGATGCAGTTACACCTGCACGGATTGCAGCAGAATGCTAACGACCTGCGGAAACAGCTGGGACAGCTGCGTAAGACGCAGGTACTGTCAAACGGTAGATGTCATTATAATGCAGTACACTTGGACGTGATGCCCCCCCAAAAAAATCATTAACTTCTCTGGGTTCTATTCTTTTTTTATCAATTTAACAACATTTATGCATTCCTCAAGGGTAAGTGACTATTTTTAGTCTTTAAAAAAAAAAAAAACCATAGAGACCGGGTGTGCAGAGGATACGTTTTCACCAATCTGGTGTCTTCATAGCGTAACCAGTTGATTGCAGTCAAGTGGTCCTTTTCCATTGGTTAAACCACTGCTCTCAAACTGGTGGCACGGGGGCCAGATTTGGCCCGCCACATTTTGTTCGGCCTGCCAAAGTAAATGTGTGTGTTGACTTTATGTTTGATGAAATAATTTAAATGAAGATTGTCGATATTTAAAGAAAATTGTTTTTTCTTCATTATTTTAAAGAAATAATCGATTTTTTGATACATTTTTCGAACGTGATTGATCACGCCAGCGTCACTATAGGACTCAAAATGTAAAATCCTAGCCCCCATTGACCAAGGCAGTTATGGAATTCATTGAAATTGGGAGGTTTGGCTCTGAAAGCTCATGTTTCCACGGATCCAAACAGTCAAGGCAAGGCATATTCTTGCCAACTTGACGACCCACAGCTTACATTTGACATGCCTCATGACTTATTCAACCGTGTTGCGATCCCAGATTGGGATTCTTCTCCAGCAGGCTCCTATGTAAATATTAGGAGTGTCAATATTGAATATTTTATATAATATGTTAATGCTATTTTCCGTTTCCGCGTGTCCCGGTGGTGGGTTTGTAGGAGCGACCGCATGGGGGTCATCTGCAATGCGAGTAGGCTTGTTTTACTTCCTGGAACATGAGACTCATCCATAATGCATCCTTCTTCCTTACCAGGTGCTTTCATCTTTGAGTTGTATTACATGCGCCGGCTCCGTACAATTTTCCATTCTTAAGGCGAGGAGGGCTTTCACGCCCCGTGAATACGCCGAGCACACCCTGCGTTTTTCTCCTCGGGGCATCCTTGGTGTCGGTACATGCAAATAAGCGCTCGTGGAGGCATTATAAGAACAAGTTGGGAGCGTGCTGAGTTAAAAAAAGAAACCTAACAGTGCATTTTAAATCCTGGAGTGCTATTGATGGTGATAAAAGATTGTTTAAAAGATGATCAAATAGACTATTCTACAAAAATCTTTCAGTTTTCAGTTTTAATCAGCTTTTTACTAGTATATGTCCAATCACCTCAGTAGTTTTTTTTAACAGGAGTGGACATCCAATTCGTTTGACATGGGAGGGTGACAGCTTTTAGTTTAATTTTTTCATTAAATTATCTTTATTTGCTTTTCATTCTTATTATTATATTTATCTGGGTATAGTTATACTGCATGATGGTGGATTGTGTTAAGCATGTCCGCCTCACACTTCTGAGGTCGAGGGTTCAATCCCCACTGGATTGAAAAGGAACTTGTATCCAATGCTTTTCAATGTGTATTTATTAAATATTAGTCCAGGCACCAAGGATGTTAGCTGAAAATATGTCTTGTGATCTCTCCTGGCAGCTGGAGAACCAGGACTCCATGCGCAAGCTGCTGAAACGCACCGAGGTCGAGCTGAACGTGCGCCTGGCCGACGCCCTCCGCAAGCAGGAGGACCCCCTGCAGAGGCAGCGCCTCCTGGTGGAGGAGGAGCGGCTCAAGTACCTGAACGAGGAGGAGCTCATTATTCAGCAGCTGCAGTCAGTACCGAAACACACACACACACACACACAGTTAACTCTTTCAGTGCCATTGACAGTGATCGACGTCAAATCACGTGGCCGCCATTCATCTTTCGGTTTTGAATTTGAATGAGTTTCTCACTTTTAGGCTTGATTTCGACTCGTGATGTTTTTGCTGTTGTTCATTTTAATAATACGCTTGTTAAAATCATTCTTGGCGGCACGGCGTAGCATGTCCGTCTCACAGTGAAATGATTATTTTGCTGTAAATCTATCTGGGTTTTCTTTATTTTTTAGATTGTACTTTTTGTTGGAAAGTACAAATTGAAGTGAGCGAGTCAAGCGTTGGCGTGGCGCTTAGATAAAGCCGGAAGCGTAATTAAGCCCGGCTTAGCACTTTCAGATTCTTATTAAGATGGGAGGTGTTAGCGACTAATTGGAGCTCCTGCGCAAAGAGCCACCTTGAGATCTCTACTTCAGATATGCATTCCTATGTTCTCAGGGGTAAACGTGGCCAAATTTAGCTCAAGGCCAGAAGTAACAAAGACCATAAAATACAATCCTCTGCACGTTTAGACTATTTAATTTTAGGCCACTTTGGTGGAAAAATGTTCAGAAACACGTGGTCCGCTGTGAATCGAAATGAGGTTGTCCCTTGCTGACGTCCAATACATTTGACGTGGGAGGGCGGGCAGAAAATGAACGTACAAATGGATTGAATGTCCAGGGCCATTAATGGCAGAGAATGAGTTGAAAAATTGAATATTTTCTTACTGTGGCCAAGACGTCAAGTCAAGTAGACGTCCAACCCATTTGAAGTTGAAAGCTAGCAACGAATTAAAGTTCATTTACTACAAATGGATTACGAAACGTCTATAGCAAATGTGTCAAAGTGGCGGCCCGGGGGCCAAATCTGGCCCACCGCATCATTTTGTGTGGCCCGGGAAAGTAAATCATGAGTGCCGACTTTCTGTTTTAGGAACAAATTAAAATGAAGAGTATAGATGTATATTAAATTTCCTGATTTTCCCCCTTTTAAATCAATAATTGTAATTTTTTAATCATTTTTTTCTGTGTTTTTAGTTCAAAAATAATTTTGTAAAATCTAAAAATATATTTTAAAAAAGCTAAAATAAACATTGTTTTAGATCTATAAAAACGGAATATTCAGGGATTTTAATCCAGTTCTTTTAATTCATTTATAAAAAAAAAAATCTAAATATTTTATCTAAAATGGTCCGGCCCACATGAAATCGAGTTGACATTAACGCGGCCCGCGAACCAACCCGAGTCTGACACCCCTGGAATAATGCATAAAATTACGTATATATTTAAACATGCAACCGTTCAGAAATGAATGTCTTAGTAGAAATTATGGGGGAAAAATTGTGTTTATTGTAATAGTAATTGATTAACAGTAAAGTTGATCATTAAAAAAATATTCATATTTGAGTATTACATTCAAACAGTATATTATAGTATAATAAAATATCAGGGAAAATATTCAAATAGTCTGAATTGGTGAAAAAAATTACTTTGAAAATATCGCATGAAGAAAAGTCTATAGTGATGAACTCCAATTCATGGCAGAACCATGAATTCATGGCTTCAGGGCGGCCATCTTGGTAGAGGCGAGGCTCCCATTAAAGTCAATGTGTTGTTAGAACTGGTATTGGTGCAGCATTTGTTTTTAGTATATTTTGTCAAGCTGCCATCACCAAAAATAAAACATTTCAATGGGCCCGGCCAGGCACCAGAGTGTACCGTATCTGTAACATTAGATAAGATTTGCATTTGCCCCCAGCAAGCCACCAGAGCACTTTTCCAACTTCTTAATTCCTACCCACGCCGCTCCGGTTCAGCTGGCCGCGAAAGCTCATCAGAAAACGCACGCCGACGGAGCGAGTTAATTGAAAAGAGCGACGGTGCGGCAGGTGGGGAGCCAATGTTCATCCTCCCACGCCTTTCCTTCCCCCTCAGTGACCTGGAGAAGTCAGTGGAGGACATTCAGAAAGAGTCGTTCGTCAACCACAAGCTGGTGAGCGTGCAGGAGCTGGAGGAAAAAACGGCCATCCTCCGAAAGTTGGGCGAGACGCTCACCGAGCTCAAGAGTGAGTCAAAGCGTGACTAATTAAGCATGTGAACTCAAAGGCGGCCCCGCACGCCGTCTGTCGAATCGTTCTCGTCGACATCTCCACCAAAGATTCTTGACTGAAGTTTTTTTTCCCGCGTCTCAGATCAGTTCCCTAGCCTGCAGAGTAAGATGCGGGTGGTTCTCCGGGTGGAGGTGGAGGCTGTGAAGTTCCTGAAAGAGGAGCCGCACAGGCTGGACGCCCTGCTGAAGCGCTGCAAGACCATTACGGACACCCTCAACGCCATGCGCAAGTAAGTATGCCGCTTCATAGACGTGATTGCAAGTGCAGGATTTAAGGCCGCATAAAGACAAATATTACAGCAACAAGAATAAGGTCATAATAGGTTTAATTCAGACGTCATACAAGATTAGAGTGGCAGTATCACGGTATAAAACGATACCATTTTGACTAAAGTCATGACAAGATTAAGCAGGATCACGAAATAAAGTCGCAGTATTTTGTACTTTGCACTACTTGAATGGATGCTAAATTGTAATTGTTGTTGCGTAATCTGATGTACTGACGTAATTCTACAAGAATGTATTCTGCATTCAAATCAACAATAATATTGCGTAGATCACTTGAATGTATGCACATTTGTAATATCACAACTTCATCTTGCGGCATCGTACATATTATGTATTATTAAGTAATGGAACATTGCAACATTTTCTCGTAATATTACAACTTCTATTCATGTTCTCCAAATGTTGTAATACGATGACAGCATTACAACTTCTCTCATATATTATTATATACTAATATTCATTCATTTTGCATACCGCTTATCCCCATATACGTACTAATACTATACTAGTAATACTCCACCTTACAAAATCAAAAAAAATGTAGCTACATAAACTAATTATATGTACAGTATTAAGATTTTTATCTAAGAGACAAAGAGTCAAATAAGTGCCATGATTTTTTTTCTTCTATTTTGACTTTTTGATGATGGGGTTGTTTATCCTTTCTCCATTCCAAGACAAGCCAACGACGGCGTCTGGAAGAAGCACGAGGACTTCACGTCATCCAAGCACAACGACGAGCTGCGAAAATTCCCCGACTTTGACCTCCCAAACAGCCCACCGCTCGCCATCAACGATCTCGGGGGAGGAAACAGCCTGTCCAATTGGAGCCCGCACACTAGCCTGGCCCGCCGCCACCACGGCAGCCCGGGCGGCTCGCACAAGGACCATCACCCGCCCGTCCCTCACAAAGGCAAAGCCCTGGAAGAGCTGGAACGCCGAAGTGCCGCCGACAAGGCGTCGTCTGTCGAAGTCCGCCTGGTAGGAATTAATTTGGGTCTTATCGACCGTATTTATTGGAGCATAACGCGCACCCATAATTTGTGACTAAAAATTTGTATACATTTTTTTGGGGGTACAAAATTTTGCACTTTATTCTCGTTTTTATCGATCATTTTTTTTGCCTTCCCCAATCAAAAGCCTTTATTGTCATCATACACAGCTGCGTATAACAAAATTCCATACCGATTCTGACAAACCGCTGTGTGTTATCAGCTTATACTACTGTAAACCACTTTTTAAATTTAACTTTAAATGCTAAATTCCTGCATACCCACTTGATATGATTTGGTCAGGCACTGCCTAATTCATTGACTGCATCAGATGTCCAAATCCGTTTGAAGCTGGAGGGTTGGTAGTGAGTAAAGGAACTTTTATTCACTGTCAGCCTCCTCCATTAAATAAATTGGATCGCCAATAGTGTGAGAAACTTTAATTCATGGTGGAAGCATGACAAGTGCCCCTTTTTTAAACTGTCTGCATATTTGGCAGCCATTTCAATTTTATTTTTTTGTCCCAACCGTCCCAGGCGGCCGAGCGGGACTGGGAGGAGAAGCGGGCCAGCCTGACCCAATACAGCGCTCAAGACATCAACCGGCTGCTGGAGGAGACCCAGGCCGAGCTAATGAAGGCGATCCCCGACCTGGACTTTGCCGCCAAGCAGATCAAGCCCCCCTCCAACGCCGGGTCCTCGCAGGCGCCACAGACTCCTCCGAGCGGCACGGCCACCCCCGAACACCGCAGCGTCAACAGCAAGCCCCTGCAGAAGAAGGAAGGAGCCTCTAGACTGGGATCAGGTGAGAAGCAGAAACCATTGTCGGCTACTTCGGATCAAAGGAGAGGGAAAAAAATCGTCCTAACAAAAGCTCCTGTCGACGAATTTCTTTATGAATAATTGAATCATGTTAAACGCCGGCTTTGAAGTGAGGGCTACACGGCCTGCCTCTGCCAGCCTTCTAAGCGGGTCACATGCATACCGATTTGTAACATCTTAACCTCTTTTCGAAATCTGAGCCACTCCATGCATAAGGAGGAATTTTGTACTTCCTTCTAGTCTACGGTGCACTCCAGATTCTTATTGGCTTTTCTTCTGTTTGACGTCATAATCATTGGACTTTGGGCTCAGCGCTATTCATTGTTGTAATTGGAAATATTTAGAGGTCCTGTAAGGTCAAATTAAAAGTGAAGTCTGCTGACAAATTTGAATGGATACTAACAAAATATTGATTATATGGAATAAGACCTTAAAATTTTATGTAGGTGTGTCCGTGCCAACTGTCAATCACACTTGCTAGTATTGATGGTAATGTGTTAGCATTTCCCATATTAAAATAGTTTCTGCCTATAAGTCAGAGATTCAGAACTCGTGTACATGTTTTCAATACCTATTTTCAAAACATACCTATTTTCATGGAATTGCACATCATCAAAAAGAACTTCCAGCATTTTTACCATTTGCCTCATCAGATACGTTTGAAAAAAAATCACTGAAGTGCCCCAGGCAATTTTTTTCAGAAATGTCACTGTGTTTTCAATCAAAAGTTTGAATGAGTCAATGATTATGAGTCAGACATGCTCAAGGTTGTCTGGCTAGAAATACATGGAGTTATCTTGTTATTGTTTCGTCACCCCTCGCAGATGAGCTGACGTTGCCTCGCTACCGCACAGAAAAGCCCTCCAAATCACCCCCTCCGCCGCCACCCCGACGCAGCTTCCCCTCTTCTCCCGGCCTGATCACCCGCAGCGGGGAGCCCCTCATTCCCGGGAAGTGTGTCAAGGTAACCCGCGGCCGATCCAAAATATCCTCATTTTGAGGTTTGCAAGAAGGACGAAAAAGGCACACCTATCTATCTCTCTTTTAGAAATCCGAATCTGAGGAGGCGGAGAACCCGAAGCCCCACGTAAAACTGAGGAGGACGGTTTCGGAAAACCCTCGTCCCGCGTCTACGCCCCCTACTTTATCCGGGGAGAAGGCAGACGCGGAGCAGGAGAAAAGTTCTGCCCAGTTAGAGGTGAGCCGTGTTCATGAACAGACGTGCTCGCCGTGGTGAACACGTGTTAAAGCGGCGGGGTCCAAATGCGATGTGGTTCACACAGATGGGCCTCGTGCCTTGCTTTCTTTGCCGTAATGTTTATAATACACTGTAACGGTGAAAATACAGTTGCATAGTAGGATTTATGCTCATGTAGCTTAAACACTCATAGATGGACTTAAAGTGGAAGTCAACCAATATGGAATTTTTTAAAGGCCAATTATAAACAAAATTCACATTGATAATTGAGGCGGATATATAAACATTTTTATAGCCCGTTGATTATGAAAGGCGATTGGACCACACGATATATGCCTATATTAGAAGTGATATTTTTCTTCTGCCAATTCCTATTGTCACACTGGCCACTAATAAGTGCAGTCACAATAATCAAAGATCATCATCTAAACCACAGGTGTCAAAGTGGCGGTCCGGGGGCCAAATCTAGCCATCCACGTTATTTTTGGTGGCCCTAGAAAGTAAATCATGAGTGGCGACTTTCTGTTTTAGGATCAAATTAAAATGATAGATATAGATGTATATTATATTTCCTTATTTCCCCCCTTTTAAATCAATAATTGCAATGTTTTTAAACCATTTTTTCTTTGTGTTTTTAGTTCAAATATCATTTTGTAAAATCTAAAAATATATAAAAATATTTTCTGTTTTCCACTTTAATATGGAACATAATTTTAAAAAAATGGTTTCCTTTTGAAATGAAAACGCCAATGAGTTAAGCAGTGTCAGCTAACTTAACATCAAAATGCAGTAATGAAGTATTAAAAAAAAATATATATTTTCTAAATAGAACGGGAATCTGTACTGGGAGCCGAAAAATGGTATTGCGCAACCCACATTGAATCTGGACACGAGATTTCACCTTCAGTGAAAGAGTTAATCCCGAATCAATTCAAGCGTTTCCTGGTTTATAGGGCAGTTGTAATCCACACATCATGTGGAGCGAGTGTCCCGTCAGAGATGCGAGCCGTCGTTCCGTGACGCGCCGTTGCCCAGAGGACGACTTCCGAGGGGAAGTGACTTTGCTCCTGACCGAGCGGGAGATGAGGGCGCTCTCTCCGTCGGAGGCGCAGGAGCTGAGCGCCGCCGCGGGTGTCATTTTGCAAACGCGCACCATCTCGGCGCACTCCCCCGCGCTCTCGGAGGCGCACTTGAGCGAGCGCCCTCTACTGCTGCTCTTCAAGGAGGAAGCCACGCTCAAGGAAGCCTACCAGATCCTTCTTTCCCTTTTGGAGGCGGGGCCTAACCACCTGGCGAAGGCCCTGATGAGAGGGATAGAAACCGGGGAAGCGGTTATAAAATTCCAACTCGACACCGAGAGTCCCGCCGGTGTGGCCCGACCGGGAGAAGATGTCCGCCGGGGCGCCTACGAGAAGCTGGACAGCTTGGAGGAGACCATTCGGGAGTTGGAGAACACCCTGCTGGAGATCAGCGGGGTGACCCAAACGTGCAAGAAGCCGCCGGTCCCGCCCAAGCCTTCCACTTCCAGAAAGGTTCTTTCTTCATGCCTCCTCGCCCGATTCATTCTTTTCCTCATTTCCACTCTGAGGGTCCGCCTGGAACTTTTCACCATTCTGATGTCTGCTCCTCCTTTGGAGAAAAGGAATAGGAAAAGGAAAGGGGCGGGACAGACACCAGACCTTTCTTGCTCTGTGATTGGCTGTCGGCTTCCTGTCTGTACGCTCATCCCTTTCCCACTATAAACTGACGATAAAAAAACTCATTTTTTATTGTCGTTTCTTTGCTTCTCTATCAAAACACTTGATGATAGATGTCCAATCGTGTGGCTTCTGATCGTCCTGCTGTGGATTTCAATGAGTTTTTGGCTAGTAGACATCCCAAAATTTAGCAGTGTATCAGAAAATTTGGCTTTTGGTTGATTACTGGGTCCAGGATTGAAACACAATTCATGTTCATTTTTCATGAATTATTCAATAGTAAGAATGTGTTCAAGTCCCATCCTTGGGAGAAAAAAAAATTCAAGTTGTGGGAAGTTATGGATGTTTATACCCAGTTTCAGTGTTGTGAGCGGTAAAAAAAACGTGTTGAATGTAAAAACCTGCTCACTTTTAGAGCCACTCTGGATCGTCAATTAGCATCAATAGCAGCCAATGAGTTAATTAACTAGCTCACTGCCAGTATGTGTTGTGGTACCTAGTAAAAGAAAGGAATTGATATTGACAACGCCCATTAATAACAATAATCGTCCAGTCCACAGAATGGATCGGACGTCAATTGCGGTCAATGAAAGCCAAAGAGTTAATCCCCCAGTGAAAATGAATTGAAATGTATTGTAAAATGAGCAAGTTGAACAGACTTTTCTGCCACTCGTGTTGCAATGTGACATTAGTTTGTGTGTGAGCGCCGCCTCGCACTCGACTCGCAAATTCCACCCTGTCACTCTCCCAAATGCCACTTTGGATCCAGTTTTCCTCAGGCACGGCCTAGGATTGCAAAGTGCCCTCGCCTCGTTTCGTCAGGGCCGCCCGCGCTCGTCGTTGCATCACTGGCGACGGACGCCGTTGCTCCTCGCCGCTCTCCCGACGCCTACTACTGATAGTGTCGGAAGGCGAAAAAGATGCGGCGCGGCAGCTTCTGATGTTCATCTTAAATGAACTCGGACACGGTGCCAACTTTCATGCCGCTTGCTCCTGATGCTTTTCCTCTTTGCGGCGCTGGCAAAAGTGCCGTCAGTCCGTTTTTATGTGGAAATTAGAGATAATTGTGTGAAAGGCGACTCACTGATTCGACTCATTGGGCTTTATTTTTGCGGTAAGCACAGATGTGTCCCAGAAGGCCGTTATTAGGTGGGTTGAAGCATAGAAATAGTTAATTCGCTTGATTGCCATTGATGGCGCTAGACGTCCAATCCATTTTGTTTGGGAAGGACATGGATGAGCTCAAAATTGTCCAATTCTTTTTCTTTTAGTTTTTTCTTTTAGGTTGTCTAGGTCTTTTTAATTTTCCCTTTTTTTTATCTAAAAGGTCATCTTAAATCTAAATATAATTTAAATGGACCATTTTTGGTTGCCTTATAATTGAAACAATGAAAGTATATTGGTTTTTTTTAATATATTTATTCATTAACAAATATCTTTTCCGTATTTGAATTTAGAAAAAATGAGCAGAATATATTCTTTTGAATAGTTTTATTTTAATTTTTTTTAATTTTGAAAAACAAGAAAACATTTGGACCACAGAAAGTTTTATATTAGAAGTTTTTTTCCCCCTGCATTTTGATATTTCTGATATAGTCTCTAAGGCATTCAGGTCTTTTATTCTTCGCCCCCCTCCAACGATTAACTCACTGGCTGCCATTGACGATGATAGACGTCCAATCCCTTTAAAGTGGGAGGTTGTCAGCGAATGAACTGTACCAACTATTCCAACATAAGGATTGGATGTGTACTGGTGATAAACTCAGTTCAAGTCACAGCAGAAGGATGATTGGACGGTGATCATTGTCAATGGCACTGAAAGAGTTAAAAGGCTCAATTTCCCTCTCTGAGAATCTCATCTCTCGTCCGTTACCTTTTTCAGGGAGGGAACGGCAACCCGTGCAAGATCCCTACGGCCCCGGCCTCCAAACTGAAGCAGCTGCAGCAGCAGAACAGCATGGACAAGTACAAAAGTGGCAAAAAGGAGGACTTCTTGAAGACCCAGCAGCAGGTAGGCAGCCTCTTTTCATGGATGTGCGCATGTTGGGGTGACTTCACCTGCATGTTACCTTTATTCCATGTTGTGTAGTAGTAGTCATTCTTGTTAGACATGCTCATTATCTCCATATTTTCCAGAGTATAAATCGAACTTATTCGTCCTGGCAGTATTTAACTAGTCCAAAAATGATTACAAAAGGTTATTCCTTTGAAGCGGTTTCATTTAACTAAGTTGTATGTACATTTATATTTTAATTCATGCCTCAGCAGTACTTCCTTCTGTGTTGTATTTTACGACTGTAAATTTCTGTCGCATTCCTTAGTTTCTTTTTTGCACAATAGCTCGTCTGTTGTTGTTTTGAGTGGAAATACAAACAGCCTGGAGTTGTAGTCGTCCTGAGGGTTTTTAGACAAGCATTCAGAAAGACTTTAAGCTCGACAGAGTCGCTACAGAAATCTTTAATGGTCCCTGGAGCCACTTTGAAGGAAGATATGTGGCATGAAAGGAAACCAGAAGGTACACAGAATTGTTTTAGGAGGCGAGCTTGACAACAACATTTCCATTGGAAACTTGTAACTAAAACCAGGAGCTAATGTAGAGAATGGAACGCCACTACAGCCCAGATAAGTTAATGGTATTAGACAAAAAACTTTAAGTGTGGTGGTAGTAGTAGTAATATTAGTGGTAGTAGTGGTAATGGTAGTGATAGTGGTAGTAGTAGTGGTGGTGGTGGTGGTGGTGGGAGTGGTAGTGGTGGTAAGGGTGGTAGTGGTGGCAGTAGTGGGAGTGGTAGTGGTGGTAGTAGTGGGAGTGGTAGTGGTTGTAGTAGTGGGAGTGGTTGTAGTAGTGGGAGTGGTAGTGTTAGTAGTGGGAGTGGTAGTGGTGGTATTGGTACTGGTGGTATTGGTACTGGTGGTTGTGGTGGTGGTAGTGGTGGTAGTGGTAGTAGTGGTATTAGTGGTAGTAGTGGTATTAGTGGTAGTAGCGGTAGTAGCGGTAGTGGTGGTAGTGGTAGTAGTGGTAGTGGTAGTAGTAGTGGTAATAGTAGTAGTAGTCGTGGTAGTAGTGGTAGTAGTAGTATTACTATTAGTACATAGTAGTAGTAGTAGTATTAGTGGTAGTGGTAGTGGTAGTGGTAGTGGTAGTGGTAGTTGTGGTGGTAGTGGTAGTGGTAGTGGTAGTGGTAGTGGTAGTGGTAGTGGTAGTGGTAGTGGTAGTGGTAGTGGTAGTGGTAGTGGTAGTGGTAGTGGTAGTGGTAGTGGTAGTAGTAGTAGTAGTTGTGGTGGTAGAGTAGAAGTGGTGGTAGTAGTAGTAGTATTAGTAGTATAAGAAGCTAAGCTAGCAGTACCACTCTTATTTTCAACTGTTTAAAAGCATTTAACTTCTTTTGAACTTCTATGTTGTTGCCGAACTAAGTTTAGGCAAAAAAATCAACATATAGTCCGGTGCGAATGATCAATTTCTTTTTATTTAACAGACACGCTCCACTCCAGAGCAACCCATTGTTCAGAAAATACCATAAGTATTTTTTTTTTAATGTTACTTTTTATTAATGCGTACATTTATTAAAAGCTAAAGCGGTATCTAGAGAATTTGTTTTTTGGGGCATTCCCTGATCACTTCCTGCTCTTTCTAGTTGACCTATTATTGATGGTTATTGCTGTCAGTGACAGCCAAAGCGTTTAGGAGTCGATAATTTCTATCTGACGTCACTTTTAAGCATCCTAGAGAGGCGTTTAGATTCACAATTAGCTTAAAACGTCTACGCGCTTTCTTTTCAAAAGGGGACAAAAAGAGCAACGGCAAAGTGTGAGTCGGCGTCATGCTGCAATAATAAGATTAATTTGGCTTTCATTTGACAAGTACCGGAATCCGCTCGAAGCTAGGCAAGGCTGGCGGGCATCAATTGCGCCCGCCGGATGCTCGAGACGGAATGGGGAGGAAATAGCGACGACGCAAAAAGAGCGAGCGCTCGCTCGTCTTCTCGTCATCGTCAGCATGATCCCGGATAATCAGAGCCTGATGAGACGGCGTCGGGATTTTTACCAATCCCGTCTCAATCTCAGGCCGCCGCAGCTCCTTGTGGCGCCGACCAATTCTATCCTTTTTCCCCCACATAAAGGGAAAAAAAACGGCATTAATGTCCAATCCATTTGAAGTGGGAGCATTCATTCTCTGCCAACCTTCGCACTCAGAATGGATTGAACAACAGTGGCAGTCATTGAGTAAATATTCTTTGAAAGATAGTTTAGAAATAAGATGGTTATGGCTTCATTTTCATTTCAAGTCATTGACCTTGAAAGGAACGTTGCCCCTACCAATATGGCCGCCCTGAACCACGTTGGTAGGGCCGTTGCAAGGTCTTTTCATGCTTCTGCTTTCAATTGAAATGCGTTTATCTCTCGTAGGCGTCCATTCCGTTTAAAGTTGGAGTGTTTGTTCCCTGCCAACCCTCCCACTCCAAATGGAGTCGCCGTCAGGTGGCAACCAATCGGTAAAAAATGACATGGATGAAACCTTTTTTTTCTCGGTTGAGGAAAAAAAGCTAGTTATGCCTAGATTTCTGATGGGAACATCGATCGAAAGGCCTTCTCGTGCTTCTGCTGACGATTGAAATGAGTTCATCACTAGTCGACGTCCAATCTCTTTGTACTAGGAGGCTGGCAGTGAATAAACGTTAAATGACCGACCACTTTGCTCCAACTGTGTATGCAAAGACTGTCATCTAGTGGTGCATCACTTCATTACATGTGGTTATGCTTGACAGTGGTGTGGTTATTTTGTATATTTTAATGCGTAGTGGTCATTAAAAGTCAAAATAAAATCATGTGTCGACGGTGCCACGCCCGTCGCACATGCCGGTGTTCGCCTGAAATAATGTGTCCTCTGCTTGTTCTGCCCTTCCACTCTTGTCCTCCTTGTGGTGGCGTGACCCATCCCGTCCCCCCTGGCCCTTTTAACGCACGATACCCCCCCCCCCCCCCCCCCCCCCCCCCTTTCGACAGTGAGCATGCACGCGCAGGCAAGCTTCACTTTGTGGGACTATTTCACGGTTCCCCCTCCCCGTCCTCGTCGATCACGTGTCCCGCTCTACCCGAAGGGAGCCGCCCCGAACGCCGAGTCGGGCGTCCGCCGCCGGAGGGCGGAGGGCCCCGCGCTGAGGGCGTCGCCCGGCCAGGCCAAGGCGCTGCTGGCCAGCCTGTCGGCCGCCGGCCTGAGCGCCGAAGCACTGCTGCTGTCCTCCGCCCTGCGCCGCCACCGGCTCCTCCGGGAGCAGCAGCAGCAGCAACGGGCGGCCTCGGTCTCGGCCTCCCTGCCCTCGCCCGACAGCCGCTCGCCCTCGCCCGCCTCCTCCGCCTCGCAGACGCCCAGCGCCCCCCTATCGTCATGCTCCTCGCCCAGCACGCCCGTCTTGTCACCGTGCTCGCCCACGTCGCCCACATTGTCCAAGGCCGGTCTGGAGGGGCTCAAGAACGGACCGTAAGAGCAAAAGTGGCAGCTTTCCCTTTTTTTGTTTCGTACCACCGAATATTAGGGCCGGAGAAAAAAAAAAAAGACAAGAATGAAGGCATAATATTGAGAAATCAAAGTCGAAATATTACCTGATTAGGCAGACGTTGTAATACAATGAGAAAAAAGTTGCAATATTACGAAAAATGAAGTCATGTTGTAATATATTACAACGCTGTAGTCTTAATATTAGAAAATTCAACTCGGAATGTAACAAGAATTTGTCATGTTTTTTCGAAAAATACCAACAAGGTTCAAGTCGGTATTTTATGTATTTTTACCGTACCTAAAAGCTAAATGAGTTTTACGTAGCATTTCGCTTCCTGCGTTAAAATGATACGGATCTCGAGCATCTTGCAAAATGATGTAAGATTACAACTTTTCACTTGTAATATTACGACTTATATGTCATGATATGATGTAAAGGTACGTAACATGACATTTTTTTAAATTGCGATTAATCCGTTTTTGCTGATTCAAATTGTAATATTACAATGAATGGCAGGTTCCTTGTAATATTATGATTTTAATCGAGCAATATTATGTGTTTATTCTCTTAGGCCTATTTTTTATTCTTTCTTTTTCACCCTGACGCACAAAACTGGACCTTTTCCACCCGTATAAGCTGTTCCCGTATTAACTCTTTGACTGCTTTGACACTGGAGTTCCCGATTCAAATAGATTTGACGTCTAATGCCGTCAAGGAGTTAAAAGGTAGATGCAATAATCGTCACCATGTGAGTGTACTCAACATGCAAGTGCGTTTCATTATATTTGAAGATGGTGGAATATGAATAATCCTAGTACTAATTGAACAAAATTACTGGTGACATCACCTCAGCATAAAATCTCTAATTTTTTGCGCCAAAAGTTTGATTTAAAATGATTGCAATGTTTAAGGAGAGACCAAAAGACAGAAAAAGTGCAATTAGAAATGGCTAAATGTGGAACAAAAGTAACACAAGGGCCCAGCCTTTTAAATTATGAACTATAATCTTTTTCTCTTCCTCTTTGTGCTGTCATCCCCCAAAATGAAGCTACAAATAACTACACAATCTATGGAATAACTGGTTGCTTTTGGCAAAAAGATGAAGAGAAAATCCAATTTTTTTTAATCTCTCACAAGAAAGACTTCTATTTATTCACAATTTCGGTTTATTTCACTTGAATAAAAGTGTATTTTGAGTTAAAAGTATCGTCAATGAATGAATTTAACCACAAATGATACCCAACAGAATTAAATTCTGATTTTTTTTCTCCAAATAGACAATAGATATTAGAGATTTTACTCTGCCATGTTCAAATGTTTTGATGCGCACATGCGTGCGTATTTGTCATTTTAAAGCTAAGTGGTAATATTTGAATCAAGCTAAAGTGGTGCTCGTTTACATGATTCTTTGACAGGTCAAAAGTAGTGAAAAAAAAATAGTATTACCAAAATACCCATTATTTTGAAATTGTTCATCTCGGCAAATTATTTTGAAAATGTCACATTTAATGCTACTGATGCACAAAGGCTTTTCCCCAGCAGCACATCTTTAAATGAAGCTACAACTACACAAAGTACAAATATCCGACAATATAAATCTATCTAGAAATATATATATATATCAAGATGACTTTTATGTAGAGATATTGTATTCAATTTGATGTTAGTTTTGTACATGAAGACAATCATCTGCATCGCACCCCCAAAGACACCAAGCCCTGTTTGTATTCATATTTCATTATCTTCATAGGGCACTCATTGGCTGCCATTGACGGCGCTAGACGTCAAATCCATTTGGACTGACGGGGGGAGAGGGGGGGGGGGGGGAATCTGCAGCCATGGAGCTCATTTCTACTTGATGATAAGGCACAACGTGACTTCCTAACCTAAAGCTGCTTTGGTTTCTATCCGCACACTTTGACTTTGATTTCACGCGCACAAACAAAAGAGAAAAAAAAACACCTTTATAGACCCCCACCCTTGAAGCCTTAGCCTTAAAACGCTGTCATTTTGGGGTGCCACGGTACGAGCTCTGTATTTTAGGACAGTTGGACACAATAGTGAAAAGTGCTACACTGCCTTAAACCTGGTGGACATCACATTTTGGGGCGTGGAGTCCAAAGCAAATGTTAATATTGTGGCCTACATGAACCAAAATGTCATGTCTACGTATGAGAACCTCAGATGTTAGGAGTTTTTAAATGATGAAATGGAAGTCGACGGATAGCCAAAGGTCAATTTAAAAAAAAAAAAATGAGCCCATTGGAAAAAGAGCAATTATAACGGCCGACTCTTAGTGAGAATTTAGCGCATGTTTGAAAAAGACTGAAAAAAAAGAGACGAGGACTTTCTATTTATGAGGCGGCATTTTCGTGACTTGAAATCTCGTGCCGCACTCCAAACCACTTTCGAGTGCCTCGTCGACAGCTGCGAGTCACGTAGACAAAAGGCGCACCGGGAAATGACTTCATTTACAAGCACAAGTGCAAACAATCCGCTCTGTGAATGAAAATGAAATGCACAGTGAGACCATTTCAGTGCCATTGACGAAGATAGGCGTCCAATCATCGCTCTGCTGTCGAACTTAAATCGTTTAAATCAACTGTTTATCGCTATTAAACGTCCAATCCATTTCAACTGGGAAGGTGACAGCGAATGAATGAATGTTTAACGGCTGCCATCCCTCCCACTTCAAATAGATTGGACATCTAGCACGTCATTGGCAGCCATTTATGCGTTTTGCAGATTAAAAAGGATAGAAGAAATGCAGCCGTGGCATTTAAAGCTAAGCTAAACACATTTATGTGTGTGTATTTATATATAAATATTTGAGGTCTGTGTAAAATGATACACTGTGTGTCTGTGAAGAAAAATGTCATTATTATAATATACATATTTATATATATATACAGTCTATAGACTACTGTATAATGCATCACTATTCCGTTTTTTTTTTAAATTAACCCAATGACCATTTTTGTACCAATTCTGTTTTTTTTTTCTTTCCATTTCACACAGCTTATTTATTCATACACGCTAGACATTTTTTAAAAAATATTTCTTTCAAATATATATCTGTATAGCCTCTGTAATATATATATAGGAAAGGTCTTTTTTTTTCTAGGATTTTCTTTATGGACACGCGTGTTCGGAAATGTCTGTTGAGGATTTTTTTTTTCTATTCTTTATTTTAAAGATGTATATTTTATATATTTTGTCTCTTGATTATTTAATTTAAATATCTTTTTTTTTTAAATCACGCATGTTGTGTTTACATGTTTTGGTGCTGTTCAAGGTAAGGATTTATGACTAAATACAAAGTTGGATTGAGGTCACATGACCGAAATTTTGCGTTCAAGTCAGTTGGTAAAAGTGCAGCAGAACTAAGCTAAAAAAAATAATTAAAAATAAATAAAACAAAAATAGTGGGTAAGCAGAACCACCAAAATGGATCAACAATGTAGTGTTTTCACTTGTATCTTGTTTTTTTAATGACAATACAATAAACCTATGTGCTATATAGTATGTACTGTATATAGTACATGTACTGTATTTTTACATGAATGTGTGGATGTTAAAACAGCATCACAAAGTAGAATCAACAAAAATTGTGTAAATAGTCAGGTCAAAGAAACGGTTCCGTCCAAAAAGGAAAATGTATTCATTACTGAATATTATTAGTAGTATAATGACAGTTTCAAAAGTATTCAAACACCACAGATGCATGTATCGTCTCAAGCAATCGCACGGTGCAGTCAAGATGATTTAAAAGAATAATTACAAAAAAAAGATGTCTATCATGAATGTTTTCTCCCAAAATACTTAATAAAAAAGGTGGAGTTGACACATTCGTTTGATTTTGTGCGTGAAGCAAAGACAGGCATGTTTGGTGTTTCGCAACGCTTGAATGCACCGCGGCCTACGTTTGTAGTTAACAGTGACCAAGACCATTAGAGATCTACTAAAATATATATATATAGTTATATGAAAATATTCATTTATGTAAAGAGAAAAAAAAACAAATGATGCTGGAGTTAATTTATCAGAGCGGATGACATTATGTGAGGAAACGTGTGTGACTAAAGTTTTGTACATAATTTGCCGTGATTGTGTGTCCAATAAAGTGCAGCTCCTCTTGTATAGTTCAATGACTCTGTGGCTTTATCTCACCAGGACCACTAAAATTTGTTTTTTTAAATTCTATTTTACAGACTGAACCAACGGTTTTGTTGTGTCGTGGACTACTAAGGTGACAAAAAAGCATGACAGAGTACTCAGGCCCAAAAAAGTATGTGAATAAACATTTCAAGATTGAAGTCGACTTAATATATGTGCAAAAACATGCATTATAGTACTGATCCTACTTTGCGGTTTTTCGATTAGGTCTGGTCTACATTGTCTGCGATATTCGAGGGATTACTGTACTATGAGAATAAAGGCATGCATTGTAGTATAGCTTATTTTATTAATACGGTACTACAATTAAAAATGTCTTGAATGTAGTTTATTACAGAATTATGGTTAGCCAGTAGAGGACAGCCTACTGTAAAATGTCATGTTTTGTCGGTAAGTAAAAGGTAGCTTTGAACCTGCATCACAAAAACAGAACATTTTCAAATTTAAAAAAAGTATTTGGGTTTATTTGACAAAGAACAATGCAAACATACATCTGAAAATGTCCAGCGATTTAAACCAATTTCGACTCAAATACATCTTGAGTGTATTCTATTATTTACACGGCAATTTCCGTCCAAAATGTTTTGCTTCAAGTTGACCTCTTGCATAAGTGTCAGTCCACTTCTAGGCTTCAGCTTGTTTTTCTTTTAGCTGTCCAATCGCTGAGCTGACCGGCGACCGTCAGCGCGGCGGAATGGCGTGTTCCTCAGATCTGAGGACGGAGACACAAACCATTCAAACACTTCGATAAGTGGGTAAGTGCTGAAACGTATATCTTTTCCAAAGATTTTTTTGTTTACATATAGTAGGTAGCCATGGCAACCAATATTAATTCATGAACTATAAAATGAATGTAAGTAGCTTGTTCATTTTTCCTTAGTTTCAATGTAAGTGCGAATTTGACTAAGTTACGCTTCAGTCAGCTAATTTTTTCAAAGCAACTCTGTCAATGGCAGCCATCTTTTGTGTGGCATTCCCGCTTTGTAATGGAGCCGGAAGGTATAGACATGACTTAGCTGCTCCTTATTTTTACGCGTAGAAAACCAAAATGAGAAATAAACCTGATTTTAACAGGAAGTTTTTTAAAAATACCCCTAACTTAGCATAAAGTGATGTGGAAAAAAGCCCTAAAATGGAGAGGAAATGATCCAAAACTGCTCCAAAATGAGTCGGAAAAGTGACCAAAATTCAAGCACCCCGATGCAAACTCTCCAGCAACGGCATCTTCTAGTTATTCTTATGAGTAAATGCATATGGAGTTACCTGTGATGATGTCCTCCAAAGCACCATCTTTGCCTTCGCGCACCTGAGGTTGCACCTGCTTCCTCCTCAACTCTGCAAGGAAGTCCATCTTGGGCATATGGGAAGCCTGGAAATGACAACCTTCAGAAACCGAGAAACCGCATGGAAAAGGAAATTGCACCACTCCATCCCAAAAACGTACCTTGGGGCCTCCAGCTTTTGACGAAGAACTCTCTTTGGCTTCGCTCATCTCCAGCTCAGTTTTCTTCTTCAGCTCATTGTCTTGCTCAGCTTTCTGCGATAAGAAAAAGATCAGGGGAGGTCTCACGTCGTTTTCGCCAGTCTTCTCCACCTTCTTACCTTGTAAGCTTTGATGAAACGCGCAAAGAGCGGGAAGAACATGGCCGGCTGAGTGGTTTTGGGGTTCTCGCCGAAATACTCCACCACCGAGGTGTAAGCCTCCTGCGGGATGGACAAGTAGAGGTCAAGTTCATTTAGATTAGATCAGATTGAACTTTATTCATCCCGTTCCTGTCCCGTTGGTGCTTTAGTTTTACCTGAGTTTTGTTTTGCTCTGGCCAGCTAGCTAAAATTGCACCAGTAATAAAATCTCGGTTTTAATGTTTTCAGATGATGAATTATTTTTTTTAATCAATTGCTAAGCTTGCTTGCAGAGTCAAGGCTTAAAAGTAGGATATTTAACAGGTGTCCGACTTCTGATGTTAGTCCAAGATGCTTCTCTGTCAGGTGCTACATCTTGCTATGTCATTGTGATTTTGAACTTGGTATAATGTCCCTGGAATTATGTTTTTGGGGGCTTACTTCCTAATTTTTCTCGTGGCTTGATAAGGAATTATACGCCCTGAGTCAACCCTTACTTTGAATTATGCTATCGATTTCAACTATGCAGAGGCAAACTGTCATGAGATCTCTGTGAGACTTGATCATTTAGTTAGGAATACTGTTTGACAAGATTCTATCATTTGATTAGTGGGAAAAACTGGTGCTAGTGGGACTTTAAAGCTCACCTGCGCAGTCTTGCTGTCCTTCACCAGAGACCCCAACGGCTCGCTGTTGTTTTGGAGGAACTCCTTCAAGACGAGACTGTCGTTCTGTACAGCAAACTCCTTCTTGATCATCTCCATCCCTCGCTCCAGGGAGCGGATGTCCTGCAGAATGCTGTCCAAGGACACTGGTGGAAAGACGGAAGCTTTTGAGGAAGCGGTTCCATAGGACGCAAAAAAAGTGAGTAAGTACCAACCAAGTGATGCTTTTTCTACAAAGTGGAGCTCTGTGTGAAAGTTGACCAGGTCGGGATACTTTTCATGGACGCTGTGGGTAATGAAGTGGAGCAGAGTCTGCGTTCGGTCTGTGGACTTTGTCTCCAGTAGCTGAAATACAATCAGGAGTTGGTTCCTGTGTTCTGAATGAACTCATCCACTGGAGAACTTGGAAAGCTACTTACAAGGTCCAGACTCTGAAGTCGAAATCCATAAGCTGCCCCTCTCTTGCTGCTGTTCATGTAGTTGCCAAATGCCAAAACGATCTAAAAAAAAAAGGTCCTCAAAAGATGTTAGCATTCTCTGAGGGCGGCGGCGGTTAGTGACTTTTCTTGGACTGACCTCTAAGATCTTCTTTAGTTTAGCTGAGGATTTAATGGACATGGAGGCAGAGATGACAGCGTTGAATTGCTGCAAGAAAGATGTCAAAGTTCAGAACTTTGGTCTGACGCTTTGGGAGGAGGCCAAACTCACCGGCTGCAGCCTCCTGATGCTCTCGGGGAAGTTCCCCATAAAGATGAGCGTATTAATCCGCTGGCTGAGGCGAGGGATCTTGCCGAAGCGCAGAATGAAGCGATCTTCATCTGTCAGGTTCTCCAAGGATCGGCCGTCCTCCTCGTAGTTGATCAGCAGCTTCATCTCAAAGTCCGAGGGTATGAAGTGCTCCAGCAGCTCCAGGAAGTCGATGGACAAGGACTGCTGGTCGTACCTGTCGAGCAGCAAACTTTTCATTTTTTTTCCATTCCAACCAGTCGTGAAGGTCCGAATCGGGCGGTCCATACGTCTCGAGGGCGATGCAGATCTCAGAAGGATTCATCCCCGCTTTGCGCAATGTGATGGCCAAATTCTTAGCCTTGTTGGGGTCAATTAAAGATGTCTTGTTGGGAAGCTTGGAGCCTAACTTCTTTTTCACCTTGGTCAGGTCAGACGGGGTACCCTGCGCTTTGGTCTTGAACTGCTCTTCAAACGTTTCCATGTTCAGCTCCTGAAGAAAGACAGGATGATAACCTTCATAGCTGTGTCACCAGACCACCAGAGGTTGTCATCTCTGGGGGGGTATGACTTCTTACCCCCAAAATGTGGTCATCATCTAGCTCATGGAATACGGTTCCCTTAACCTGCGTGGGTTTTAGAGGCTGCCAGTTTAACAAAGGCATCCTAAACTTCGTCTGGATCGGCTTCTTACTTTTCAACCCTGCGGAGATGCAAAAATCCAGTTATCGTCTTTTACGGATTTTCTAGATCCCAGGTGTCGAGCCGATTCCACAATGGGCCAAATGGGTGCGGGGGACAGTTTGACCAATCAGGTTTCTGCTGAAACGAGCAGCACCTGTCTGCAATCAACTGGTTACAGTTGGAAGACAATTGGTATTGGCATTGATGCGACCCACTTAGCCCTTTGTGTAATGGGTTTGACACCTGTGTTCTAGATCTGTTCCCTGTTCCGTACCAGACAAAATGTTGGGAGCTCCTGGAGGGGATGAAGAAAAGCCACCAGGTGGAGGTGGAGGAGGTGGAGGCCCGCCTCCGGCGGATGGCGGGGGAGGAGGCGGGACTCCCTTTCTAGCAGCAAATGGAGGGGGCGGAGGCGGTGGAGGTGCTGGTATAGATGAACCCTCTCGAGAGGAAGGTTCAGGAGGTGGAGGGGGTGGTGGTGGTGGTGGTGGCGGTGGCACTTTTTGGACAGCAGGTATAAGAGGTGATGAATCTCCTCTTGGAGTACCATTAGGTGGCAGGGGAGGAGGTGGGGGAGGAGGTGGGGGAGCAGGGAGAGCAGGAGCAGGAGGAGGAGGGGGGGTTGTAGGAGGGGATTTCGTAGGAGGTGAAGGAGTAGGAGCAGACTCAGGTTCAGGATCAGGAGGCCCCGAAGGACTAACTTGAGTTGAGGAGGTATTTTCGCCATTTGGCTGGGCCACTGGTATGGAGGCGCTGTCGGTCACGGTGACGGGCACAATGGTGATGTCCAAATGTCCTGAGGGGCTCCTGGTTAAGCAGATCAGACCTTTCTCTTGCAGTTCCATAATCTTCAGCTCCAGCTCAGAAGGCGCCTGATTGGTGGTGGTCATACGATCCCGCTCTTTCTCGCGTTCCCAGTCCAGCTCCTTCTCGCGTTCCCAGTCCAGCTCCTTCTCCCGTTCCCTCTGCTTCAAAGCGCTTACTTGAGAGCAGGAGTCTCTCAAGCTTTCCTGGAGGTGCACGATAAATGATTGATAACTATGGCTAAAAAAAAACCAACATAAGCTTTTGGCGGTCAGTGTGAAATTAAAAATAAGATGTAGATCAGGGGTGTCAGACTCGGGTTGGTTCGCAGACCGCGTTAACGTCAACTCGATTTCATGTGGGCCGGACCATTTTAGATATAATATTTAGATTTTTTTTATAAATTGATTAAAAGAACTGGATTAAAAGCCCTGAATATTCATTTTTTATAGATCCAAAACAATGTTTATTTTAGCTTTTTTTAAATCTAAGACAAAAAGAAAGTCCATGGCCTCATGGCTGTTAAATGAATAAGAGTAGTGCGTACCTTAAGCAACTCTGTTTCTTTGGTGGCCTGCATGAGTTCGGTCTCCAACTCGGAAATCTTCTCTGCACTCTGAGACTCAATCTCAAGTATCTTAGCATTGAGCTGTAGAGGACCGTGCAAAGAACATTTCAGCACACGTACAAGACCTCCACCTCACTTGACGTAAATGACACGGCAAGCGACCTGAACGTTGAGTTCCTGCAGCTTGTCCACATGCTCCAGAACACCGCTTCGACTCTCGGCGTCCTCCAGCAGAGCCCCCACGTCCAGCACGTTGTCCAAGTAAGCCTGGATCTGCACCTTAAGCTTCTCGCTCTCCGTTTGCCTCAAACTCTAAAATTACCAAATAATACGGTAAAAAAAATCGACTCTATTTCCAGCACGGCATAATCGTCTCACCTCCAAATACTTGTCCAAGCCCAATTTTGTGAATTCGTACTGCAGGTGTACACGGAAGTTCATGTTCTCCACGGAATGGACCACAATGTTGATGAACTGCATGCAGGCCACCTGCAAAAAAACGTTTAAATCCCACGTTTAGTCTACTATTTTTTTTAATGATTCAATGCAATTTCATCTGTTTGTACTCACCATGAAGTCAATGTTGCAGTCGTCATTGATAAAATATTCCATCAGCTTTTCAAAACGATTCCTCTCTCTGCTCACCTGAGGGGGAAAAAAACAGAAGATACGCCAATCAGAGCCATAGACGTCGATTTTAACTGATTGGTTGTCATTGACGACACTAGACGTCCAATCCATTTTAAGTGAATGAATGAAAGTTCATTCCACTTCCACTTCAGATGGATTTGACCTCTAGCATCGTCCACGGCTAAGTAATACTTGGGTTACTATCAACTACGTGAGACAAAAGTGGGTGTAATTGAAATATTTGTTGATATTTTCTGCAAGTATGTATTCTTTTGAGAAGAACCTCTCTAAAATTGTCGAAGGCCGACAGGATAATGTCATGTCCTCCTCTGACCAGGCAGACGGCAGCCAAAAGCTCCAGTACCAGGGCCTTGGTCCTACCAGAAGATCCAAGTGGTCATGAATTGGGAATTTTAAAGGTACTCACAAACACTCACAAACACACACACGACTAACTGACCTGGGATTCCTGCTGTTTAGACTGAGCGTGATCTCATTGACGCAACGCGGGTGGGTCATCACCAGGTTGAAACCCGACTGAAAACAGACGAACAAGCGCTAGTGTGATAAACAGGCTGAAGGCTGACCTCTACAGGCAAATTCCTAAAACCCATAGAAGGCTATAGAAATCCTAACTAGTATAGGGGTGTACTTAAATAATCAGCATTGATAAAAAGATCACTTAAAAATCAGGCTCAAAATCAGATGATCTAGATCAGATGTGTCAAAGTGGCGGCCCGGGGGCCAAATCTGGCCCGCCGCATCATTTTGTGTGGCCCGGGAAAGTAAATCATGAGTGCCAACTTTCTGTTTTAGGATCAAATTAAAATGAAGAGTTTAGATGTATATTAAAATTCCTGATTGTCCCCCTTTTAAATCAATAATTGTAATTTTTAATCATTTTTTTCTGTGTTTTTAGTTCAAAAATCATTTTGTAAAATCTAAAAATATATTTTAAAAAAGCTAAAATAAACATTGTTTTAGAGCTATAAAAAACTGAATATTCAGGGCTTTTAATCCAGTTCTTTTAATCCATCTATTAAAAAAATATCTAAATATTATATCTAAAATGGTCCGGCCCACGTGAAATCAAGTTGACGTTAAAGCGGTCTGCGAACCAACCCGTTTCAAAACAATCGCTTCAAGAATGAGTAGGACTTTTGAAGTTATTGTCTAAAAGAACAAAAACCTCACAAAATGACGCCCAGACCACCCCAGTTTTAACACCAATTATAGACAGTGGAAAGTTTGTGTACCTGATAGTTCATGATGGCCCTCAAGCACATGATACACACGTGCACATCATCTCTGTGACTTGGCGAATTCGTCTTCTTCATCATTTTGTTCCCCAGCGTGGAACTGATCCTGTTCATGAAGACCATATGAGACCACTTGGTCGGTACTCCCTGTTGGAGAAAACTTTTATCACCTGACGGTGAGGGCCCGTGCCGCCCTGCCCATCCCGTGCGAGTGCGAGCCTCCGCCGGCCTTGGTCAGGTCCTCGATGGACCTTCCGTTGACAGACCTGGATTTCTCAGCCAACGTGCTGCCGTTTTCGCTGCTTTCCGCGTCAAACCTGCAAAAGATGGTTTGAAAACAATAGCATAACTTATTTATTTACTTTTGTTTTTTGTTTTTTCCTACGCTACTCACGAGGCGTCGCCCTGGGCTTGAGACAGATACTCCACTAGCACATCCAGACCTTTGTTCTGCTCGTTCAGGAACTCTTGAGCCCAACTATGAGAAACAAAATAGCAGGAACACTCAAAATGTAGTAAGTGATATGGCGGAAAAAACAATTTTACTGTATTTTCATCAAATTAGCGCTCACCCGATGTGGTTCGTGCGCAGGGATATTTCCAAATCCTTGAGGACTTTGGTGGCGTCTTGGATTTTTTTCTTCTGATGAGCAAGCACCGACAAAGCGGTCAGCGTCAAATTTTAATACATTTTTAGCGGATTTTTTGTGATGTCATTGTTAAAAAGGACATCACTGTCGGATTAGCATACCCATATAGTGCTTAGCCACTTATTCAATGTTACTCAAAGCGCTTTATAATAGTTGATTATCCATAAATGTGGCATACATGTCGTATAATAATTATTAAATAAGTGTAATACTGACATGGTTTGTGAGTCTCACATGATACATTTTGTGGACTAATTTGTTATTTAAAGAAGACTAAAAATCTCATTTGCGTTCAATACAATCCACTTGCAACACAATCAGTTTTGTGTTTACGGGAGAAATCGACCCAGCCTTCCTTGAAACTAAATAATTAATCACCAATACATAGGTATTTGAAGCTTTAAAGTTTTAAAGTGTATCTATAGGTGAAATTTGGCCTGCTAACTGTCTTGACAAAATATCAATCAGGAAGTTTCAGGCCAAAATATGTCAATAGAGATTGTTTTATGCAGAAATACAGGACTGACCCGGCGAGCAACGACCACTTGATCCTGGTAGAAGCTCCTGATCTTGGCCGGGTATGTGGATGGAGGACTTTTCACCTGGAAGCGCTCCTGAGAGGACAAAGAGGGAACTGAATGACGCACGCTAACATTAAGTTAAGTACCCGCACACTAACACACACTAAACGATGTGCGCCATCGTCCTACGCGGTCGCCATGCCGACACCTTTGCGGTTTTAACACTGTGCTCTTAACCGCACACGTGAAGGCGGAAACCCAGGAAGTTACATGACCTGAATAAAATCCATTTGAAAATAACAAAACAAAATCATGTTTCACTGGCTGGCATTAACTGGTCATGTTTCAGTGCCATTGACAGCGATAGACGTCTAATCCATCTCGTGCTTTTAATGGCAGTCTGTTTATAAAGAAAAAATATGGAAGCCGCAGTAAGTAAAGTGTTAAAAGTGGAAAAATAATACTATTTGGGTCATGGAAGTTGGCTCATTTTTAGATTGACACTTCATTGTCTATCACTATCAATGGCAGCCATTTATTTATTTTCAACACCGTTTATCTTTGTCAGGGTGGCGGGGTGCTGGAGCTTATCCCATCTGACTTGCACAATTGGATGCCCAATGGAAGCCAGTGAGTTAAAAAAAATCAATTAAAAATAGCAAATACATATACTAATGGTAAATAAACAAACATGATCGTAAGTACCTGATCACACACAAGTTCCCATTTCTTGTCGTTATCATATTGGTTCAACAGCTGCAGTTTATCAGGCGGCAGGTTCATGTAACTCTGAAAGAGAGAAATATTTTTATTAATAACCTAAATTTTAAACTTAGAAACTAAGAAATAATGTGACGATGCCCTGCATTGTGGAGTCTTCATGATTCAGTGCGTATTCACCCTGGACCAAACCTAAAAGTTCATAGTGCACACTTTTTGGGTGATCATTTTTGGCCCCCCAAAAAGGAAAGGTCAAAGGTCAGTGCTCACCTTAGCTCAATGTGAATGAGTTTTTAACAAAAAAATTAGAATGCTGCCACCAATCCTTCCAAATTCATGTAGGATTAGCAAGTAAATATTAAAAATACTGTATCGGTCATGAAATTTTTACACACTTATTAGATATTATAATAAGCACATGCTTGTTGCTCATTTTGGAAACACCATTTGACTTCCTCCTCGCTTGTTTTGCTCAAACAGGAAGTGAAGTCAGGTGCCGCTCAAACGGTTGAGAGGGTGCGGCATTCAAATTGGAAACAACATTTATTGGTTCTACTTCTTAACGGTTTCAGTTGCATTGGCGATGGTAGATGTCCAATCGTGCGGCTCTGAAAAACTCTAAACTCTTTAAATGAGTTTGTCACAAGTAGACTTTATGGGGATTGGACGCCGTCAATGGCAGCCAATGAGTTAAAATATTAAAAAACAGCAACTTGGGGAATGGCAACAGTTATATCAATGTGAATGGAAAAAGTGAGGAGATATCCATCTTTCTTTTGTACAGTGAGAATTCAAGGCCTGAAGAGGAAGTGAGGCAACACCGCAGACCATAAGACCGGAAAAAGCACCATATTGTTAAAAGGCTGTACTTTTGAGGTGCGAAAATGTGCACTAAAATTTGGCGCACAAACACACAGGATGGAACAAAGAGAAAAATTAAGAATTTTTGTAGTTGAAGAAAATTAGCTAAAAATTAGCTTTATGGATTTGGGTAGCCATTTGTATATTTTTATTTCATTATTATGTTTCCAAACTCTCACTTAAAACACATTTGGAGCGCTCATGATTTTGATTTTTGTATTTCAAAACAGATTACCTCGTTCTGCCAACGTGACCTAAATGGGATTAGGAAGGCAGTATTTAAAAAAAAAGTGTTTTCCACTCACCAGCACAACTTTGAAGCGCTCCTCCAGCTCGTCTTCAGCAGGCAAAGGCAACTTCGGGGGAGCCGACTGCTTCTTGGGCAACGTCGGGGCGCCGGGTTCGCTCATGACGGCCGATGTGCCCACCGAGCTCCTGGACTCGCGGCCTTCAGACGCCTCCTGCTCCGAGCCCCCGGCATTCCCCATCACTAATCTCCACAAGTAATCCAGGAGGAAAGCCGTGCAAAAACACCTTCTCCCAAGAAATCAGCGCATACCAGAGCAGAAGCGTGTGGGCCTAGATGAGGCCTCGTGGAGGCAGGGGCGTCATGGCGCGGAGGTCAAAAATGGAATAACGGCACCTCGAGATGAGCTCTGCGTGCTTTCTGAACAGAAGGCGAAACACTGAAATGCAGAAAAGACAGAAACCGCGCCAGCAGAAAAGCAGAAGAGTAACTTCCTGTGCATGGCAACACTGTTCTTAATCAAAACATGGGGTGGAGCACAAACATGGGGGGGGGACTGTGGTGGGGACTGTCAGGGTGGTTGTAGGTGCTTGAAGTATGAGGTGAAAAAAATGAGAAGTTGTCTTGAAACCACTCGAGGAGAGCTTGGTCTTTACCTTTCAGTGGAGGCCAGTTTGTTCAAACAGCGAGATCTTGTGGCTGAAAAGGATTACTGCATCCAACGCTGCCCCATTTGAGGATGCTTGGAAAAAAAGGAGAACACACGAACCAAACTTCACTCGTAATGCCTTCAGGTTGACGGCAAATATTATTTGCAGTTCAGATGATATTTAGACAAGATTTCATGACTATACTCGTGCTTACTTCACCGAAAGAACTCGTACTTTGAACGATCCCGGAGAAAGTCGTCTTTCATTTGCATGCTTTTCAATTTTGTGAGAAGGACCGCGAACGCACCGACACGATTAAGGACTTCCAAGATGGCGGATCCAACGACGTCGCCCGAAGACCACGGCAAGGTAAAGTCGAGCAATGCCGTCGTAATAAACACAATGTTTTTTTGTCTTGTTACACGTCTTTTGTGACATCAAGTACAAGTAACCCGTCGTGTGGTGGTGTATTTTTGCCTTCACCTGGGTGTCATTTAGTCTTGTTTGTCCGATAATTGTATTTAAGTTGAGGTGTTATTGTTTTTTTGTCGCGAACTTTTAGTATAAGGAACCTTGGAGCACTTTTGTGTTCTCAAGCAGGAATATATTACGTTTTCCTCTTTATTTTAGACTGTTTGACAATGTGTTTTAAGTAATTGCCTGCTATTGAAGGGGATAGATGTACCAGCGTTGCTTTTAAATGATCTGTTTGAGTAATTTCCTTCAATTACCCGTCACAATACTAAAACTAAGGAAACACGTCAACAACCTTCCTTCGCTTCTAACTGATTCAACGATTTGAGTAAATTCATCGATCGAGTACAATTGTTGTCCAATCTGACCCATTTGGTCTGGGACTCCCACTTCAAGTGGATTGGACGGCTATCGTAGTCATTGGCAGGCAATTAATTAATTCATGTTTTTTTTATAGGAACCATAGGGAAATTGCTTATCTGTTTCCTGAATGTCGTTTTTATAATATATAATAATCTAATATGCCGTAATTACCGTGTAGTCAAAGTATTAAAAGCAAAGCTTTGAAGCAACTCTATTAATGGCAGCTAATATGTTAAACTGGCATTGAGATAGACGTCCAATCTATTTCAAGTGGAAAAGTGGCAGCCAATGAACGGTTTCTTTGTCCACTGCTACCCTGCCACTTCAAAAAGATTTTTGGAAAAAGACCTTTACTAGTAAAAAAAATGATTTAGATTCACTTACTGCACAAAAGCAATATGCTAAATATGGGTGCTCTTGCTTGTGTTGTTTGTTCAAATGGTGTTATTGGAAGGCATGATTTGTCAAATTAGGATTTTTTTCTGACTTGGCACCCTAAGGAGTGTGCACATGTCAAGTAACTATTGTACGACTGCATCCTGAATGAAATGGCAAACACGGCATAGATGCGCGTACGTGAAAAGATGTAATCAGGCCAGTGCTCAGTGGGTGTTTTGAGCACCTTTGTCCTCATCTAGGCCGACTTTCACCACGTCTTAATTTGTTTCCCCATCCTTTCTCTCCGTCTTCTGTTGCCTGGTGACGACCCAGCATTCGGAGATACCGTTTGGCGATGGCGTTTTTGACCCCGGTGAGTTTTTCCGCCCGGCACGCCGCGGCCTCGTGGAGAAACATGACTAATTGTGACCATTCTCTGTCGTAGCTTACTTTCCCGAGGCCTCCAGGTCGGGAGGCGCGGTGTCGAGGGCCAACAGTATCAGCTCCACAAGTGCCTCCTCAGTACCAAACACTGGTGAGCAATCAGATTAATTTCTTTTTCCTTTTTCAGTATCGGCTTCGATCTTTAAAAATCCCATTTCCGGATAATGGTGGCAGGCAGTAAAAGAAAGACGGCGATAGACGTCCAATCCGCTTGGGGTTGGCAGTGAAAAATGTTGATTGGTGTCTGGGCCTCCTGCTTTAAATGGAACATTAATTCTTGGTTGCCATTGACGGTGACACAAGTCCAATCCATTTGAAATGGAATGGTGGCAGCGAATAAGCGAATGTTCCTTCGCTGTCAGGTGTCCCACTTCAAATGAATTGGACTTATACCTGTGATAATCTCATTTCTCGCAATCCGACAGATGACGAGGACAGTGACTGCAGGCACGAGACGCCGTACAAAAACTCCTACAAAGATCGGCGGAGGCAAGCGCACACGCAGGCCGAGCAGAAGCGACGTGACGCCATCAAGGTGACGCCGCTGCCGCATTCTCCTCAAACGAGTCCCAAATTTAGCAACTGTTGTTTCCATTTTCAAATACAGAAAGGCTATGACGACCTGCAATCTGTTGTTCCGACTTGCCTGCAGTCTGAATTTACTGTGGGAACTCAGAAAATCAGCAAGGCCACCATCCTACAGAAAAGTAAGATACAAAAAAACATACCAAAAGGGGGCAGCAAAGGTCAGGTATCCATAAAAATGGGGGGCATCCAATTACCGTATTGGCCCGAATATAAGACGATCCTGATTATAAGACGACGCTCTCTTTTTGAAGAAAAAAAAAATTGAACACCAAAATAACTTTTTATGCAGAAAATAATTAGTTAATCTAAAACAAATGATTATAACAATATATTCGAGAGAAAATGCGTGTTATTTTGCCTAATTCAAAAACTGTCTATCACATCTTAATATCTGAACATTTAAATATGTAAACTAAAGTGCAATTACATTTGTAAATAGAAGGCTTGTGGTTTTTGAAATGTAAATTAACCAATCTACTGTGATAAAACAACAAAATTGCAATTACTGCAATAACGATCAGTGTTCAGTATTCGCTTTAAAGACATATGGCGCCATCTAACGCTGTGAATGGGTATAACGTCTAGACCCCGAATTTAAGACGACCGACACTTTCAGTCTTATTTCAATGCAAAAATCACTGTCTTAAGTTCGAGCCAATACGGTCATCCCAGCTGTTTAACGCAATGCAAAAAAAAAGTTATCCTAACTATTCGTAGCGGCCTCTGACTTCCGAGATTAATTTTTAGCTTTACAAATGTTTCTGTGCAGCCGTGGAATACATCAAGTTTCTTCACAAAGAAAAGAAAAAGCAAGAGGAAGAAGTTTCGCGCCTGAGGAAAGAAGTGACAGCACTCAAGATAATGAAAACGTGAGTTGTTTTTTTTGTCAGACACACTTGACCTCTCGTCACGTGGTTATTGACAGTATTGCTCCTATGTAGCACATTACCGTTGTCACAGTGCTAAAAAATTTCGACACCAAAACGGCCGTACGTCTTGTCTCGATAGGAACTACGAGCAGATTGTGAAGGCGTACCAGACCCACCCGCAGCAGGGCGAGGACCAGGTTTCGGACCAGATCAAGTTTACTATCTTCCAGAGCATCATGGATTCTCTCTTCTTCTCCTTCAGCAGTTCCGTTTCGGTCAACAGCTTCCAAGAGCTGTCGGCCAGCGTGATCAACTGGATCGAGGAGCACTGTAAACCGCTGGTACGTGCGCCGCACACGCCTAGCCAGCTCCTCTCAAAACTTGGCTTTTTTTTCTTCTTTTTTTTCCTCCGGTAGAAGCTGAAGGAGTTTGTCATCAGCGTGTTACGGCAGATCAACGGGCAGCTCTACTGACGTGGGTCGTGACGGTACATGGTTTTGCATAGTTTAGCCGAGGCGCGCACTTGATGTCTGTCTTCTTTTATAGCTGCTGGACACAATGTCCACGTTTTGTTGACAACAGATCGGGTTGAAACAAATCTCAGGACGGTCTTACTCAGGGCTCACGTCCATGCAAAAGATGCTTTCCTAAGAGTTTGTGGCGATGTCGCCTGCCTAAAGGGCCGCTGTTGAGTCAATGGTGATCGCTGAACTATTGACAATGTTCCAGGAAGGTGGAGATTGTGATCGTAATCACTTCTCGGTGTCAAGCAGTGGCGGGCCGTGAATTTCAAACTGACGCCTTCAATTCTATATCTGAATCAATCCAACCCTCAAAAACTTTTATGGCTGTAAAACCTTTACTGCAGCTAAAGCTGCGACACATAAGCATTGACGAGAATAAGTTCTCAAAGAGTATATTGACAGGAAACAACTGTCTATTTTATCAAAAGAATATCATGTCGTTGTCTCAGTACCGATACTTGTTGTTGTTTTTTGCACGTCAATGTACTACTTAGTTTGATTTGGCAGTTGTTTTGAATTGCCCTGTGGATACTTTTGTGTTTTATGTTGTTTTGTTTATCATTGCTGTGCTGCTGTCAATCATGGCCAGGATAATTCCTTACCTGTATTTCCTGGTGAAATAAAAGTGTTTTAAATAATGTATTCAGCTCTTTACATGTATATTTTATTTGTATTTTCAAACAGAAACATTGATAAAACATAGCTTTTCTTGTCTTTATATGCTTTTAAATAATGAATTTTGAACTTTTTCAGTGCCATTGACAATGAAGACCACGTGGCGTCCCAATTCTTCTGCTGAAAAGTACGAGTTTAACTAGTTGACGTTCAAACTATGAACTAGGAGGGTCCCTTCAATTGTTCATTTGCTCCCCTCCTCCAACTTGTGTTAGATCAGACATCTATCACCATCGACAGCAGTAAATGTCTTAACTGAAACTGCCTCAAACTTTTTTTTACATCCAGAAAACAGATCTCAAACAGCTGGCACAACCACCTTGTGTTCTTCATCCGTCTCAACACCAACTTCCTCCTAAAAGAAGAGAAACACTTGTCTAGTACTTCAAAAATAGCCCCCAAGATCTTTATTTCACTCACCAGGAACTCTTTCTTGCTTTTGGGATATCCTTCCAGGATTGCATCCATCATGTCTGAAGCCTAAACAAAAAAATTGAGGGGTTGAATTAATTTAAAGATTTTTGATCGAGTTATTAAAATCCACAAGATTAGACATCTATGATTACCAGTCTCTTCCTTTTTCGCCACTCTTTGACGTAAATATTGTGCTCTTTCAAAATCTGCAAACAAAATAGGAAGAATTCAGTCACTCCAAAATGCAAAACACTGCAACCCTCATACTTTGTCTTTCTCCTCAGGTGTGACGTGATTGGTCGCCGACTTGATCTTGTCCAAACGCTCCCGATGCCCTGAACACTCGTCTCTCAGCTTGGCTATCTCGGATGTCATTTCTTGAGTAGTCAGGCTGCTGGTGAGATTCTTCAGCTCTAGAAAACATGAGTAGATGGGAAATCTGTATCTAGGCATGGCCAAAATATCAGCAAAACAGAAAATAATTGCTCCCATTTCATGGTACCTGACTCCAGGCGCCTGCAGCTTTGATTGAGGACCTGCATCTCTTCATTAAGAGTCAAGACCCGTCCATCCAAGGCCTTCAAGTCTGCGTCATTCACATCTTTAAAATGGGACTAAAAAGGGAATAAGAAGGTCAACGTGCAGACTCCCCAAATGTAGGTGAGATTTCCTATCAAAAAGCCCATGTTCAGTGTTGCTTTCTCGTGTACCTATTCATCTGCTTTCCACCTTATAAAAGCCTGCACATGCGCTAAATGGCCTGTGGGTGGCGATGTTTTGCAGGCAATTACTGCGTTTACCTTGCAGTCAACTTTGGGCCAAATTAGTGATTTTGATGGTCTTTAATTGGCAGCAGAATAAAATAGCGTTTACCTATTTGACACTCAAGACTATGTTAGCTGTAAAATGGCACGCCAAATGTAAATAAATGTCACTTTGGGCTCAATCCATGATTTTAGTGGGCTGTAGCTACTACCAGAATAAGATGGCATTGACTTTTTCACTTATTTACAATGTGAAATGTAATGTAAATGCATTGAACTCAACCAACCTGATTGGCAAAATAAATCTTCTGTTTTCCATAAGTCTTCTCTATAATCTTGCCCTCCAAAGCCAGAAGCCCCAAAGATTTGACCACTGCCTGGGGATGCAAACAGTCAAAATGTCCTTGGGGTGTTGTTGTTTTGGTTGTTGTAAAAAAACAGATGTCATTCTCCCAAATTTCATTCTGACCGTTTTTCCCAATCCGTGCTGGTTTTGTAGGTTGCAGAAGACATCTTGGGCGTTGTAAGGACGGTTCTGGTCTTTCAGGTAGTCGAGGATGACATTGGAGCCTGTGTGAATAACCTCGGGTTATTTATTGAGTGACATTATTTGTAGCAATTTCTCGAAAACTAGCAAGCACAAACACCGTTACGAGGTAAAGGGAGAGATTTGTCAAGGTGTTCTGGCATTTAAAAACTCCAACATTAGTTCTAAATTAAAACCACGCATCTCAAATGAAGGTAATGACTTACTGTTGTCCTTTTTACTCATTTTCAACTAGTTCTTGCTCGATTCGGTTTTCTTTCTGAGTTTCGCGCAAAACCAATACGTCACATAGATCGTTTATTGTGAGGTGATACTTCACGCGCACCAAATGATTTTAAAATTCTTTAAATCCGCCCTTCCCGCTTCATTTTTGTCGTGAACTAGTATATAATAATGCTTTGCGTTGAAAGAAAATATTTTTATGTGTCAATGATACTAATTAAATATGTTTTTCTTTTCCTCACAACAATAAGCAGAGTGACCGTTTGTTAGGCTGTGGGCATGTTGCTTCCGGGTTAGGCTGGCGTGTCTAGCGATAAAATACAAGCAGTTTAATTCAAATTTGTTGACATTTACGCAAAAACAACGATCACAAAGGAAATATTCACTTCACCCTATTGCTCTTTCTACAAACTAACCCTTGGTAGAGGGATACCATAGTAAGAAGCTCAAATTGATCTCACGTTTTGCTATAGGTTGAAATTAGAGCCCAAATGCGCTGCTTTTTAATGCGATAATGAAACTACCCAAATAAATTAATAACAAAATAGAGGAGCCCTTAATGTAACATCAGCACGTCCTTACTGGATTTCGAGAATACTGCAAAGACTACGAATGTCACTTTTTCTTTTAAAACTATCCTAATGTTTCACTGCAGTGTGTGCGTGCGTGCATGTGTGTGTGTGTGTTGATGCATGTGTGTGTGTGTGTTGATGCATGTGTGTGTGTTGATGCATGTGTGTGTGTTGATGCATGTGTTTTTGTGTTGATGCATGTGTGTGTGTGTGTGTGTGTTGATGCATGTGTGTGTGTTGATGCATTTGTGTGTGTGTGTTAGTGCATGTGTGTGTGTCTTGATGCATGTGTGTGTTAGTGCATGTGTGTCAGTGATTTAGGGGGGGGGGTATTTTCTGAGTGCAATATACTTTCTCTGCGATTGGGCCCCAGCCCGTTTGATTTCTCAGCATGGAGTGGATAATCCCATAATCTGATAATGACCCACTGTGCAGATTTAGTGATTAAAGATCTGAGGCAAAATGGTCGTTGCTATAGTTGCCAAAGAAAAGGAAGCTAAGAGTTGCTCAATAGTCTTGACAAGAAATATATATTTTTTGATAAGTGCATATTTTTTAATTGTATTTTGGCCATATCACATGAAGAAACAATGCAGACCCAAAATCTTGATATAGCGACATTTTTGCTATTCATGTAGTTGCTCCTAAATATATACTGTAAAGTGACAGTAATTTAACCATTTCATGCATAAATTATGATTTCTTTTAAACCCTTACAGGGCACTCAATCCAACTCAATGCACGACTGCCATTGACAGCGCTGGACGTCCAATCCATTTTGACTGCGAGGGGACAATGAACAACAAAAGTGTAAGATAAGGTAATGTTATATGGTAATATTGACAACAACAGCAAAAGTCATAACAACAAAAATATGCCATTTTGTTGGATGGAATACGAATTATTCTATTAAAAAACACATTTGTACAACTATTAACCATTAACATTTAGCCATTCATTATGGGATGCCCAAATCATTCCACAAAGGAGTTGGTTCGGGTTTTGATTCCAACTCATCCAACACAGACAATTCTAACCAATGAGCTTCCTTCAGAAACCAGCAGCACCTGCCGGCAATCAATTGATAACACTTTCCAAACACCAGATTGGTTAACATACTTCCCCTTTACTCTTGTTCGGTCGGAATGAAAACCTGCACCCAACCCTCCCACCTCGGCCCTTGACAACCCCTTTGGCCACCCGTAATTTAACCACAAAGCAACAAATTGGCCGGGCGCCAGGATAATTCACACTTTTCCCCTCTTTTTTAAAAAATGTGTCCGATTTAAATTACGTAAGAGATTAAATGCTTGGGTGAAGGTGGACGATGTGTGGCTGGAATGTAGACGCGCCCTGCACAGACACACGCACACGCATGCGCACACACGCACGCGCAAACACACGCATCGTCATGCGGCGGCTCATCGGAGGCTGAGGCAGGCGAATCCCGAGCGAACGACCGTGTGGGGAAAAAACGGCCTCCATGACAAGATGCCAACCTTTTCCGTCATGTATAAAGGAGCCGTCATTATTAGCAGGTAAACAAATGGAATTCCCACGATCCGGAAACACCGCGCGTACTTTTTTATGCATGGGTAACCCGACCGCATGTGTTGCTATGGTAGTCGAGAAATGTGGCGTTAAATCGGTGAAACTCTGAAATGCTGAAGATCGGGGGCTAGGAAGGTTTTCTACGTGGAAAGGTGGTCTGAGAAAAACGTGGTTTCTGACTTGGGAACTCCTGAGTGGTTCCGTCCTTTGGGAATTAAACGCGTTTGGCGTCGATGTTGTTGTTGTGGGATTTGGAAAGATGCAAAAAAAACGACAGGTCGCCTTCTTGTTCGTTTTTCTCTTTGCGTCGATTTGGGTTTGAACTCTTCCATCTGTCGTCTACTCGCCCGTGCGCAAAGAGGAAACGCTGGATTTATTCCGCTTTATATCTGGATTAAAAAAACATCGTCTTTTGGGTTCGGAAATGGACCTGCGACAAAGTCGAGGTCGTGAGTTTAGCCCTCATTGACCCCAAACATCATCGAGCTGCTTAAACTGTAGCTTTGTAAGTGTTTATCTCGTTATTTTCAGAGATCTTCTTTGCTCAAATCTCGGCGTTCATATTTAAATTGATCAAAGTGAAAGCCAGACAGTCATGTATTGCAGATTTTTATCATAAATTAGGCAAAGTCTTAGCAACTTTAGATAAAAAAGGCCAATGCTGCATAGCCACAAGTCTTTTGACATTTAATGTTTAATGATCTGCAACAGTGAAGATATCAATATATATCTTTTATTTATTTATCTATAGTCAAAAGTGAAAAGCCTTTATTGTCATTATACAATAGCTGCGTATAACGAAATTAGCTATAGATCAGCGGTCACCAACTCCGGTCCTCGGGGACACCGATCCGGTGTGTTTTCCAGGTCTCCCTCTGCTAACACACCTGAATCAAATGATCAGCTCATCAACAAGCTGTCCAGAAGTCTGAGAACAATCCTGGTTATATGATTCAGCTGTGTTGTCCAAGGGAGATATGGTAAACTGTCGAAACAGTTGACGCCCCGGACTGGAGTTGCTGACCCCTCATCAATAGTAGTAGTTTGTTTCCCTCATAGGGGCCAAAAAGTTGAGCTTTCACAGAATTTCTAATTTTATTATTATTATTTTGTATTAGAACAGTATTTTCATTTTCAAATATAGAATTACAGAAAAAAGTTAATTCTTTGGTTGCCATTGACGGGGATAAACGTCAATCCAGTTGAATACTACAAACGTATGTTCACCCCTCCAATTCAAAATGGATTGGATGTCTAGCAGCTAATGGTTAAATGAGTGCACTCTATGGATAAAAAAATATATATATATTTTTGGGGGAAAAACATTTTGTACATGAACCTAAACAGAACGTTTTAGAAGAAATAAACATAGAAAAATTAAATTTTACATGGGTGTAAAGAATATTCTGGCCTTTGTTCAGTGAGAATTTTATTCAAAATTATGGTGACCTGCATTCATTTATGTTGATTTTTTTTGTGTGTGTTTGTACAACAGTTTTTGATTGAACATTGGTGTCAAAATATTGCAAAACCGCCTTAATTTCTTAACACGTTCTGTAAATTGTGAGCTTTTTCTGTTTCTCATTGCAATACCAATGGCAAGAAATGAACCAAAATTTCCAAAGATAAAACACAACTATCTAAAATATTCTTCTTTTAAAATTTTCTCTACTTACTACATCATGCCTGATGGCGGTCCAAATTTTCATATTCATGTTTTCTATTACTTTCCGGGGATTGTGGACGCTTTCCTAACCTCGGGGGCTTTTGACTTATTTTATTTTTCACTTAGTAGTTGCTTTTGACTTGCACATGATAAAGAAAGTGATGCTTTTTAGCAAAAAAAAAACAGTTTTAGTTTCCATTGTGTCCTCAATTAGCCTCATTCTTTCACAGCCAGCTGTGGGACTATCACACAGTTCGTGATAAACCCTCTGCAGCTGAAATATTGATAATGCTCCTTGTAATGCTTTTGGCAGTCGTACAGAAAATCGTTTGCAAGTTAGGAAGATGCCACTGGATAAAAGGCCAAAATAAACCAAGCTATTAATATGTCAGGGGTGTACTAACTTTTTTTTCACCGAGGGCCCTTTTGAGAAAAATCAAAGGAAATCCTTCTACTTTTATTCACCTTTCATTTTTGTTAACAAAAATTGACTTAATGTTGCATTGGATTGGATTGGATTGGATAACTTTATTCATCCCGTATTGGGGAAATTTCATTGTGGCAGTAGCAAGAGGGTGATTAGAAAAATACATAATTACCCCACGTTTTTGCTGATTTACTTGACTTATTTATTCTCTCTCTTCATCTTGAAACAGGACACTCATGGGTCCATATGGTGTGGACAGAGCAGTTCATTCCTTGGACTTTACAGATTGTGAGAATGGTTTGGGTGAGTATATTTGATCAAATTTATTTCTGCGCAAAGAATAATTCAGTAATAGAAAAAAACATTTAAAAATTATGAAGTCCGCCTGAATTTACGATACCATGGCAAAGTTAAACACGAGCTGTGGTTCTCAAAGTTTTTACACATATATAAAAGTATTTAAAAAAAAACATCATGTCATATAATAGAACATGGAACCAAAAAAGGCTGAAATCTTCCTCCAAATGAACGAACATAACAGGTTTAAGTCAGTTCTCCTAAGTCTCCGTATAGTTTGAACGCTAGTCGCTCCAATTTCAAAGTCATGAAAACAGCAATTGGATTGACAATTTCAAAAATAGATAGAATGGAATATCAAAAATAGATAGAATGTAATATCTGTGTGCCAGCCACCACATCCATTAATAAAAGTACTACTTTTGAACAGGATTTTCTTTGGAGAGGTGGTATCCCTGCTCAGTACAATGTGTTTGCCTGTGAGCCAAAGTAGGTCATGTGCTAAAGCCCTAACCCACTTAACTTAGCAGGGTTAAGAATGCAGAAAGCTGAGTGCTGTTGTTTTTATCTAAACGTCACTCCTATGACACTACACGCGTGCACATAATTCCCACCCGCGTTTGAGTGCTCTATTGTTGTCGTGATGCGGTTCATATTTTGTTGACGTTTTTTTCCGGGAGAAACTAAAAATAAAAAAACGATCTCACACACCAGCTGTTAGCCAAAGCGATGTTTTGATTTATACGTATTTTATTCTACGTTTGTGTCTCTCCATTTTGAATGGAATTTGTTTGCGGGCGATGTTATAATATTTGATATAATGTGTAATATAATGATAAAAACTGACAGTACTAAAGTGGACAGCTGTTCAAAAATTGACATTTAAGAAATTGAACACTTTGATGGCATTTGCAAATCAAAAGATCATTCAAAGCCAACCCTCCCATTTTAAATGAATTGGACTCGTGTCAGAAAATGAGTTAAAAAAAAAAAAAAAAGTGTACAAGAATGTTGCATTCATATAATGTTGTATTTGCTGGACAACATTTTTCTGAATGTTTTTAAAAAATATTTAAAGGCTTATAATAAATAAGGACATTTCAACTCATTTCAGTTAAAAAAAAACTGTACAAGAATTTTGCATTCATAGTGTAGTGTTTGCTGGAAAACATTTGTCTGAATATTTTGAAAGGCTTATAATAAATAAGGACATTTCAACTCATTTGTATCTTAGGTATTAAAGTGATTGGAGGAGTGAAGGAGCTAACAGGAGAGGAGTTTGGAGTTTATGTTAAAAGGATTTTACCCGGTGGCCTTGCTTCAAGTGACGGTAAGCGTACATTGAGTGAATTTATTATTTATTTGTTAGCTATTTGCTGCAGCATTTGAGTCATTTCTTTTGTGGCAATGGAAAAACGTGGACTACTTCACTCCTAGCAAATAAAAAGGTTGTAATCTCATGCAAATGTCTTCCACACGTCTCGTGTTGAATCCCTGGTTTCAAGCCCAACTCACATGTTTATGCATGAGTCAAAAAGCAGAATTTGCTAATATGTTAGAACATGTGCCCTGGAGTGTGCCTACCAGCTGAAGTCACAGTTAACTGCGTGAATTGTTCAGCGAGAACCGTGGACTGTTAGTCTATCCGACTGGATTTGGAGTGGCAGATCAAGTATTTTTGGACCTCTGCTTGTGAGCGCAGGAAAAAAAATAACAAAACTGAGTCACTACCAACTGGCGATATGCTATCTTTTCTCTAAATTTTTCCGTCAATTGATGAATCGAATCTTTGATCCTTAAAGATGGGCTGTATTTTAATTTCTTTCCTACAAGTCCCTTTTCATAGGACGCCTATTCATTTTTTTTGCTACAAAATAAAAATCTTATCGCTGATGGTCCCACAATTGGAGACTGATTTAAAAATAAAAAATGTACTTTGCTTCTGACAGGAAACCTTCTACCAGGGGACCAAATCTTGGAGGTTAATGGTGAAAGTCTATTAGGTGTCACAAGTGAAAGGTAATGTAGTCAAATCTGGCTATTTTCTGTTAAATATTGTTATTTATTAGTTGTACAATATTTTGTTTTGTTCATCAGGGCGGTGGATGTCTTGAGAGCAGCTTCAGCGACCAATCACATGCGACTTCTTATAGCCAGGGATGAGGAGGCAAAGTAAGTAGAGCCCCATTTAGTTTAATTTGGGGATTATGACATTGCTGTTTTCCTTTCAATTTGCACCCATTGGTCTTATTTTTAAGATTTTTTTGACAAGTGAACTTTTTTTCTTGTTAAAAATAAGTAATTTTTTTCCACCCTTACCTTTGTGGGGATATTAAAATGTAGAGTAGCGTGTCATCTGCATGGTTATGATAGGAGAGCTTGTGATGTTTTATAATCTGAGGTAATGGAAGCATATCAATGTTGAATAACAGCGGTCTGGGAATGGACCCTTGAGGAACACCATCAAAGCGCATTTTCAGTGAAACCTACCCATTATTCCAGTCTGTTACGTCAAATCCGGCACTGAGATACAGTAATACCAGAACAGATTATATTCCTGCTCCTGTGTTCTGACGAATGTCATTTAAGACTTTGATAAACACAGTTTCCATGTTGTGTTCTAGCCCCAATCCAGATGGAATTGATTTGAAAACATTGTTTTGCATCATAATATCATGAAAACCAGCTTTTCAATGACTTATCTTAACATAACAATCTGAGTTCAGGTGATAATATACCATAACTGGTAGAAGTACCTCCTCAAAACCCCCTCATAATCCATATCTGAGTTCAAAACGCACAGATTTGCATATTCAAAGATGAGAAGCTTAGAGCACTTTGCTGTGTCTGTTCATAAATTTCACACATAGTTTGCATTGTCTTGCCATTATCCGTAATCCTAAAGAAAGATTTTCTGACCGAGCGCTGTGTTGACACTCGATATTTTTTGGTGAAGGCATCGGAAATGAAAAATGCTCTCGTGAGAAGAGAAAAATAAGAAGGAAGAGAACGAGAGCAAAGGAGAGGGACGACTTCGGACAGCAACGTCATTCTTCTTCGATGCATGAAGATGTAGAATTGCATCAAAAAGGGCTGTCAGCAGTAAACTGCTCCGTAATGACAGCTGACCAAAGTAGGGGAAAGAGCTTAGCTTCAGGCTTCTCTCTGAGAAGATGAGCTCTATGTGTTAATCTGTGATTTAAGAACCCTATAGCAAAAGTATGGATTTGGAGGGAAACTGGAGGTCTGAAATGACCTTAACTCTTAAAAGGAGAGTGGACAGCTATTCAAATCTTTACATTTAACCTCTTTAATCCTTTATAGGGCAAGTAACTATATGTTATGTCATTGAAAATGTTATTTTTGGACACTTAAAACATTTAAACCTTTCTACGGAAAAAAACAATTTTGGGTCATTTTTAAAACAACTGAAATTAAAATTGTGTTTTTATACTATTTTTGGGTTTTGTAAACTAGAAATAAGCTACGGTTACATTCTAAAGTTTGTTTTGTTTTATATTATTTAACGGTCTAGATGCCCTTGTCTTGTTTTTGTGTCAAAATTGATCCGGTTTCAAGTTTGTGTGTGCATGAGTAGATGGTCAATCTTTATTTACTTTATTAATTTCACACTGAAGTAAGTCAAAGATCAAATTTCATGTACCAGAAAAAATGAACGCAGATTTCTGACTCAATCAAATGATGAGATACAAATCTCAATTACAATTTTATCTCACTGCTAAATAGATGGTTGACATTTGCAGTGTGTATAATTCCTAACTAATAACTTGTATTTTTTCCCATTTTTTTATTCCCATCTTTATTCCACTCTAAAGGAAAGAATTTGCTAACTTGCTGGAGAAATATGGCTCCAATGGTAGCACAGGATCAACACGCAACTCTCCAATACAGCAAGGTAGATAATGTTCTGTTTGTTTTCTATAAATGAGCTCCTTTTCAACTATTTCCTGATCTCATGCTCATAAAACCATTGCATGCTAGCAAGAAATGTAGTGCAGAGGCCTAATGCAAGAAAAAATGTTTTTTGGCAAAGGTTCTGAGCCTAAGGATAAATAGAATCAGCCAAGCTCTAAAAATTGTTTAGGACAAGTGCACTTGTCCGTTCCACAATTGCCAACATCTGTTTCCTTGGTGAAAGAACCATCCAGCTGGTACACATTTGATAAAACAAGCAAAAAAAAATTCTTTGTTTCAAGAGCAGCAGGTGGAAATCTGGAGTTTGCAAGATCAGGCCAACTAGACCTTAAATCCACCCATTTTTTTTAACATTTGTGACATTAACCCGTTCATGGATGATGTTCTATATTTTTTCAATTCAATTTATATAGCACATGGTCTCAAACCTGAATAAAATAATACTTAAGAAAATATGTTTATTACACAAATAAACGTGACCGTCGTGTCAATAACAACAATACATTTAATGTGGACCTTTTTGGTGCTCTATTTAATAGCATTTTCCCAATTCTTCAGGTGGTCGCTACCTGGAAAGTACGTCTTCGGGTTCCTCATCTCGCTCTCAGAGTCCCTTGTTGTTAAGCCCGGCTGGCTCTCAGAACACGTCCAACAACAGCGGCCATATGATGCGCTCGCTCAGGTAGCGACAAATGGAACGTTTGGCTCCTCGGTTTGAAAAAAAGTCCTCCTTTTTAACGGGAGTATGTACTCTTATGTTGATGTTGCCAGTCATCCGGGCGAAGGAGTGATTCAACTCATTTCTGTGACCCGATCCAGCAGCATGGGCATCACCCTGGGAGGTGGCTCCAACCGTCCCGATGGTCCAGCGGTTTTCATCCAGGAGGTCCTGTCAGGTGGCGACTGTCACCGGGTAAGAACTACTAAGAAATTGTGGACATGATCTTTTGAGAGAAGCTTTGTTGAATTGAATTGAATGTTTTTTTTGTCATTACACAAGTATAATGAGATTTAAAGCTTCAAAACAAAGTGCACAAATAACAATAAACAAATCAATTATTAATAAATTAGTGGTCAACATAACATACCTTTCGAACTTATATATTTTTCCTGTATTTTATCAGTTTTTTTTCAAATTGTGTAAGCATGAGTCAACAACTTAAAAAGGTAGTGTACAAACAAAAACAACAAACAAATCAATAAAAAAGTAATAAATGAGCAGTCAACATAAGTAGTCACCATAGATAATCTATTGCTGTCAATCGCAACAAAAATGTAATGATCAGTTAGTGAAGAGATTTATAAAACATAACCATTAAACAAAATAAATGAATACAATTCCCAGGGCAAAATCCAGACAGGCTACCCTTAATTTGAATCTTTATCATTCTTTATAGCCCCCAATTGTAGTTTTAGTAGCGTTGTCCACATATCATTTGCAATGGGCAATAAAAATATATGCATACATCATTTTAAACAGAATGAATGAATGCGGGTGCAAAATGAGGAGATAGCAGCAGAGCCAAAGCTTTCCTGCTGGCCCTCACACTTGAATTGCTGTCTCTGGGCTCACATAGGCAACCTGACACCAAAACAATGTGCGTGCCCAAGGACATCCGAGCACTATTTGTGATTCCAAAATCCTGCCTGAAATCAAAGCATAAATATTCATCAGCTCCTAAGGAGCTGACAGCATTGTGGTATCTTCCAGTCACACAACTACTGGTGTAATGGCTGACTCGGAGATTATGATTATCTAATAGCTGATTATTATTGCAATTTTTTTCTGAATGAAGATGTTAGGATGGAAAGGAATTCATTTCAGCCTGCCGCACCCTCGCTTCCTGCACCATTTGACATGCGGCAGTTTTTCCACATGATCTTCCATTTTTTTAATCCCATCCCCACTCCTCAACTCGGTCGCCCACTCATCTCAGCACTGGGCAATTAGACAAGCAAATGGGGGAAAAAAATCTAATGTTGACAGAAGGCTGGAATATTCACGTTCATATATTATGGCGAGCGCAAGAATATTGTAGCTGTATTTTTATTTTTTATTTTATTGGACAGATAGCTGGATTCAAGTGCCTGAAATGAAGATATGTAATATTTGTGTTGCATCCTGTACTGCTGGATGCAATGATGTAACTTTTGGATCAAGTCATATTCCATCGTTTTGAAGGAAATAGGGCTTTTAGTGTGATTCTTCCAGCTGCTAGATTGGATTTTTTTTTTTGCAGGATGGACGTCTCAGGCCAGGAGATCAACTTATTGCCGTTAATAAAGAGTCCTTGATCGGTGTTACCCACGAGGAGGCTAAAAGTATGCTGAACAAAGCCAAATTGAGGTGGGTACAGCTCACTAGAAACCATCTTTTCACATCTTTGCCCCTAACTTATTACAAATGTTAATGGATAAGCATATTTTCTGTTGGTTTCCCAGTCAAGAAAGTGCAGTGGAGATAGCTTTTATCCCAGGAAAAGGGCTCTTCCAAAGCAGCACATCTCTTCACAATGGCGTACAGCGAGCAGCAAGCAACAGTTATAATTCTGGACGCTTAAAAGTCCACATCCGATCACCAGAGGTCGGTTCACCTTTCTGCATTTTTGCTTCTCAAACAAAGTTTTTTTTTTCAGCTGCTTAGTTGAATTTGTGGTATTAACAACATTGCTGTTACATTTATGCCATTTGTATTGTGTGTGTAAGTTTATTTATTGTTATTTTTTTTCCAGATTTGTACAGAGGAGCCTGACTCAGTGTCCTCGCCTTCTTCTGACATCTGCCCACCAGATATCCACATTTCAGGTTTTAATACTTGTTTCTATCATATTTGGTTCATATCAGTGGTGTCAAAATCTGTAGGAAACTACTCAAAATTTACTAGAAATGACCCTAAAATTGAAGAAGTGACGCAAAATTAACTGCTATTGAAAATGATAGACATCCAACTCACTTAAACTGGCCTTGAAGGCTCATTTTTCAGTGCCATTGACGACATTGGACATCCAATCTATTTTGACTGGACAGGTAGACTGAACACATTCGCCTGGATTGGATGTCCAGTGCCATCAATGGCGGCAAGTGAGTTAACTTTTTGGGCCAAATATAAATATGAGATGTAGTTGGCATTCATGTGGCCCGCCAGTCCAACTGAGTTTGACACCCCTGGTTCATATTTCTATGCAAGTGGAGGGATTTCATCCTGTGTGTGTTTTGCCTGTCTTGTCTTGAAATAGCCACACAGACAACTACTGCCAATGGTAAGGGTCACACGTGGGTCCCGGCACCCAAACATCCCATCACAATCCCATTGACCAGGATTACCACAGTCAAGGTTATTTTCTGGGTGGTCTGACCCTTTAGCTCCCTTTCAAGCTCTTATTGGTTAAGCCAGTTGCTAGCCGTCACAGATGTCAGCCGTTTGCAAAGAGGAGCCGAGCTTTGTGTTGGAAAAATATCAAAGTAAAAAAAAATCCGGTGCCGGCCAGCTCTTCGTTCTATTGGAAGTCTACCATTGAGATGCTAAGTTTGAGTTTTTGCTTTATTTAATAAGGGACAGTACATATTCATGTTAATGAACATATTAGATTAGATATCTTAATTCATCCTGTATTCGGGAAATTTCATTGTCACAGTAGCAAGAGGGTGAGAATACAGACACAGTAAAAGATGTTTTCGACATAAATAAATAGGTAATAAATATGTATATGTAAGGAATGCACTCTTTTTGAAGGGAACTACACAGTCACCTCTAGAGCCAGACCTTGTTGATATGTTGGATTTTTTTGTGTGCAAAATCTAGCATTGGAGAGGGAGTTTTGTGATGTAAAGAGTGTGGTGTAAGCTTTGGCGTTGTACTGGGTAGGTGTTCCCCTGTCGCTGAGCATACCTTTTGGCTGGTTCGGTGAAGAACGTTGTGTTTCTGCCTTGCTTTCTGCCAAATGTTGATTGTCTTTGTTGGGCAGTTTCAACTGCCTCAGGTATAGAAAGCTTTTATTTTCTTCATTATTCCTCTCTGCAGTTCTGTGAGCTAGCTGGCCAATTTCTCTCCCTGTTGGCTTTGTCTTGGCTTGCAAGCGTCTCTTCAATGGGGAGGTACTGCTTGTTATGTCCCGAATCCATTTTGTACCCAAGCAAGGATTTCGGTTGCCGCATTGTTTATTAGTTAATTTGTGTCCTTTGATGCGTTCCATTGGTGTTCTCATAAGAGCCTCATTAAAATCTATGAGCATGTCTTCTAAAGCATGGGTGTCCAAACTGTGACCCCTGTCCAGTTTTTATTGGCCCGCAGCAAATGATACAAATAGACTTTTCATAAGGTCTGCGTTTAAAGCATGACATGTTGAAATCAATGAAGCACAATTTCAGTATTTAGTTTTACATGAAAAATTAATTTAAAGTGATGAATAGAGCGATTTTCTTTTTTCCTCTTTATTCTGCACTGTTTGTTGTAGTCGCGTAAATATCTATTGGAATATCCTTCATTTTTTGTATTATTTTATGGCTTGTAGCTCTGAACTCATTTACTGTCATTAAGAGTTTATTAGCATAAAATGCATTGCAAATGGGGGAGTAATCATGTTGGATTGCCTTTGTTCTAAAGGTATTTTGTAGATTGCAGTTTGCTTAGCGACACTAGGACGGACACTCAACTCAGAGTTGCTTCTTTGTTAGCCTTGAAATGACACCCAAAGCTCAGTTCCTCATGTATTCATTGGCTGCATCTATCCGGATTACTTCTATAGTGGCATTCTAATACCTCCACATTCTCTTCCCTTGTCCCAATTGCCCATTTTACATCAGGTTCCCTAGCACTAATCAGCTGCTGCGCTTAGACACATGCATGTTGATCTCTGCGAGCCGATCTCGTGGTACGCTTTGTTCGTCACTTATCCTAAAACAAGGCAGGGCAACGGCTGCCTCATCAAGTCGTGTACAATCTTGTTAGGAAGATAAACAAACATGTGACGTTACACGGGAAGCTGCTTTGAAAAGAGGAGAGTTAAGATGTGAACCTTTTCATTTAATATTTGATTTATTACGTGTTTTTTTTTTCAATCCTTACAAGTACACTCATTATATTGACTGTCCCTGAAGGGGTTAGTTAACACAAACTTTTTTTAAATCATTTGTGCGAGAATCAGTGTAGACCAGATGGACAGAGACGTGACTGAAAGCAGGATATAATACGCAGACTGTGGTGACACTTTTGTAAATACGCACACACATTGAGCCACTGCAATGATTGTAACGATGCCATCACCATGACAAGCAGACTCACAAATCTGGGACAGAGAAGCTCATCAAATTAGTATTAAACACGGTCTGTCTGCTCTCCTGTTTTTAGCGTTACCTCGCTCCCTTCCATGTAATCACTCATCTTTTTCCTACCTTTTTTTTAATCGTGCTTATTCCTCCCTGAGCTCATTCTGTTAGTCCAGATTATCTACTGATGATGTCCATTTTCTTTACATTGCATTCCATATTCAGGTTCGTGTTACCTGTTCAACTTGTTCCTTTTTTTTTTTTAGATGCAAGCAATCAGAGGTCACCCACTGGAGGGGCTAAACCTAAAATCACACTTGACCCCTACATTCGGCTCAAATCTGACAAACTGGATTTGGTGAGTTGTCTCCTAGGCTATACTCTCTCATGCAGATAAACTTGCCTTTTCTCTCCTCCAGCTTATGATTGATTTTCCTTTCAATCTGACTTTGCATGGTCTTTAACACTGACACACTTCATTGACCATGTTATCATTCTATAACCTCGCGGTTCTTAACACTCACTCCTGCCTTCAAACATCACATCTGATTGTTTTGGAGTTTTTTTTTTTTTTGACTGGCTGACTCAGCCCCGTGGCCTCTTGGCTGCTAGTTTAGCTTTTTGTCGAGAGCTCACCCAGAGGGAGCTGTACCCTCATTTCGAAGATCCAAAAGGAATGGTTAAACATTTCACGCACAAATTATATGACACTATTATATTGGCTATATAGAAGAATGGCTATATTTGGCCAATGTTGAAAAGAAGTGCTTCTATCAATCTTAAACCTTTATGGCAAAATTTAGCATACATGAATTTTAGCAATGGGATATTTTTTTCCATGAGAAAAACGAATGTATCATTATAAATATGATGCAAATTATAGTAACAATGTTGCAATCTTTAGGAGCGTTAAAGTCTATGAAATTCAAGATTTTTATTTTGCTCTCAATGGTTTAGTGGTTTGGGCTTTAAAGGGTTTAAAGAAAGATAATTGCCCAAACATGGAACATAACAAGTATAAACCATTATTATTATTATCATTATTATTATTATCATTATCATTATTATCATTATCATTATTATTATTTTTATTACTATTATTATTATTACTATTATTATTATTGTTATTGTTATTAGTATTATTAGTATTATTATTAGTAGTAGTAGTAGTTATTATTAGTGTTATTATTATTATTATATACACTATTATTGGCTAATATGGGCCAGCCAATTTATTCCTCGACCTTTTATAAGAAAGATCATCATCCAAACAGTGACAATAACAGTTGATATAGAATATCAGCTAGTATATACTTGATGGATATGGCCGATCTTGAAAAGAAAAAATATTGTCCGAACAATATTGAGATAATTATGAGAAATTAGATCTGCAGATGTACACTATTTCCCATTCTTGGACATCAACACAGTTGGCAATATGCATCGTCATGTCAATCCAGACAGGTGCACCGTAGTTGCAGTGCAAATGTTTTTATTTATTTCTTTTTAAATCCCTCGTAGGCTCTGTCCTTCCTCGGCTTGGATGTCACCGAGGAGAAAAGAAAGAAGTTACAACAGAGCCTGACAACTGACCCGCAAGGCACGGTGGCCTATGGAGGTAAAGCCCTCGCCATCACGCACACACAAACACGCAGATACACACTTCCAGTTGCGTCAAGTGCAAGTGACAGATCTGTGTTGAAAAGCTGTCAAATCGCAGCGCCACTGTGATGACCGTGTGTCACTTAGCGGTTGTGGCACTGCAGCGCGGTGGCACGTTCTTTACTGCCAGCCTAGAATGTTTTCCCAAAGCATGTCGCAAAATTTATGACCGTGAAAAGATCTTGTGAAAAACAAATCCGAACAGAAATCCATCAGAGTGATCTTTATTGGTCAATATATCGGTCAGAAAGATCATCATCCAAACTGGGAACATCTTCTGTTATGATATATCAGCTGGTCTTGAAAAAAGTCCACATATCGGCCAACCTTTAAATAATTAATTTCGTATATCCAATGAGGTAACACTTCAATGTAAGCACATTATTCTTAAAAACCTAACTTATTTTTACCCAATGTCGATCTTCTTGAATGAATGATTAATCTTGAGCTCTCACCCAAAACATTGTGATTAACCACTTACTATTTTCACAGGATCTTTAATAGACAATTTAATAACCCTGCTCTAAATTTTTCTCAGATTTTGTGGAGGCCACGCGGATGGTTTTCCAGGACAACTTGGAGGAGCCGAGTTTAGCGGCAGGTCCCTTCATGTTCTCCTATCACGAAGCGGCCAGTCTCATGGACACGTCGGCCTTCCATTCCCCCGTAAGCAGTCCACTCGTTGTCCTACGAGACGTGTATTTTATTCCCCGACTGTGGTAATTGCATTGAAATGACCTAGTTATCAATGCGTTTGTTGTGTCCGCACCGCAGACATATGAATCAGAGTGCAGCTATAACAGTGAAGATATGGAACAATTTCAGACGGAAGTGAAAGAGCTGCAAACACAAATGAAAAAACTCAAGGTGAGCTCACTCACATCACAGTCAACGTACGAACATTGAGCTGCTGTTGTCCAAAGAATTCGACTACAGTCAAATCATCTTTTTTTGTTTTTTAATCCCACCCATGAAATCCTGCTTTGTTGCAATTTCTGTTCTTGGCATTAGTTTACAGTCTTTAGATAGGTCAGATATGATTTTTAACCTTTGTGAAAATTATTTGGATGAAGGTTTGTCAACTAGTTACTGTCATTTCTAGAGTTTCAGACCCTCGGGGTAACGGCTAGCAGTTTTGTTGTAGCACACCGTCCCAGTCAATCCTTTTTAAATCAAAATGAAGTCAAAACACCAATGCTAGCCTTAAACTGTTCTTCTGTATGAGGATTAAGCATCAGATTGAAAACTGCTAATTAGCACTAGCGTCACATCCTCTTGTGATAGCAAACGGTGGATGATTATTTCATTTAGTTTTAAAGAATTGTAGCTACTAGTCCTAGTTATCCGTAAAATCTTCTGAGTTTCTGATGAAGCTTCTAGCGATCTTTGACGTCGCTCGTGCAACATCAGAATTGGATATTTGTTCCTATTAAAACATGTCTAATCGTCCATGTTTAGACTTGAGTGGCCTTCTCGTGACAGCATATTATAAAATTTTAATGGGAAAATATGAAGCTCATATGTCCCGAAAAAAAATCCATCAATGACCCAATTTGTTGTAAAAGCCGCAGAGTACTGAGAGAAATAAATTAGTGGCTTATAGTAGAAAACATACGGTAATCATAAATGGCTGTTCACACACTGTTGCTATTTATTCCAATGTGATAAGATGATCTTCCTGTTATTATTTTTGCTGATTCCAGGTGGTTCTAAAAGACATGGAGCACAGCAAGAAAAGCCTAGAAGATGAACTGCAGAAGACCTCGGAGGTATGGAACAATGCAAGTCCAATGATAGATCGTCCAAAGAACGCCTGGTTGTCTTTTCAGAAAGCGTGTTTGACCGTGGAGGAGAACACCCGTCTCAAGAGCCGTCTGCAAGTGGCCGAGGCCGAGGTGGTGCAGCGTCATGGGAGCGGCGCCGAGCAGGACTACGAAGACGTGATCCAGCTGCTGGAGGCTGAAATTAAAGACCTGAAGAACCAGCTCGCCGGAAAAAGACAAACACGGGGAGAAGAGGCCACTAAGGTGAGTGAGTCAGTGAATCAAGTGGAAAGCTCAGCAAAAATGGGACAACAATTTCAAATCCTCACCATTTAAAGTAAGGCTTTCTTTGGGGGAAATATAAAAAAAAACAAAGGATAGTTGGGCTTTTTTTCTTTAAAAAAAAAGACCATAAATAGTAAGGCTATTTTCTTCTTTTTAAAAAAAAGAACCTTGTATAGTAAGGCTATTTTTTTTCATTAAAAAAGACCATGTATAGTGAGGCTATTTTTTTCATAAAAAAGACCATGTATAGTAAGGCTATTTTTTTCATATAAAAAGACCATATATAGTAAGGCTATTTTCTTTAAAAAAAAAAAAAAAGAGCATAAATAGTAAGGCTATTTCCTTCTTTAAAAAAAGACCATGTATAGTAAGGCTATTTTCTTTAAAAAAGACCATGTATATTAGGGCTATTTTTTTCTTAAAAAAATAACATGTATAGTAAGGCTATATTTCTTTAAAAAAAGACCATGTATAGTAAGGCTATTTTTTTTTATAAAAAAGACCATAAATAGTAAGGCTATTTTCTTCTTTAAAAAAAAAAAAGAACCTTGTATAGTGAGGCTATTTTTTTCATAAAAAAGACCATGTATAGTAAGGCTATTTCTTTAAAAAAGACCATGTATATTAGGGCTATTTTTTTCTTTAAAAAATAACATGTATAGTAAGGCTATATTTCTTAAAAAAAAGACCATGTATAGTAAGGCTATTTTTTTTCATAAAAAAGACCATAAATAGTAAGGCTATTTTCTTTAAAAATGAAAAGACTATAAATAGTAAGGCTATTTTCTTCTTTAAAAAAAAGACCATGTATATTAGGGCTATTTTTTTCTTTAAAAAATACCATGTATAGTAAGGGCTATATTTCTTTAAAAAAGACCATGTATAATAAGGCAATTTTTTTCATAAAAAAATACCATGTATAGTAAGGTAATTTTTCTTCTTTAAAAAAAGACCATGTATAGTAAGGCTTCAATTTGATTTTTTTTAAAATTTCGTTTTTTATAGCTGAACATTAATCCGCATCCATTGCTAAGCCTCCCCTGTCCCCCGAACCTACCGATGCCCCTCATTTTCAAATTGGCTTTCTCAACAGCGAGTCCGTGAGCCGTGGTTCGGTAATGCTAAAATAACAACTGGAGCGTTTCCATTCGGAATTATTTTCCAGCGCCTTGTTTACCCTGCGGGCGCCCGCCGCATTGTCATTCTCAGTGAAAAGGCGTCAGCCGCGATATTCGACAGCAGCTGGCTTTGATGAAGCCGAGGCATTTCCATTCATTTGCGCCGAGTGTCAGGCTCCCCGCCCTGGCAACTCTCAGCTTTCATCTCAAAGTACTAAATCCCTCGGTTTCGCGGTGCCTCTCAGGAAACAGAGACCTCACTCTGACTCCCACCACCTTTTTTCAACCTGTACAGTTGAGATGCTTGTACACAAAATTTATAATATTTGCAGGGGTTTCTTTCCCTGTGTACTTTGCATTCATGAAAAACATATATTTGAATGAATAAATGGCTGGCTGTCTTCTCAATTTTGAATAAGGTGGGATTATACCATATTTTGTCGCATATAAGCCATATTTGTAACTCAAAAAATGATGACTGAATCAAGGCTTTTATGTGCACAAATTAGACTTGACATGCTCAGAACTGCAAGATGACAAAGACGAAACGCCATAACGCAAAACAATGCGGCCGATACGGTCATTTATTTCAAAATAGAGAAAGGATAAACAGATAAAACACAAAACAAAATTTATTGAATAAATATATATATATATATCTTCCCTAAAATGTGAAAAAAAACTCACTTATTTGTGCCTGCCATTGCTCACTCGAGAAAATACGGTACGTGTCAATTTGTGGCGGCGGATGTTGAATTTCAAAGTCATTTGAATGGATTGATCAGATCTGATTTATGTGAAATTATTTCCTCAGGAGGAGGTGCAGGAATTGAGCAGGAGGCTGACTACGATCGACTGTCAGCTTCGAAAGTCTGAGGTCAACAGAAAACACCTCGAGATGTCCAACAAGAGACTGATGGGCTTTGCGCAGGTAAAGTAGCCACCACATTGATTGAGAACAGAAAATGAATGAGAAAATAAATCGCATACTTGTATAATGACAAGAAAAGCATTCAATTCAACATTGGTCAACCATTAGTGAATCAGCTTTTTGGAAATCTGAAAAAGACAAGATATAGAATGAAGGGCTGTGTGTGCTTTGTCCGCAGAACGTCCACAAGGTATTATCAACACCCAGCCTTTTTGGAGCAGAACTCGGGTGAGACAGTCAGTCCGTTTCACGAGCAGTTGTGTAAAGCAACTCTCGGCTTACTCGGTCTCATTCTTCCTGTTACAGGAGCAACCGATCGTCACCAGCCGCAGACAGTCCGGACACCCCGTCGCCACTTCCTGACCCTGCGTTGCAGCTGGCCGTCGAGGCCAAGGAACTGGTCCGGGGCATCTTCACCCTCCCAGATCACGACAAAGGTATGGCACACGGCACAAAGACATCATTTTACATTTATTGAAACATCCAGTAGTATCACTATTAAGCTCCCTAAAATATTCTTAAAACCACCTATACATACTTGGGCAATATGGAGAAAAAAAACAAAAACCTGTAATGTATAGTAAGGCTTTATTTCATAAAAAACGACCATGTATAGTAAGGCTTTATTTCATAAAAAACGACCATGTCTCGTAAGGCTTTTTTCATAAAAAACGACCATGTATAGTAAGGCTTTATTTCATAAAAAACGACCATGTATGGTAAGGCTTTATTTCATAAAAAATGACCATGTATAGTAAGGTTTTTTTTCCCCCATAAAAACTACATACCATAGTAAGGCTTTTTTCCCCATAAAAAAACGACATAGTATAGTAAGGCTTTTTTTCCCATAAAAAACGACCATGTATAGTAAGGCTTTTTTCCCCATAAAAAACGACATAGTATAGTAAGGCTTTTTTCTTTAAAAACGATATAGTATAGTAAGGCTTTTTTCTTAAAAAAACGACATAGTATAGTAAGGCTTTTTTTCATAAAAACGACATAGTATAGTAAGGCTTTTTTTTCATAGAAACGACATAGTATAGTAAGGCTTTCCCCCCATAAAAACGACATAGTATAGTAAGGCTTTTTTCTTAAAAAACGACATAGTATAGTAAGGCTTTTTTTTCATAAAGAAACGACATAGTATAGTAAGGCTTTTTTTTCATAAAAAAACGTTATAGTATAGTACGGCTTTTTTTTCATAAAAACGACATAGTATAGTAAGGCTTTTTTCCCATAAAAATGACCATGTATAATAAGGCTTTTTTCCCCCATAAAAACGACATAGAGTAGTAAGGCTTTTGTCTTAAAAAACGACATAGTATATAGTAAGGCTTTTTTCTTAAAAAACGACATAGTATATAGTAAGGCTTTTTTCTTAAAAAAACGACATAGTATAGTAAGGCTTTTTGTCTTAAAAAACGACGTAGTATAGTAAGGCTTTTTTTTCATAGAAAAGACATAGTATAGTAAGGCTTTTTTTCATAAAAAACGACATAGTATAGTAAGGCTTTTTTTTCAGAAAAAAAGACATAGTATAGTACGGCTTTTTTTTCATTAAAAAACGACATAGTATATAGTAAGGCTTTTTTTTCATAGAAACGACATAGTATAGTAAGGCTTTTTTCTTAAAAAACAACATAGTATAGTAAGGCTTTTTTTCATAAAAAACAACCATGTATAGTGAGGCTTTTTTTTCATAAAAAACGACATAGTATAGTAAGGCATTTTTTCATTAAAAACGACATAGTATAGTAAGGCTTTTTTTCATAAAAAACGACATAGTATAGTACAGCTTTTTTCATAAAAAACGACCATGTATAGTAAGGCATTATTTCATAAAAACGACCATGTATAGTAAGGCTTTATTTCATAAAAAACGACCATGTATAGTAAGGCTTTTTTCATAAAAAACGACCATGTATAGTAAGGCATTATTTCATAAAAACGACCATGTATAGTAAGGCTTTATTTCATAAAAAACGACCATGTATAGTAAGGCTTTTTTCATAACAAACGACCATGTATAGTAAGGCTTTATTTCATAAAAAACGACCATATATAGTAAGGCTTTTTTCCCCATAAAAAACGACATAGTATAGTAAGGCTTTTTTCTTTAAAAACGACATAGTATAATAAGGCTTTTTTCTTAAAACTACATAGTATAGTAAGGCTTTTATTCATAAAAACGACATAGTATAGTAAGGCTTTTTTTTCATAGAAACGACATAGTATAGTAAGGCTTTTTTTTCATAGAAACGACATATTATAGTAAGCCTTTTTTCCCCATAAAAAAACGACATAGTATAGTAAGGCTTTTTGTCTTAAAAAACGACATAGAGTAGTAAGGCTTTTTTCTTAAAAAACGACATAGTATAGTAAGGCTTTTTTTCCCATAAAAACGACATAGTATAGTAAGGCTTTTCCCCCATAAAAAACGACATAGTATAGTAAGGCTTTTTTTCATAAAAAACAACCATGTATAGTGAGGCTTTTTTTCATAAAAAACGACATAGTATAGTAAGGCTTTTTTTCATTAAAAACGACATAGTATAGTAAGGCTTTTTTTCATAAAAAAACGACATAGTATAGTACAGCTTTTTTCATAAAAAACGACATAGTATAGTACAGCTTTTTTCATAAAAAACGACCATGTATAGTAAGGCATTATTTCATAAAAACGACCATGTATAGTAAGGCTTTTTTCATAAAAAGCGACCATGTATAGTAAGGCATTATTTCATAAAAACGACCATGTATAGTAAGGCATTATTTCATAAAAAACGACCATGTATAGTAAGGCTTTATTTCATAACAAACAACCATGTTTAATAAGGCTTTTTTCATAACAAACGACCATGTATAGTAAGGCTTTCTTTCATAAAAAACGACCATGTATGGTAAGGCTTTATTTCATAAAAAATGACCATGTATAGTAAGGTTTTTTTTCCCCCATAAAAAACTACATACCATAGTAAGGCTCTTTTCCCCCATAAAAAACGACATAGTATAGTAAGGCTTTTTTCTTTAAAAACGACATAGTATAGTAAGGCTGTTTTCTTAAAAAAACGACTAGTATAGTAAGGCTTTTTTTCATAGAAACGACATAGTATAGTAAGGCTTTTTTTTCATAGAAACGACATAGTATAGTAAGGCTTTTTTTTCATAAACGACATAGTATAGTAAGGCTTTTTTTTCATAGAAACGACATATTATAGTAAGGCTTTTTTCCCCATAAAAAAACGACATAGTATAGTAAGGCTTTTTTCCCATAAAAAACGACACAGTATAGTAAGGCTTTTTTCTTCAAAAAACGACATAGTATAGTAAGGCTTTTTGTCTTAAAAAACGACATAGAGTAGTAAGGCTTTTTTCTTAAAAAACGACATAGTATAGTAAGGCTTTTTTTCCCATAAAAACGACATAGTATAGTAAGGCTTTTCCCCCATAAAAAACGACATAGTATAGTAAGGCTTTTTTTCATAAAAAACAACCATGTATAAGTGAGGCTTTTTTTCATAAAAAACGACATAGTATAGTAAGGCTTTTTTTCATTAAAAACAACATAGTATAGTAAGGCTTTTTTTCATAAAAAACGACATAGTATAGTACAGCTTTTTTCATAAAAAACGACATAGTATAGTACAGCTTTTTTCATAAAAAACGACCATGTATAGTAAGGCATTATTTCATAAAAACGACCATGTATAGTAAGGCTTTTTTCATAAAAAGCGACCATGTATAGTAAGGCTTTATTTCATAAAAACGACCATGTATAGTAAGGCTTTATTTCATAAAAAATGACCATGTATAGTAAGGCTTTATTTCATAACAAACAACCATGTTTAATAAGGCTTTTTTCATAACAAACGACCATGTATAGTAAGGCTTTCTTTCATAAAAAACGACCATGTATGGTAAGGCTTTATTTCATAAAAAATGACCATGTATAGTAAGGTTTTTTTTCCCACATAAAAAACTACATACCATAGTAAGGCTCTTTTCCCCCATAAAAAACGACATAGTATAGTAAGGCTTTTTTCTTTAAAAACGACATAGTATAGTAAGGCTTTTTTCTTAAAAAAACGACATAGTATAGTAAGGCTTTTTTTCATAAAAACGACATAGTATAGTAAGGCTTTTTTTTCATAGAAATGACATAGTATAGTAAGGCTTTTTTTTCATAGAAACGACATATTATAGTAAGGCTTTTTTCCCCATAAAAAAACGACATAGTATAGTAAGGCTTTTTTCCCCATAAAAAAACGACATAGTATAGTAAGGCTTTTTTCCCATAAAAAACGACATAGTATAGTAAGGCTTTTTTATTAAAAAAACGACATAGTATAGTAAGGCTTTTTGTCTTAAAAAACGACATAGAGTAGTAAGGCTTTTTTCTTAAAAAACGACATAGTATAGTAAGGCTTTTTTTTTCATAGAAACGACATAGTATAGTAAGTTTTTTTTTCATAAAAAACGACATAGTATAGTAAGGCTTTTTTTTCATAAAAAACAACATAGTATAGTACGGCTTTTTTTTTCATAAAAATGACTATGTATAATAAGGCTTTTTTTCCCATAAAAACGACATAGTATAGTAAGGCTTTTCCCCTATAAAAAACGACATAGTATAGTAAGGCTTTTTTCTTGAAGAAACGACATAGTATAGTAAGGCTTTTTTCTTAAAAAACGACATAGTATAGTAAGGCTTTTTTTTCATAGAAACGACATAGTATAGTAAGGCTTTTTTAAATAAAAAACGACATAGTATAGTAAGGCTTTTTTTTTCTTAAAAAACGACATAGTATAGTAAGGCTTTTTTTTCATAGAAACGACATAGTATAGTAAGGCTTTTTTTTCATAAAAAACGACATAGTATAGTAAGGCTTTTTTCCCATAAAAATGACCATGTATAATAAGGCTTTTTTTCCCCATAAAAACGACATAGTATAGTAAGGCTTTTCCCCCATAAAAAACGACATAGTATAGTAAGGCTTTTTTCTTGAAAAAACGACATAGTATAGTAAGGCTTTTTTTTCATAGAAACGACATAGTATAGTACAGCTTTTTTCATAAAAAACGACATAGTATAGTACAGCTTTTTTCATAAAAAACGACCATGTATAGTAAGGCATTATTTCATAAAAAAACGACCATGTATAGTATGGCTTTATTTCATAAAAAAACGACCATGTATAGTAAGGCTTTTTTCATAAAAAACGACCATGTATAGTAAGGCATTATTTCATAAAAACGACCATGTATCGTAAGGCTTTATTTCATAAAAAAAGACCATGTATAGTAAGGCTTTATTTCATAACAAACAACCATGTTTAGTAAGGCTTTTTTCATAACAAACGACCATGTATAGCAGGGGTAGGGAACCTATGGCTCGGGAGCCACACCTGGCTCTTTTGATGGGTGCATATGGCTCTGAGCTAAAATATGGAAACTGCTGGTGAGGGAGCCGAGTCCCGAACGGACCAATAGGAACATCACGTCGGAACTGTGGCAATGATTTGAGTCTTCTGCATTCATTCTCTCATTGATACTCATTGACCACATTGATATTCATTGATTAGCAACAGCGTAACAATGTTGTCAAAGGAATTCAGAGACTTTTTGTACTTTAAAAGTGGGAAAATGGCAAACAAAATGCGGATATTTTCATGTATTTTGACTTTTAAATTGTGAGTATGGCTCTCAAGGAATAACATTTGAAAATGGGAATTGTTTATGGCTCTCTCTTTCAAAAAGGTTCCCGACCCCTGATGTATAGTAAGGCTTTATTTCATAAAAAACGACCATGTATGGTAAGGCTTTATTTCATAAAAAATGACCATGTATAGTAAGTTTTTTTTCCCCCATAAAAAACTACATACCATAGTAAGGCTTTTTTCCCCATAAAAAAACGACATAGTATAGTAAGGCTTTTTTCCCATAAAAAACGACCATGTATAGTAAGGCTTTTTTCCCCATAAAAAACGACATAGTATAGTAAGGCTTTTTTCTTTAAAAACGACATAGTATAGTAAGGCTTTTTTCTTTAAAAAACGACATAGTATAGTGAGGCTTTTTTTTCCATAAAAACGACATAGTATAGTAAGGCTTTTTTTCCCCATAAAAATGACCATGTATAATAAGGCTTTTTTTCCCCCATAAAAAACGACATAGTATAGTAAGGCTTTTTTTTCATAGAAACGACATAGTATAGTAAGGCTTTTTTTTCATAAAAAACGACATAGTATAGTAAGGCTTTTTTTCCCATAAAAATGACATAGTATAGTAAGGCTTTTTTTCCCATAAAAACGACATAGTATAGTAAGGCTTTTCCCCCATAAAAAACGACATAGTATAGTAAGGCTTTTTTTTTCTCATAAAAAACGACATAGTATAGTAAGGCTTTTTTTTCTTAAAAAAACGACATAGTATAGTAAGGCTTTTCCCCCATAAAAAACGACATAGTATAGTAAGGCTTTTTTCTTGAAAAAACGACATAGTATAGTAAGGCTTTTTTTTCATAGAAACGACATAGTATAGTAAGGCTTTTTTTTCATAAAAAACGACATAGTATAGTAAGGCTTTTTTTTCCATAAAAAACGACATAGTATAGTACGGCTTTTTTTTTCATAAAAACGACATAGTATAGTAAGGCTTTTTCCCATAAAAAACGACATAGTATAGTAAGGCTTTTTTTTCTTAAAAAATGACATAGTATAGTAAGGCTTTTTTTTTCATAGAAACGACATAGTATAGTAAGGCTTTTTTTTTTCCTCATAAAAAACGACATAGTATAGTAAGGCTTTTTTTTCTTAAAAAAACGACATAGTATAGTAAGGCTTTTCCCCCATAAAAAACGACATAGTATAGTAAGGCTTTTTTCTTGAAAAAACGACATAGTATAGTAAGGCTTTTTTTTCATAGAAACGACATAGTACAGTAAGGCTTTTTTTCATAAAAAATGACATAGTATAGTAAGGCTTTTTTTTTCCATAAAAAACGACATAGTATAGTACGGCTTTTTTTTCATAAAAACGACATAGTATAGTAAGGCTTTTTCCCATAAAAAACGACATAGTATAGTAAGGCTTTTTTTTTCTTAAAAAACGACATAGTATAGTAAGGCTTTTTTTTTCATAGAAACGACATAGTATAGTAAGGCTTTTTTTTCTCATAAAAAACGACATAGTATAGTAAGGCTTTTTTTTTCTTAAAAAAACGACATAGTATAGTAAGGCTTTTTGTCTTAAAAAACGACATAGAGTAGTAAGGCTTTTTTCTTAAAAAACGACATAGTATAGTAAGGCTTTTTCCCATAAAAAACGACATAGTATAGTAAGGCTTTTTTTTTCATAAAAAACGACATAGTATAGTAAGGCTTTTTTTCTTAAAAAACGACATAGTATAGTAAGGCTTTTTTTCATAGAAACGACATAGTATAGTAAGGCATTTTTTTCATAAAAAATGACATAGTATAGTAAGGCTTTTTTTCCCATAAAAAAACGACATAGTATAGTAAGGCTTTTCCCCATAAAAAAACGACATAGTATAGTAAGGCTTTTTTTTTCATAAAAAACGACATAGTATATTAAGGCTTTTTTTCCATAAAAAACGACATAGTATAGTACGGCTTTTTTTTTCATAAAAACGACATAGTATAGTAAGGCTTTTTCCCATAAAAAACGACATAGTATAGTAAGGCTTTTTTCTTGAAAAAACGACATAGTATATAGTACATATAGTAAGGCTTTTTTTTCATAGAAACGACATAGTACAGTAAGGCTTTTTTTCATAAAAAATGACATAGTATAGTAAGGCTTTTTTTTTTCCATAAAAAACGACATAGTATAGTACGGCTTTTTTTTCATAAAAACGACATAGTATAGTAAGGCTTTTTCCCATAAAAAACGACATGGTATAGTAAGGCTTTTTTTTCTTAAAAAACGACATAGTATAGTAAGGCTTTTTTTTTTCATAGAAACGACATAGTATAGTAAGGCTTTTTTTCTCATAAAAACGACATAGTATAGTAAGGCTTTTTCCCATAAAAAACGACATGGTATAGTAAGGCTTTTTTTTCTTAAAAAACGACATAGTATAGTAAGGCTTTTTTTTTTCATAGAAACGACATAGTATAGTAAGGCTTTTTTTCTCATAAAAAACGACATAGTATAGTAAGGCTTTTTTTTTCTTAAAAAAACGACATAGTATAGTAAGGCTTTTTGTCTTAAAAAACGACAGAGTAGTAAGGCTTTTTTCTTAAAAAACGACATAGTATAGTAAGGCTTTTTTTCCATAAAAACGACAGTATAGTAAGGCTTTTTTTTCCCATAAAAAACGACATAGTATAGTACGGCTTTTTTTTCATAAAAACGACATAGTATAGTAAGACTTTTTCCCATAAAAAACGACATAGTATAGTAAGGCTTTTTTTTTCATAAAAAACGACATAGTATAGTAAGGCTTTTTTTTCTTAAAAAACGACATAGTATAGTAAGGCTTTTTTTCATAGAAACGACATAGTATAGTAAGGCATTTTTTTCATAAAAAATGACATAGTATAGTAAGGCTTTTTTTCCCATAAAAAAACGACATAGTATAGTAAGGCTTTTCCCCATAAAAAAACGACATAGTATAGTAAGGCTTTTTTCTTAAAAAAATGACATAGTATAGTAAGGCTTTTTGTCTTAAAAAACGACAGAGTAGTAAGGCTTTTTTCTTAAAAAACGACATAGTATAGTAAGGCTTTTTTTCCCATAAAAACGACATAGTATAGTAAGGCTTTTCCCCCATAAAAAACGACATAGTATAGTAAGGCTTTTTTCTTGAAAAAACGACATAGTATAGTAAGGCTTTTTTCTTTAAAAAACGACATAGTATAGTAAGGCATTTTTTCATAGAAACGACATAGTATAGTAAGGCTTTTTTTTCATAAAAAACGACATAGTATAGTAAGGCTTTTTTTCCCATAAAAATGACATAGTATAGTAAGGCTTTTTTCCCATAAAAACGACATAGTATAGTAAGGCTTTTCCCCCATAAAAAACGACATAGTATAGTAAGGCTTTTTTTTCCATAAAAAAACGACATAGTATAGTACGGCTTTTTTTTTCATAAAAACGACATAGTATAGTAAGGCTTTTTCCCATAAAAAACGACATAGTATAGTAAGGCTTTTTTTTTCTTAAAAAAACGACATAGTATAGTAAGGCTTTTTTTTCATAGAAACGACATAGTATAGTAAGGCTTTTTTTTTCCTCATAAAAAACGACATAGTATAGTAAGGCTTTTTTTTCTTAAAAAAACGACATAGTATAGTAAGGCTTTTCCCCCATAAAAAACGACATAGTATAGTAAGGCTTTTCCCCCATAAAAAACGACATAGTATAGTAAGGCTTTTTTCTTGAAAAAACGACATAGTATAGTAAGGCTTTTTTTTCATAGAAACGACATAGTACAGTAAGGCTTTTTTTCATAAAAAATGACATAGTATTGTAAGGCTTTTTTTTTTCCATAAAAAACGACATAGTATAGTACGGCTTTTTTTTCATAAAAACGACATAGTATAGTAAGGCTTTTTCCCATAAAAAACGACATGGTATAGTAAGGCTTTTTTTTCTTAAAAAACGACATAGTATAGTAAGGCTTTTTTTTTCATAGAAACGACATAGTATAGTAAGGCTTTTTTTCTCATAAAAAACGACATAGTATAGTAAGGCTTTTTTTTCTTAAAAAAACGACATAGTATAGTAAGGCTTTTTGTCTTAAAAAACGACAGAGTAGTAAGGCTTTTTTCTTAAAAAACGACATAGTATAGTAAGGCTTTTTTTCCATAAAAACGACAGTATAGTAAGGCTTTTTTTTCCCATAAAAAACGACATAGTATAGTACGGCTTTTTTTTCATAAAAACGACATAGTATAGTAAGGCTTTTTATTCTTAAAAAACGACATAGTATAGTAAGGCTTTTTTTCATAGAAACGACATAGTATAGTAAGGCATTTTTTTCATAAAAAATGACATAGTATAGTAAGGCTTTTTTTCCCATAAAAAAAACGACATAGTATAGTAAGGCTTTTCCCCATAAAAAAACGACATAGTATAGTAAGGCTTTTTTCTTAAAAAAATGACATAGTATAGTAAGGCTTTTTGTCTTAAAAAACGACATAGAGTAGTAAGGCTTTTTTCTTAAAAAACGACATAGTATAGTAAGGCTTTTTTTCCCATAAAAACGACATAGTATAGTAAGGCTTTTCCCCCATAAAAAACGACATAGTATAGTAAGGCTTTTTTCTTGAAAAAACGACATAGTATAGTAAGGCTTTTTTCTTGAAAAAACGACATAGTATAGTAAGGCTTTTTTCTTTAAAAAACGACATAGTATAGTAAGGCATTTTTTCATAGAAACGACATAGTATAGTAAGGCTTTTTTTTCATAAAAAACGACATAGTATAGTAAGGCTTTTTTTCCCATAAAAATGACATAGTATAGTAAGGCTTTTTATCCCATAAAAACGACATAGTATAGTAAGGCTTTTCCCCCATAAAAAAACGACATAGTATAGTAAGGCTTTTTTCTTGAAAAAACAACATCGTATAGTAAGGCTTTTTTTTCATAGAAACGACATAGTATAGTAAGGCTTTTTTTTCATAGAAAACGACATAGCATAGTAAGGCTTTTTTTTCCATAAAAAACGACATAGTATAGTACGGCTTTTTTTTTCATAAAAACGACATAGTATAGTAAGGCTTTTTCCCATAAAAAACGACATAGTATAGTAAGGCTTTTTTTTCTTAAAAAACGACATAGTATAGTAAGGCTTTTTTTTCATAGAAACGACATAGTATAGTAAGGCTTTTTTTTCATAAAAAACGACATAGTATAGTAAGGCTTTTTTTTCCATAAAAAACGACATAGTATAGTACGGCTTTTTTTTCATAAAAACGACATAGTATAGTACGGCTTTTTTTTCATAAAAACGACATAGTATAGTAAGGCTTTTTCCCATAAAAAACGACATAGTATAGTAAGGCTTTTTTTTCTAAAAAAACGACATAGTATAGTAAGGCTTTTTTTTTCATAGAAACGACATAGTATAGTAAGGCTTTTTTTTCTCATAAAAAACGACATAGTATAGTAAGGCTTTTTTTTTCTTAAAAAAACGACATAGTATAGTAAGGCTTTTTGTCTTAAAAAACGACATAGAGTAGTAAGGCTTTTTTCTTAAAAAACGACATAGTATAGTAAGGCTTTTTTTTCCCCATAAAAAACGACATAGTATAGTAAGGCTTTTTTTTTCCCCATAAAAAACGACATAGTATAGTACGGCTTTTTTTTCATAAAAACGACATAGTATAGTAAGGCTTTTTCCCATAAAAAACGACATAGTATAGTAAGGCTTTTTTTTCATAAAAAACGACATAGTATAGTAAGGCTTTTTTTTCTTAAAAAACGACATAGTATAGTAAGGCTTTTCCCCATAAAAAAACGACATAGTATAGTAAGGCTTTTCCCCATAAAAAAACGACATAGTATAGTAAGGCTTTTTTGTCTTAAAAAACGACATAGAGTAGTAAGGCTTTTTGTCTTAAAAAACGACATAGTATAGTAAGGCTTTTTTTTCCCATAAAAACGACATAGTATAGTAAGGCTTTTCCCCCATAAAAAACGACATAGTATAGTAAGGCTTTTTTCTTGAAAAAACGACATAGTATAGTAAGGCTTTTTTCTTTAAAAAACGACATAGTATAGTAAGGCATTTTTTTCATAGAAACGACATAGTATAGTAAGGCTTTTTTTTCATAAAAAACGACATAGTATAGTAAGGCTTTTTTTCCATAAAAAACGACATAGTATAGTACGGCTTTTTTTTCCATAAAAACGACATAGTATAGTAAGGCTTTTTCCCATAAAAAACGACATAGTATAGTAAGGCTTTTTTTCTTAAAAAACGACATAGTATAGTAAGGCTTTTTTTTTCATAGAAACGACATAGTATAGTAAGGCTTTTTTTTCTCATAAAAAACGACATAGTATAGTAAGGCTTTTTTTTCTTAAAAAAACGACATAGTATAGTAAGGCTTTTTTTCTTAAAAAACGACATAGTATAGTAAGGCTTTTTTTTCATAGAAACGACATAGTATAGTAAGGCTTTTTTTTCATAAAAAACGACATAGTATAGTAAGGCTTTTTTTCTCCATAAAAAACGACATAGTATAGTACGGCTTTTTTTTTCATGAAAACGACATAGTATAGTAAGGCTTTTTCCCATAAAAAACGACATAGTATAGTAAGGCTTTTTTTTCTTAAAAAACGACATAGTATAGTAAGGCTTTTTTTTCATAAAAAAGGACATAGTATAGTAAGGCTTTTTTCCCATAAAAATGACATAGTATAGTAAGGCTTTTTTTCCCATAAAAACGACATAGTATAGTAAGGCTTTTCCCCCATAAAAAACGACATAGTATAGTAAGGCTTTTTTCTTGAAAAAACGACATCGTATAGTAAGGCTTTTTTTTCATAGAAACGACATAGTATAGTAAGGCTTTTTTTTCCATAAAAAACGACATAGTATAGTACGGCTTTTTTTTTCATAAAAACGACATAGTATAGTAAGGCTTTTTCCCATAAAAAACGACATAGTATAGTAAGGCTTTTTTTCCCATAAAAACGACATAGTATAGTAAGGCTTTTCCCCCATAAAAAACGACATGGTATAGTAAGGCTTTTCCCCCATAAAAAACGACATAGTATAGTAAGGCTTTTTTCTTGAAAAAACGACATAGAGTAGTAAGGCTTTTTTCTTAAAAAACGACATAGTATAGTAAGGCTTTTTTTTCATAAAAAACGACATAGTATATTAAGGCTTTTTTTCCATAAAAAACGACATAGTATAGTACGGCTTTTTTTTTCATAAAAACGACATAGTATAGTAAGGCTTTTTCCCATAAAAAACGACATAGTATAGTAAGGCTTTTTTTTCATAAAAAACGACATAGTATAGTAAGGCTTTTTTTTCTTAAAAAACGACATAGTATAGTAAGGCTTTTTTTCATAGAAACGACATAGTATAGTAAGGCTTTTTTTTCATAAAAAACGACATAGTATAGTAAGGCTTTTCCCCATAAAAAAACGACATAGTATAGTAAGGCTTTTCCCCATAAAAAAACGACATAGTATAGTAAGGCTTTTTTGTCTTAAAAAACGACATAGAGTAGTAAGGCTTTTTGTCTTAAAAAACGACATAGTATAGTAAGGCTTTTTTTCCCATAAAAACGACATAGTATAGTAAGGCTTTTTTTCCCATAAAAACGACATAGTATAGTAAGGCTTTTCCCCCATAAAAAACGACATAGTATAGTAAGGCTTTTTTCTTGAAAAAACGACATAGTATAGTAAGGCTTTTTTCTTTAAAAAACAACATAGTATAGTAAGGCTTTTTTTTCATAAAAAACGACATAGTATAGTAAGGCTTTTTTTTCCATAAAAAACGACATAGTATAGTACGGCTTTTTTTTCATAAAAACGACATAGTATAGTAAGGCTTTTTCCCATAAAAAACGACATAGTATAGTAAGGCTTTTTTTCTTAAAAAACGACATAGTATAGTAAGGCTTTTTTTTTCATAGAAACGACATAGTATAGTAAGGCTTTTTTTTTCTCATAAAAAACGACATAGTATAGTAAGGCTTTTTTTTCTTAAAAAAACGACATAGTATAGTAAGGCTTTTCCCCCATAAAAAACGACATAGTATAGTAAGGCTTTTTTCTTGAAAAAACGACATAGTATAGTAAGGCTTTTTTTTCATAGAAACGACATAGTATAGTAAGGCTTTTTTTTCATAAAAAACAACATAGTATAGTAAGGCTTTTTTTTTCCATAAAAAACGACATAGTATAGTAAGGCTTTTTCCCATAAAAAACGACATAGTATAGTAAGGCTTTTTTTTCTTAAAAAACGACATAGTATAGTAAGGCTTTTTTTTCATAGAAACGACATAGTATAGTAAGGCTTTTTTTTTCTCATAAAAAACGACATAGTATAGTAAGGCTTTATTTTCTTAAAAAAACGACATAGTATAGTAAGGCTTTTTGTCTTAAAAAACGACATAGAGTAGTAAGGCTTTTTTCTTAAAAAACGACATAGTATAGTAAGGCTTTTTTTCCCATAAAAACGACATAGTATAGTAAGGCTTTTCCCCCATAAAAACGACATAGTATAGTAAGGCTTTTTTCTTGAAAAAACGACATAGTATAGTAAGGCTTTTTTTTCATAGAAACGACATAGTATAGTAAGGCTTTTTTTTTCATAAAAAACGACAGTATAGTAAGGCTTTTTTTTCCCATAAAAAACGACATAGTATAGTACGGCTTTTTTTTCATAAAAACGACATAGTATAGTAAGGCTTTTTTTTCATAGAAACGACATAGTATAGTAAGGCTTTTTTTTTCATAAAAATGACCATGTATAATGAGGCTTTTTTTCCCCATAAAAACGACATAGTATAGTAAGGCTTTTCCCCCATAAAAAACGACATAGTATAGTAAGGCTTTTTTCTTAAAAAAACGACATAGTATAGTAAGGCTATTTTTTGTCTTAAAAAATGACATAGAGTAGTAAGGCTTTTTTCTTAAAAAACGACATAGTATAGTAAGGCTTTTTTTTTCATAGAAACGACATAGTATAGTAAGGCTTTTTTTTTCTCATAAAAAACAACATAGTATAGTAAGGCTTTTTTTTCTTAAAAAAACGACATAGTATAGTAAGGCTTTTTGTCTTAAAAAACGACATAGTATAGTAAGGCTTTTTTTCCCATAAAAACGACATAGTATAGTAAGGCTTTTCCCTCATAAAAAACGACATAGTATAGTAAGGCTTTTTTCTTGAAAAAACGACATAGTATAGTAAGGCTTTTTTTTCATAGAAACGACATAGTATAGTAAGGCTTTTTTTTTTTCATAAAAAACGACATTGTATAGTAAGGCTTTTTTTCCCATAAAAAACGACATAGTATAGTACGGCTTTTTTTTCATAAAAACGACATAGTATAGTAAGGCTTTTTTTTCATAGAAACGACATAGTATAGTAAGGCTTTTTTTTCATAAAAAACGACATAGTATAGTAAGGCTTTTTTTCCCATAAAAAACGACATAGTATAGTAAGGCTTTTCCCCCATAAAAAAATGACATAGTATAGTAAGGCTTTTTTCTTAAAAAAACGACATAGTATAGTAAGGCTTTTTGTCTTAAAAAACGACATAGAGTAGTAAGGCTTTTTTCTTAAAAAACCACATAGTATAGTAAGGCTTTTTTTCCCATAAAAACGACATAGTATAGTAAGGCTTTTTTCTTGAAAAAACGACATAGTATAGTAAGGCTTTTTTTTTCATAGAAACGACATAGTATAGTAAGGCTTTTTTTTCATAAAAAACGACATAGTATAGTAAGGCTTTTTTTTCCCATAAAAAACGACATAGTATAGTAAGGCTTTTCCCCCATAAAAAAACACATAGTATAGTAAGGCTTTTTCCCATAAAAAACGACATAGTATAGTAAGGCTTTTTTCTTAAAAAAACGACATAGTATAGTAAGGCTTTTCCCCCATAAAAAAACGACATAGTATAGTAAGGCTTTTTTTCCCCATAAAAAACGACATAGTATAGTACGGCTTTTTTTTCATAAAAACGACATAGTATAGTTAGGCTTTTTCCCATAAAAAACGACATAGTATAGTAAGGCTTTTTTTTCTTAAAAAACGACATAGTATAGTAAGGCTTTTTTTTCATAGAAACGACATAGTATAGTAAGGCTTTTTTTTTCTCATAAAAAACGACATAGTATAGTAAGGCTTTTTTTTCTTAAAAAACGACATAGTATACTAAGGCTTTTTTTTCATAAAAAAACGACATAGTATAGTAAGGCTTTTTGTCTTAAAAAACGACATAGAGTAGTAAGGCTTTTTTCTTAAAAAACGACATAGTATAGTAAGGCTTTTTTCCCCATAAAAACGACCATGTATAGTAAGGCTTTCCCCCCCATAAAAAACGACCATGTATAGTAAGGCTTTTTTCCCCATAAAAAACGACATAGTATAGTAAGGCTTTTTTCTTTAAAAACTACATAGTATAGTAAGGCTTTTTTCTTTAAAAAACGACATAGTATAGTAAGGCTTTTTTTTTCATAAAAACGACATAGTATAGTAAGGCTTTTTTCCCATAAAAATGACCATGTATAATAAGGCTTTTTTTCCCCCATAAAAAACGACATAGTATAGTAAGGCTTTTTTTCCCATAAAAAATGACATAGTATAGTAAGGCTTTTCCCCCATAAAAACGACATAGTATAGTAAGGCTTTTTTTTCTTAAAAAACGACATAGTATAGTAAGGCTTTTTTTTTTCATAGAAACGACATAGTATAGCAAGGCTTTTTTTTTCTCATAAAAAACGACATAGTATAGTAAGGCTTTTTTTCCCATAAAAACGACATAGTATAGTAAGGCTTTTTTTCCCATAAAAACGACATAGTATAGTAAGGCTTTTCCCCCATAAAAAACGACATAGTATAGTAAGGCTTTTTTCTTGAAAAAACGACATAGTATAGTAAGGCTTTTTTCTTTAAAAAACGACATAGTATAGTAAGGCATTTTTTCATAGAAACGACATAGTATAGTAAGGCTTTTTTTTCATAAAAAACGACATAGTATAGTAAGGCTTTTTTTCCCATAAAAATGACATAGTATAGTAAGGCTTTTTTCCCATAAAAACGACATAGTATAGTAAGGCTTTTCCCCCATAAAAAACGACATAGTATAGTAAGGCTTTTTTTTCCATAAAAAAACGACATAGTATAGTACGGCTTTTTTTTTCATAAAAACGACATAGTATAGTAAGGCTTTTTCCCATAAAAAACGACATAGTATAGTAAGGCTTTTTTTTTCTTAAAAAAACGACATAGTATAGTAAGGCTTTTTTTTCATAGAAACGACATAGTATAGTAAGGCTTTTTTTTTCCTCATAAAAAACGACATAGTATAGTAAGGCTTTTTTTTCTTAAAAAAACGACATAGTATAGTAAGGCTTTTCCCCCATAAAAAACGACATAGTATAGTAAGGCTTTTCCCCCATAAAAAACGACATAGTATAGTAAGGCTTTTTTCTTGAAAAAACGACATAGTATAGTAAGGCTTTTTTTTCATAGAAACGACATAGTACAGTAAGGCTTTTTTTCATAAAAAATGACATAGTATTGTAAGGCTTTTTTTTTTCCATAAAAAACGACATAGTATAGTACGGCTTTTTTTTCATAAAAACGACATAGTATAGTAAGGCTTTTTCCCATAAAAAACGACATGGTATAGTAAGGCTTTTTTTTCTTAAAAAACGACATAGTATAGTAAGGCTTTTTTTTTCATAGAAACGACATAGTATAGTAAGGCTTTTTTTCTCATAAAAAACGACATAGTATAGTAAGGCTTTTTTTTCTTAAAAAAACGACATAGTATAGTAAGGCTTTTTGTCTTAAAAAACGACAGAGTAGTAAGGCTTTTTTCTTAAAAAACGACATAGTATAGTAAGGCTTTTTTTCCATAAAAACGACAGTATAGTAAGGCTTTTTTTTCCCATAAAAAACGACATAGTATAGTACGGCTTTTTTTTCATAAAAACGACATAGTATAGTAAGGCTTTTTATTCTTAAAAAACGACATAGTATAGTAAGGCTTTTTTTCATAGAAACGACATAGTATAGTAAGGCATTTTTTTCATAAAAAATGACATAGTATAGTAAGGCTTTTTTTCCCATAAAAAAAACGACATAGTATAGTAAGGCTTTTCCCCATAAAAAAACGACATAGTATAGTAAGGCTTTTTTCTTAAAAAAATGACATAGTATAGTAAGGCTTTTTGTCTTAAAAAACGACATAGAGTAGTAAGGCTTTTTTCTTAAAAAACGACATAGTATAGTAAGGCTTTTTTTCCCATAAAAACGACATAGTATAGTAAGGCTTTTCCCCCATAAAAAACGACATAGTATAGTAAGGCTTTTTTCTTGAAAAAACGACATAGTATAGTAAGGCTTTTTTCTTGAAAAAACGACATAGTATAGTAAGGCTTTTTTCTTTAAAAAACGACATAGTATAGTAAGGCATTTTTTCATAGAAACGACATAGTATAGTAAGGCTTTTTTTTCATAAAAAACGACATAGTATAGTAAGGCTTTTTTTCCCATAAAAATGACATAGTATAGTAAGGCTTTTTATCCCATAAAAACGACATAGTATAGTAAGGCTTTTCCCCCATAAAAAAACGACATAGTATAGTAAGGCTTTTTTCTTGAAAAAACAACATCGTATAGTAAGGCTTTTTTTTCATAGAAACGACATAGTATAGTAAGGCTTTTTTTTCATAGAAAACGACATAGCATAGTAAGGCTTTTTTTTCCATAAAAAACGACATAGTATAGTACGGCTTTTTTTTTCATAAAAACGACATAGTATAGTAAGGCTTTTTCCCATAAAAAACGACATAGTATAGTAAGGCTTTTTTTTCTTAAAAAACGACATAGTATAGTAAGGCTTTTTTTTCATAGAAACGACATAGTATAGTAAGGCTTTTTTTTCATAAAAAACGACATAGTATAGTAAGGCTTTTTTTTCCATAAAAAACGACATAGTATAGTACGGCTTTTTTTTCATAAAAACGACATAGTATAGTACGGCTTTTTTTTCATAAAAACGACATAGTATAGTAAGGCTTTTTCCCATAAAAAACGACATAGTATAGTAAGGCTTTTTTTTCTAAAAAAACGACATAGTATAGTAAGGCTTTTTTTTTCATAGAAACGACATAGTATAGTAAGGCTTTTTTTTCTCATAAAAAACGACATAGTATAGTAAGGCTTTTTTTTTCTTAAAAAAACGACATAGTATAGTAAGGCTTTTTGTCTTAAAAAACGACATAGAGTAGTAAGGCTTTTTTCTTAAAAAACGACATAGTATAGTAAGGCTTTTTTTTCCCCATAAAAAACGACATAGTATAGTAAGGCTTTTTTTTTCCCCATAAAAAACGACATAGTATAGTACGGCTTTTTTTTCATAAAAACGACATAGTATAGTAAGGCTTTTTCCCATAAAAAACGACATAGTATAGTAAGGCTTTTTTTTCATAAAAAACGACATAGTATAGTAAGGCTTTTTTTTCTTAAAAAACGACATAGTATAGTAAGGCTTTTCCCCATAAAAAAACGACATAGTATAGTAAGGCTTTTCCCCATAAAAAAACGACATAGTATAGTAAGGCTTTTTTGTCTTAAAAAACGACATAGAGTAGTAAGGCTTTTTGTCTTAAAAAACGACATAGTATAGTAAGGCTTTTTTTTCCCATAAAAACGACATAGTATAGTAAGGCTTTTCCCCCATAAAAAACGACATAGTATAGTAAGGCTTTTTTCTTGAAAAAACGACATAGTATAGTAAGGCTTTTTTCTTTAAAAAACGACATAGTATAGTAAGGCATTTTTTTCATAGAAACGACATAGTATAGTAAGGCTTTTTTTTCATAAAAAACGACATAGTATAGTAAGGCTTTTTTTCCATAAAAAACGACATAGTATAGTACGGCTTTTTTTTCCATAAAAACGACATAGTATAGTAAGGCTTTTTCCCATAAAAAACGACATAGTATAGTAAGGCTTTTTTTCTTAAAAAACGACATAGTATAGTAAGGCTTTTTTTTTCATAGAAACGACATAGTATAGTAAGGCTTTTTTTTCTCATAAAAAACGACATAGTATAGTAAGGCTTTTTTTTCTTAAAAAAACGACATAGTATAGTAAGGCTTTTTTTCTTAAAAAACGACATAGTATAGTAAGGCTTTTTTTTCATAGAAACGACATAGTATAGTAAGGCTTTTTTTTCATAAAAAACGACATAGTATAGTAAGGCTTTTTTTCTCCATAAAAAACGACATAGTATAGTACGGCTTTTTTTTTCATGAAAACGACATAGTATAGTAAGGCTTTTTCCCATAAAAAACGACATAGTATAGTAAGGCTTTTTTTTCTTAAAAAACGACATAGTATAGTAAGGCTTTTTTTTCATAAAAAAGGACATAGTATAGTAAGGCTTTTTTCCCATAAAAATGACATAGTATAGTAAGGCTTTTTTTCCCATAAAAACGACATAGTATAGTAAGGCTTTTCCCCCATAAAAAACGACATAGTATAGTAAGGCTTTTTTCTTGAAAAAACGACATCGTATAGTAAGGCTTTTTTTTCATAGAAACGACATAGTATAGTAAGGCTTTTTTTTCCATAAAAAACGACATAGTATAGTACGGCTTTTTTTTTCATAAAAACGACATAGTATAGTAAGGCTTTTTCCCATAAAAAACGACATAGTATAGTAAGGCTTTTTTTCCCATAAAAACGACATAGTATAGTAAGGCTTTTCCCCCATAAAAAACGACATGGTATAGTAAGGCTTTTCCCCCATAAAAAACGACATAGTATAGTAAGGCTTTTTTCTTGAAAAAACGACATAGAGTAGTAAGGCTTTTTTCTTAAAAAACGACATAGTATAGTAAGGCTTTTTTTTCATAAAAAACGACATAGTATATTAAGGCTTTTTTTCCATAAAAAACGACATAGTATAGTACGGCTTTTTTTTTCATAAAAACGACATAGTATAGTAAGGCTTTTTCCCATAAAAAACGACATAGTATAGTAAGGCTTTTTTTTCATAAAAAACGACATAGTATAGTAAGGCTTTTTTTTCTTAAAAAACGACATAGTATAGTAAGGCTTTTTTTCATAGAAACGACATAGTATAGTAAGGCTTTTTTTTCATAAAAAACGACATAGTATAGTAAGGCTTTTCCCCATAAAAAAACGACATAGTATAGTAAGGCTTTTCCCCATAAAAAAACGACATAGTATAGTAAGGCTTTTTTGTCTTAAAAAACGACATAGAGTAGTAAGGCTTTTTGTCTTAAAAAACGACATAGTATAGTAAGGCTTTTTTTCCCATAAAAACGACATAGTATAGTAAGGCTTTTTTTCCCATAAAAACGACATAGTATAGTAAGGCTTTTCCCCCATAAAAAACGACATAGTATAGTAAGGCTTTTTTCTTGAAAAAACGACATAGTATAGTAAGGCTTTTTTCTTTAAAAAACAACATAGTATAGTAAGGCTTTTTTTTCATAAAAAACGACATAGTATAGTAAGGCTTTTTTTTCCATAAAAAACGACATAGTATAGTACGGCTTTTTTTTCATAAAAACGACATAGTATAGTAAGGCTTTTTCCCATAAAAAACGACATAGTATAGTAAGGCTTTTTTTCTTAAAAAACGACATAGTATAGTAAGGCTTTTTTTTTCATAGAAACGACATAGTATAGTAAGGCTTTTTTTTTCTCATAAAAAACGACATAGTATAGTAAGGCTTTTTTTTCTTAAAAAAACGACATAGTATAGTAAGGCTTTTCCCCCATAAAAAACGACATAGTATAGTAAGGCTTTTTTCTTGAAAAAACGACATAGTATAGTAAGGCTTTTTTTTCATAGAAACGACATAGTATAGTAAGGCTTTTTTTTCATAAAAAACAACATAGTATAGTAAGGCTTTTTTTTTCCATAAAAAACGACATAGTATAGTAAGGCTTTTTCCCATAAAAAACGACATAGTATAGTAAGGCTTTTTTTTCTTAAAAAACGACATAGTATAGTAAGGCTTTTTTTTCATAGAAACGACATAGTATAGTAAGGCTTTTTTTTTCTCATAAAAAACGACATAGTATAGTAAGGCTTTATTTTCTTAAAAAAACGACATAGTATAGTAAGGCTTTTTGTCTTAAAAAACGACATAGAGTAGTAAGGCTTTTTTCTTAAAAAACGACATAGTATAGTAAGGCTTTTTTTCCCATAAAAACGACATAGTATAGTAAGGCTTTTCCCCCATAAAAACGACATAGTATAGTAAGGCTTTTTTCTTGAAAAAACGACATAGTATAGTAAGGCTTTTTTTTCATAGAAACGACATAGTATAGTAAGGCTTTTTTTTTCATAAAAAACGACAGTATAGTAAGGTTTTTTTTTCCCATAAAAAACGACATAGTATAGTACGGCTTTTTTTTCATAAAAACGACATAGTATAGTAAGGCTTTTTTTTCATAGAAACGACATAGTATAGTAAGGCTTTTTTTTTCATAAAAATGACCATGTATAATGAGGCTTTTTTTCCCCATAAAAACGACATAGTATAGTAAGGCTTTTCCCCCATAAAAAACGACATAGTATAGTAAGGCTTTTTTCTTAAAAAAACGACATAGTATAGTAAGGCTATTTTTTGTCTTAAAAAATGACATAGAGTAGTAAGGCTTTTTTCTTAAAAAACGACATAGTATAGTAAGGCTTTTTTTTTCATAGAAACGACATAGTATAGTAAGGCTTTTTTTTTCTCATAAAAAACAACATAGTATAGTAAGGCTTTTTTTTCTTAAAAAAACGACATAGTATAGTAAGGCTTTTTGTCTTAAAAAACGACATAGTATAGTAAGGCTTTTTTTCCCATAAAAACGACATAGTATAGTAAGGCTTTTCCCTCATAAAAAACGACATAGTATAGTAAGGCTTTTTTCTTGAAAAAACGACATAGTATAGTAAGGCTTTTTTTTCATAGAAACGACATAGTATAGTAAGGCTTTTTTTTTTTCATAAAAAACGACATAGTATAGTAAGGCTTTTTTTCCCATAAAAAACGACATAGTATAGTACGGCTTTTTTTTCATAAAAACGACATAGTATAGTAAGGCTTTTTTTTCATAGAAACGACATAGTATAGTAAGGCTTTTTTTTCATAAAAAACGACATAGTATAGTAAGGCTTTTTTTCCCATAAAAAACGACATAGTATAGTAAGGCTTTTCCCCCATAAAAAAATGACATAGTATAGTAAGGCTTTTTTCTTAAAAAAACGACATAGTATAGTAAGGCTTTTTGTCTTAAAAAACGACATAGAGTAGTAAGGCTTTTTTCTTAAAAAACCACATAGTATAGTAAGGCTTTTTTTCCCATAAAAACGACATAGTATAGTAAGGCTTTTTTCTTGAAAAAACGACATAGTATAGTAAGGCTTTTTTTTTCATAGAAACGACATAGTATAGTAAGGCTTTTTTTTCATAAAAAACGACATAGTATAGTAAGGCTTTTTTTTCCCATAAAAAACGACATAGTATAGTAAGGCTTTTCCCCCATAAAAAAACACATAGTATAGTAAGGCTTTTTCCCATAAAAAACGACATAGTATAGTAAGGCTTTTTTCTTAAAAAAACGACATAGTATAGTAAGGCTTTTCCCCCATAAAAAAACGACATAGTATAGTAAGGCTTTTTTTCCCCATAAAAAACGACATAGTATAGTACGGCTTTTTTTTCATAAAAACGACATAGTATAGTTAGGCTTTTTCCCATAAAAAACGACATAGTATAGTAAGGCTTTTTTTTCTTAAAAAACGACATAGTATAGTAAGGCTTTTTTTTCATAGAAACGACATAGTATAGTAAGGCTTTTTTTTTCTCATAAAAAACGACATAGTATAGTAAGGCTTTTTTTTCTTAAAAAACGACATAGTATACTAAGGCTTTTTTTTCATAAAAAAACGACATAGTATAGTAAGGCTTTTTGTCTTAAAAAACGACATAGAGTAGTAAGGCTTTTTTCTTAAAAAACGACATAGTATAGTAAGGCTTTTTTCCCCATAAAAACGACCATGTATAGTAAGGCTTTCCCCCCCATAAAAAACGACCATGTATAGTAAGGCTTTTTTCCCCATAAAAAACGACATAGTATAGTAAGGCTTTTTTCTTTAAAAACTACATAGTATAGTAAGGCTTTTTTCTTTAAAAAACGACATAGTATAGTAAGGCTTTTTTTTTCATAAAAACGACATAGTATAGTAAGGCTTTTTTCCCATAAAAATGACCATGTATAATAAGGCTTTTTTTCCCCCATAAAAAACGACATAGTATAGTAAGGCTTTTTTTCCCATAAAAAATGACATAGTATAGTAAGGCTTTTCCCCCATAAAAACGACATAGTATAGTAAGGCTTTTTTTTCTTAAAAAACGACATAGTATAGTAAGGCTTTTTTTTTTCATAGAAACGACATAGTATAGCAAGGCTTTTTTTTTCTCATAAAAAACGACATAGTATAGTAAGGCTTTTTTTTCTTAAAAAAAACGACATAGTATAGTAAGGCTTTTTTTCCCATAAAAACGACATAGTATAGTAAGGCTTTTTTCTTGAAAAAACGACATAGTATAGTAAGGCTTTTCCCCCATAAAAAACGACATAGTATAGTAAGGCTTTTTTCTTGAAAAAACGACATAGTATAGTAAGGCTTTTTTTCCCCATAAAAACGACATAGTATAGTAAGGCTTTTTTCTTAAAAAACGACATAGTATAGTAAGGCTTTTTTTCCCATAAAAACGACATAGTATAGTAAGGCTTTTCCCCCATAAAAAACGACATATTATAGTAAGGCTTTTTTTTCTTAAAAAACGACATAGTATAGTAAGGCTTTTTTTTTCATAGAAACGACATAGTATAGTACGGCTTTTTTCTTAAAAAAACGACATAGTATAGTAAGGCTTTTTGTCTTAAAAAACGACAGAGTAGTAAGGCTTTTTTCTTAAAAACTGACATAGTATAGTAAGGCTTTTTTTCCCATAAAAACGACATAGTATAGTAAGGCTTTTTTCTTGAAAAAACGACAGTATAGTAAGGCTTTTCCCCCATAAAAAACGACATAGTATAGTAAGGCTTTTTTCTTGAAAAAACGACATAGTATAGTAAGGCTTTTTTTCCCCATAAAAACGACATAGTATAGTAAGGCTTTTTTCTTGAAAAAACGACATAGTATAGTAAGACTTTTCCCCCAGAAAAAACGACATAGTATAGTAAGGATTTTTTCTTGAAAAAATGACATAGTATAGTAAGGCTTTTTGTCTTAAAAAAACGACATAGAGTAGTAAGGCTTTTTTCTTTAAAAATGACATAGTATAGTAAGGCTTTTTTTTCATAGAAACGACATAGTATAGTAAGGCTTTTTTTCATAGAAACGACATAGTATAGTAAGGCTTTTTTTTCATAAAAAACGACATAGTATAGTACGGCTTTTCTCTTAAAAAAGCGACATAGTATAGTAAGGCTTTTTGTCTTTAATAACGACATAGTATAGTAAGGCTTTTTTTCCCATAAAAACGACATAGTATAGTAAGGCTTTTCCCCCATAAAAAACGACATAGTATAGTAAGGCCTTTTTCTTGAAAAAACGACATAGTATAGTAAGGCTTTTTTTTCATAGAAACGACATAGTATAGTAAGGCTTTTTTTTTCATAAAAAACGACATAGTATAGTAAGGCTTTTTTTTCATAAAAAACGACATAGTATAGTACGGCTTTTTTTTTCAAAAAACGACATAGTATTGTAAGGCTTTTTCCCATAAAAATGACTATGTATAATAAGGCTTTTTTCCCCCATAAAAACGACATAATATAGTAAGGCTTTTTTCTTAAAAAAACGACATAGTATAGTAAGGCTTTTTGTCTTAAAAAACGACGTGGAGTAGTATGGCTTTTTTCTTAAAAAACGACATAGTATAGTAAGGCTTTTTTTCATAGAAACGACATAGTATAGTAAGGCTTTTTTCCCATAAAAAACGACATAGTATAGTAAGGTTTTTTTCTTAAAAACATAGTATAGTAAGGCTTTTTTTTCATAAAAAAACGACATAGCATAGTAAGGCTTTTTTAAAATAAAAAACGACCATGTATAGTAGGGCTTTTTTTCATTTAAAAAAAACCATGTATAGTAAGGCTTTTTTTCCATAATAAACAACCATGTACAGTAAGCCTTTTTTCTCAGAAATTACATCAGGTAAAAAGATAAATCTTTGTTTTTACTCATCAGGTCCCAATTAGCCTAGATATCAAAGAGAAAATAAAAATGCATGTCTTGCCAGAGTCTTAGGAGGTTAATGATCATCTTCTGCTGATGTATGTTCTGACCAGGGACAGAAGAGGACATGGCCCCAGACGCCAGCTCTCCGCTTATGTGAGCCCCAACGCCGATCAAGGAAGAATGTTCAAAGAACGAAGCCGTCCCATCAGGGCCGAAACGGATGTCATTTCCTGGTGACGGAGTGAGTGAACGCAATGTTTAATGCCAAAGCTCTCATGCGCGCATCTACTTAGACACCTTCACTTTCTGCAAAAGGACAAACATTTTATGGACATTTCCGTGAGCTTCCTTAATGTTTAAATCAGGGGTGTCCAAACTTTCATGGGCTAATCAGTATTAACTCAATTGGATGTGAATGTGATAATTGTCCATTCAATATTTACTTAAGATTCTTGTGCAAGCCATAATGAATATTATGCAACCAGTTGGCCCGCAGGCCACAGTTTGGACACCCCTGTTTTAAATCCAAGATGTTTTGAAGCATGGTCCAACGCGCCAGTTCTTCCTGACCTATTTCCTACCCTTTCAACAATAACATTGCATGTAAAGCACAATCTAAATCCACAGGTCTCCGTATTAACTCGCCGCCATCTGCTTTTCTGCTGTCACTTTTTTTTTTATGAACCGTGGGTGATGTTAAACTTCTTTTTTGCCAGTTTCAACTGAATGAGAGTTAGCTTTGATAGCAGGACTAAAGAGCGCTCTGACTGTTGATTGTTCACAGGAATGTTGGTGTACAGGAAAGAAGTGATTGGATATAGCTCCTGTTGTGTATTTTTACATCCACCATTTAAGGTAAAGGTTGACCGATATGTCGGGCCAATTGATCCCCCCCCAAAAAACAAAAATGGCCATAAAAACTAACAGTAAGGATAGATTAATTCCAATATACACTTATATCGTGTTACTCTTACCTTTCCTGTTGGTACAAAAAATGTAAACTATCGGCAAATGGGCTTTTTTTTAAGCCTTTGAAAACCCCACATATCGGTTGACCTGCAATTATGTATATTTATGAACAATGCTGTAAAAACCAATAGTCAAGTCGAATTATTTAACCAGCCTGAATCTTTGTTGTGGCCTCATCTTTCTGTTACGGTTTTATAATAAAGGTATGACGGATCATTGGACTTTAAACAACTTTTTTTGTTTCCACAGTCACTAATGGCGTAGCGGGACTGTCTTCTAACTTTGACACAGGGGCCAATGGTAGTCTTTGCGTGTGGTCTACAACTGACAGGTGACTAGTGTAGGGCTTTTTGCCCGTGGTCGTCTGAGATGGGCTCCAGCAACCTGTGACTCTGACAAGGAAGAATAAGCAGTGTTGGTAATGTTGTTGTTTTTTATTTAAGTGACCTAATATCCTTAGGTTCTTTTGAAACATTAGCGAGGAGACTAGAACACTTCATGGAAGCATACTCACTCTTTTAAAGTTAACTGGAAACATTTGGGCATTGGAAGGGTAAAATTGCAGGACACACCGACGATCATTAGGTTGTTAGGACTGCGTGTAACATAACTATGATCAATGTCTCTGGAAAGTGACGGGGGGTGAGCCGATATTAGGGTTCGAGTCCAAGGAGCTGGGAGTCATTCCCATGATGGCATCAGCGTGGCCGCCTTCCCCGCACAGGAAATCGTCTTCTTTTGAATCCTGACAGGAGCATAAATGTACGGTATGTTTTGTCACGCTAAGATTTTTTCTTTAAATCTCAAGTAGGTCATACCTGTGCAAGTGTTTTAGTGTTGACCACCTCCGAGTCTGCAGGTTCCTCCCACACCTGATAGAGGGGCTCTATGAGCGAGCCAGACCTGCGGGTAACAAAATTGCGGTCAGTGATCATGAACACGTTAAAGTCAACAGAATGTCACAGCGCCGCAGGGGTGCTGCCGTCCGTCTACAAATCGAGGTATCGGCATTTTAATCCACTTGCGTTACAATCTGGCACTACTTAGAAATCCAGTCGCAACAAAGAAAATGTATTGGTGGTGTTACAATTGATGTAATGCTTCAACAGGATTAGTGAAAGCAGTTATTTTTTTTCTAATTCAGCAAGGTACTTTAAACTTTAGACCTTTGTGCTAGTTGGGGATTTTCGAGAAAGTTTAACTGGTATTTGCTATCTAAGTCTAACATGTACCTTTTCAACATGTAGGGGTCATAAGGAAAGAAGCAATCCAGTGGGTTGGTGTTGGTGCTCACGCAGTCGCCTCCCACAGAGCTGCGCACCACAGGTAGATTGCGGCGGTTGTTCCTCTCAATGATGGTGTAGCAGAACACGATTTGATATTTCCTGAAACAACAACAGGGTATAAAATGAGTGCTGTGCCAGATGTAATGCCCAATTTTAGTTCAGGGAGCAGTTTTTTCAACAAGGCTTCTATTTGTGTAGTGGTAGTAAGTAAAGAGGGGTAAAGAGAATATCTATTTCAACTGGGAAAGGTAACAAGTTAATTTATTTATTCTTTTTCATTAAGTACTAATAAAGTATTTTACAGACTGGGCCTTTGAATGAATTCATTTTTGAGGATAATTAATCTATGTTTTTGGTGTTATTGTATATGTAATACTACAAATGGACATTAAATTAGGGGGTTGTAAGGATTTTCTCCCGAGGACTAAATGTACTAAAACATCGAAATTGGTGGATGAAAGAGGGTTAAAAGTGTACCTGGTGATGGCGGCAAAGAGGTTTGCGACGGCAGGAAGACACACTTTAAGCGGGTTCAGTTGACACATGACCACTCTTTCCAGGTTTAAATGCTGGAGGTACTCCAAGCCTAAAAAATTGAAACAAAACATCCATCATGGACATTATGCTGTGCTTTTTACATGCATACGTATATCCGATATCTTAATTTGATGGTGACTGTGTGTGAGCCGTCCCTCAAAACGAAGTGACCGGCGTGCGTACCTTTCTTCATGTTGCCTGCCAGAATGGCTGCGTGTCTGAAGATCACTATGTAAAAGACAGCCTGGCAGGCGGCGTAGAAAGGTCCGTGCAGGCTGATGTCACAGCAGGCCTGCCGCTCTTTGGAGTCCTGGCTGTCGATGTAGCGCTGGACCCACGAGACCAGTAAGTCGAGACACGCTCGCGCCGTGCTGCAGGAGACAAATGTGCGCATGTCCTTGCACCATTTCAAATTGCTCACTTGAACCGAGTTGGCGAAGGCGAGGTTGTGCAAAAAAAAAAATAAAATCTTACACCACAGGGATGAACTTGGCTCGGGCCAGAAAGCTCCCCATGTAGCCCGCGGCTGCTTGGCGGAGAACAGCGGGCTGGGATGGATTCTGCAGAATCTTCCACAAATGCTCCAGGAAAGCTTCAGCCAAGGCCTGAATGGACACGCAATAAAACATTTAAGTTAGAATACAGAGGACGATTGTAAAGGCTTGTCATGGCTGTATAATACTTGTATTTTGTTTTAAAATAATAAGAATCATTAAATTTGATCAATTAAGCTATCTTGTTTGTGATTTTCTTGAAAATGTTTCTACGCAAGCTGTGAAAATATGAAGTCATTCCAACAAAAATTGTCCAAATGATAGACATACAAAATGGGGTCCAATATTTTTGAACACCCTGTCTATTTTTCTTTTTGTATTTAAACCACTACTGTGCAAATATGCGATTGGGCCACATTTGGAGTAGAAAATGAGTGGACTCACCAGTCTGAAGCTGCACAGGTAAAAGAGCACGTACTGGACGTGGCACAAGGCATGCGTGGGCAAGATCAGCTTATCAAACACGGTCAAGACGTCCCGATACAGTTCTTTTGTCCTGTCTATGTGGAGAGTCTCTGCGGGAGAGAACGACAAGACGCAAAACAAGTCAATTGGGCATTGGCATTGGACTATGATTGCGCAATGTGGTTAAGAAATAAAGCGCTACCGTTGACGTGACAGATATCCTTGATGTATGCCAACAACACGCTCATGAGTGAATCGAGCCTCTCGGCCATTGGGTGTGCTGTGACTCCCACACGGGGGGGCTGATCTGACGGCAGGTCCTCATCCTGGAAAAAAATATATAAACCACACTCATGCATAAAAAGGAATAAATGTGACGTGGCGAATACTCTTGTTTTATGCATTAAGACTTTTCCTGCCATTTCCCGTTCGAGTGTAAGACTAGTAAAATTAGCCGACTAAATCCACTATTTTCCAATTTTTAAAACACTGAAACATCCTAAAAAGCCAATTTCCAATCACTCGAAGGGAACCAGGACATCCCTACCAGAAAGGGCCATTAGATTACGCTATTTTACAAATTGAAGGTATTATAAAGATAATAACACTAAACCAACTACTGCAACAATTAGACAAGTATTTGTTCTGCTGCCTCATACCTTACTAAAGTCAAAACAAATTTCATCATATTCTCATTGGTGTAGGTTGCATCAGGAGTTGAACTGTGTGCGCATTACGTGCCCGATCACACAGACCGAACTATTTGATATTCTATAAACGGTAGTATGCTATAAAATAAGTGTTACGTACCATATCAAAGAGGGCCTCTTCAGTGGAGCTGCCTGCCCGCTGGCTTTGTAACGCATTTTCTTCAGCCTCTTCAATACATGAGCGCGATGCACTCACCTAAAACAAGTTAGGGATGTGACATGACAGTATATTTAGGAGTTGTGGATGCCAATTCTGATCAACTTGACAGCGGTGTAAAAGCACTTACATCCAGTTTGAGCATCTGTCCCACGACGATCTCCAGCACGTCCCGTCGAATAGTTGGTATGTAAACAGTCACTCTTAGGAGGTTGTGGACGTAACACTCCTGCAGAGAGAAGCAAACAATACAATGTAGAACGTTGACTATGCCATGTCCGTCGACCGAGGATGATAATAATATGCCTTTGAACAACTGTTGATTTCCCCCAAAATAGGACAGTAAGCACCCAATACTCAGCTCAGAGGCACAAAAGACATAATAGAGCATCATAAAAGACAATAGGCATCCTGGTTTCCACCACTTCAACCTGCTACAGAGCCATAACAGCCAAGACAAACAGACACAAGGACAGTTTCTTCCCAAGGGCTGTCACCATACTCAACTCGAGTTCTGCACCTAGGACCTAATCAAGACTTATTACTACTACTTATTTATTATGTTGACCACTTTTGACGATTCATTATTTATTGCTTATTACCATATATTGATTATCTACATGTTTGTTTCTTTGATGTTGAGTCCATAGACAAACAACTTAGCGCTGAACGTCTCCAAAACCATGAAACTCATCCCGGACTTCAGACGGAACAAGACCGCTCCGCTCTACTGATCTCACTTGGACTACTTTTTTTTTTCTTATTTATTTGCCTGTTTGTTGTTGTTATTTGTGCACTTTGTGGTGAAAGTTTTAACTCTCATACTATTATAATGACAATAAAATCCTTCAATTCAATTCAAAAACCATCATTCCATCCCTGGCTCTCAGTTTTCTGGCTATCAAAAAAATAAATGCAATATAGAGCTCAGCTGAAATAAATGTCCTTTAAAGTGAGAAATAGCTCTATTTCCAATTCTTGACCTGGTCTTTTGCATGAGCAAACAATCTTTGACAAACACAGGATTCCCAAATAGACTATGGTGCCTAAAATCTGTTACTGCATAGTATCTTTTTCAATTTCTTACCAGGGTTTTGGAGGACTGTTGAACAAAAGGAAAGCGGTCTTGCAAAACAGGCACCAGAAATTGACTTGTCCTGAGAAGAAGAAAAAAGCAAAACATTAACCAGTACAGTGACAAATCTAACACTTTCAGGAAGTGGTTACTACAATTGACAGCTATTTAAAAGTTGATACTTAATACCTTTAATGAACCTTTTGGTCATTTACTGTATTTTCTTGCATGTTAGCCCCGTCCGCGTAAAAGACGCCCCCAGATTCACAATTTTGTGGTATTTCTGAATCGAAATGAGCGAGCAATGGCAGGCACAAGTAAGTGAGCTATTCCACGTTTTATGCAATTTCATTCGTAGATATCAAAATTTATTTTGTTAAGTGTTTTATCTGTTTATCCTTTCTCTATTTTGAAATAAATTACCGTATTGGGCGCGTTGTCTTGCATTAAGGCGTTTCATGCTTGTCGCCTTGCAGTTTTGTGGATGTCAAGTCTAATTTATGCACATATAAGCCGTATCCTCGATTCAGTCATCATTTTTTTGAGCGACAAATACGGGAGAAATATAAGGTAATTATTTTTTTTACAGCAGTAAGATGTGCATATATGCATTTAGCTAAGAACTTTAAAAAATACAATATATTCTCCACTTCCAGTTAAAATGAAGTTGATGTCTAGTGCTATTATGACAACAGATGAGTTCAATGAATGCGCTGTGAAGGTTAAAAAAAATAATAATAATAACAAAACCAACTGCAAGTTGAAATGCATAAGAAAATAACTCACGATGGGACATATCTGGCGATGAGCTGCAAGGCCTGATGGCACAGGTTGAATTTTCGGGGAAGATCTGAAAAAGTGATTGCATAGTACAATGTTAATTCATGCAAAAACTACAAATAACATTTGAAAAAAAACAACAACTGCGATTTATAGTCCGGAAAATACATCATTTCAATACCTTTTAACAAAATACAGAGCATGTACAAATTGGAGTCAAAAAAAGGAGAACACATACTTTCGCCTTCATCATCCGAATCCGAGAATTCCACTCCTCCTTCACAGATGGCTACTCTCGCTAGAAGCAAACACACACAAATCCTTCGCATATCGCACAGGTAATATTGAACGTGAGGTGAGACAAAACAAGGCTACCTGGTATAAAGTGGGAGGCAACCATTTTGAGACACCCGCAGAGGAAGACGGTCTGCGCAGAAACCAGGTTGCTAAGGAAGGCCATGTACTCGTCCACAACGGCCTGGCTCCGCCCCAGCCATGGAAGCTTCTGCAAAATGGACGCAAACAAGAAAAGTTAGTGTATGTAGGAGGGGTGGAAACCTCCAGATATCTCCTGATTACGATATGATTTGTTATGAAAAGCTCACAATTACGTCCAGAATGTTTCTTTATTAAGCAGCGACACCGTCTTATATTCAGGGGCAATATGGCATATCCAAATGTCTTTTATCCACCCAATTTGAATAGAGCTATCACAACATCATACCTGTCAACCTCTGCCGATAACTGCCCTTATAAATGATTATGATTCCCCTTACAAACCCCAAAAAACCCTTACAAACACCGTACGAGTCGTACGGTGTTTGTAAGGTTTTTTGGGGGGTTTGTAAGGGGAATCATAATCATTTATAAGGGCAGTTATCGGCAGAGGTTGACAGGTATGCAACATTATAGTCAAATAAAATGGAGATTTCAACGAAGCAGAACAAAAAGACAAAAGAAATCCCATTCAGGGCAAAAAAATAAGCTTACAACAAATTGTTAAAACAATTTGTTTGACATAAATGAACTGGATCACCTAATGCATCAAATTGAGCAGTTTTAGTTGTCATTTGTTTGACTTTTTACTGCAAGATTTGTTTCAATAGTGTCATTGGAAATATTATGAAATATGCTGTATATATAGAAGTTTTTGCATTATATTTATGGATCTTTTGTTACTGGTCATCTTGACTCATTAACCTCCATTTCAAGGTATCATTATTCTCAGCCATTCACGGTGAGAGGTGTCCAATCCAATTTGACTGGGGGCTCTCCCAGTCCAAATGGATTGGACATGAAAAGAAAAACAACATTAGCACTGACCAAGACAGTGTAGATGAGCTGTTCATGTTCTTTGGTGAGCTGAGTGACGCAACTCCGCAATTCTTGGATCCATGTAATAATCTGTGCATCCTATAAGGAGAGAAAACATAGTATTGGTGGCAAGACCACAGTAAAACTTCTCGATCACATTACCTTTATCTCAGGGTCTGCCAGTTGATGCTTCAACAGTTCATAGTCATTCACGTCTCCCTTCACAAAGACAATTCACCACACATTACATATCGCTTAACACCGAATTCAACGGCATGATTTATGAATGAGGATAAAAACGACTACCACTCACCTGTTTATACTTGGCTAACGTTTCCGTGACACTGCCCCCAAATCTGACAATCTTTAAAGGAGGAGTGTTAAGAAAATCACGATTTCCTATATCCATGCTTTCGAGGTATTTAGGCAAACGAGTAATTGTTTGGCTAGGTTAGCGTCTCAAAAAGGGTAGACCGTCGAAACTTGTAGGAATTCATGACGCAATTACCTAATACGGAATAAATATTTTACCGTTTTTAAATAATATTATTCAATGTCGATGAGGATTTGTAGTTTGAAAGATCATGAGATTAAAACAGCACATGAGGCGTCTTCCATTTTGCATTAGTTTAGCGTTTTCTTCTTCTAACGTATTTGGTATGTCGATCTACGACATTCTACTCGATGGGGTCACCTAGTGGATTAAAAAGAAACAGCACCAATGCAAATTTTCCATGAGCACTACAGAGTACATCCACAGCAAACGTTAAAACAAGTTTGGTTGTGTGGAAAAATATACTGATCATATTAGAGTTAGTATAATTTTAAATAAAATCAATTAATTATTTCAGGATCCATTTGAGTTTAATTTATTTAGTAAACTCTTTGGCTGCCTCTTCCAGCCACTATTGCCATCATCATCTGCTTTTGATAAAAAAATAAAATAAAATAAATAAAATTGAATGAATTAGGTGATGTGAAATACATGCACTGGTTATAATAATACTCTAAATATGTCAAACATGCAGCAGCTTCCTTGTTCCCACCTTGAATGATAACAGACGTTAATCATCAGTAACCTTTGGAATGGGCAGCTTTTATTGGGCTGTTTCCATGTGACTTATTTGAACACTTTTACATCTCTGTAAACTACAACCACAATAGAAAACTATACAATTGACAGAAACAGAAGTGTGGGAAACAATACATGATTCAACAAGGAAATCACTAATATTTTTTTCAATAAATAATAATGTTCATATGTTTGCTTGCTATTATATAGTTATATTTTAACTGTGTCATTGTGATTAAAAAATATTCAAATTGGACCGAGCTATTTATGACAATATTTGTTTTAATTTTAATTGGCACCCTGAGTAATCTTACTACAAACATAAAAACAATCCAGACTTACCAATTCCGTTAAAAAAAGTAATAAAATGTTTAATGGGGTGTGTAGATTAATTTAGAAAATTAGTTCATTCGACAAGTTCAATTAAATTCATACATAAATGATAGTTTTTGGGTAAGATATGCGGACAATTATATCAGTAATACAACTATTCATTCTCATCAAGTGTTACAAACAAATCTCCATAAGCCACATTGACTTGCTTGTTTTTTTTTTTTGGGGGGGGGGGTTCAAATGATAATCAAAATAAAAAACTGAATAAAAAAAATGAAGAAATTGTCCCCCGTGCAAATGGAGAACTCTTCAGGGCAGCAATGAATTCACGTCTCTGCAAGTAAAGCAGGAAAGTTATGCACTTATAACCATTAAAATGGAAGTATGTAGTATCAAGTTTCAATTGTTTGAACTACGACCGTAACGGACAAAGGTTAATAATTAGCCACTGATACTTTGTGGTTTCTGACTGACAAAGCACACATTTTAAGATAGCAGTAAGGTGCTTAAGATTCTCGGATTGCAATAAAATCACACAGATGACGAACTCTATGTCACATCCTTATTTTTAACTTTAGCCATAAATGGAAAAATAAAATAAAATAATGTCAAAGGTCATGGCTAACAATTTGAGCACGCATTGGCATTCATTACAATGGAGTTTTCGGCACAACCAAAGAAAGAAAAAAAAACCAGATGAAGTCAAAATGTGACAATTGTAATGTCATGCTGTGTAAAAAAACAAAATAAAGTTATATATTCAATTACGACATTAAACTCATAATAATATGATCAAACGTTGTACAATTACGAGAAAAAAAGATGTTTTCCTGTGATATTTTGATTTTACTCCCACAATGTCTGTTTTTTGTCCCTAATGCTGAAATCTGAAATAGCAAAAATGATATTCTGAATTTCAAAACAAACATGGAGTAATTACCTTTCCACTACGTGGGTGCGCTTTCTGTTGCTGTGGATGGCATCTCCACATCGTCGTGGTCCACCGAAGAGCCACAAGTGTGTAAACGTTCATCAATAGGCTTGAGGGTCGCCAGGGCAACGACCACCTGCTCCAAACGCGGAGCCGCAGCCACGGCCGCTGCCGACCTCCGCGCTCCTCCTCCCTGCCGGTTGAGGCTACCCGTCGCCGTGCCTCCGTTCCTGCGCACGGAGCTCCTTATGCTCCCAGCCAGGCGGTTGGAGAGCCGCCGGACCGCCTTGCCGATGCCCCCCTTGTCCTTCTTGGTTAGTCCCACGTCATCCTCGAGTTCGGCAGAAAGTACTTCTATGTTACCAGAGTACCAAAAGACCCACCAAACGAGGCTGAGGAAGATGACGATGGCACCGGCATAGATGAGCAGGTCGTAGAAGAAGACGTCGACGAAGACTCCAAGGAGAAGGACGAGCAGTCCCACCACGTCGAAGGCCACAGCGAGCCAGAAACAGCAAACACAGCGACCCAGACCCCGGTACGCTGGTTCCATGGCAGCGGTGTCATGTGACACTTGAGCGGCTGCAAGGTGAGCCAGGTGAGAGGCAGCAGTGGACCTGGGTTGCCAGGTAAGGAAGACACTATCCAGCTCAATCAAACCCACTCGGTTCAACAAAAACAGCCTGAATTAGACTCAAAAGCAGAAAAGACAACTAAAACAGTGCATCTCGCATATTTAAAAGCTATCAATTTTTTTTTAACTGTACTTCCAAATCAGAAATGGCAAGCAGTTCAAAGTTGTGAGGTGCTAAAATGCTAGCTAGTTAAGTACAGTAATCCCTTGAATATCGCGGTTAATGTAGACCAGACATAATCCAAAAATCGCAAAGTATTATAACTTTTTTTTCCTCTTGAGTGCTGAATCCTAGTGGCAAGAGTGGCTTCCGCTTACGAGCATCAGCATGGATTTTCACATTTTTATGAACTTAAAAAAAAAAATGTAAATAGCGGAAAAAAATCAAAGTGGTGAATTTGTGATAATCGAGGAATTACTGTAAAGATAAACTGTTAAGACTTTCAAATAGAACTGTTAAGCCTAATCAAAACAGTATTTTCTCAAAAGTAGCCTAAACTCATCGCCTGTCCAATGTGTTTCCCTCACTGTCAAGTTTTTGACGCTAGACCAATTTGGCTGGAAGCTGGTCAATCTGGCAACACTACAGGGGACTGGCAACGCTACAGGGGACGGCCTGCCTGGGCCAAGAAGAGGAGGGGCCTAAAAGATGCTACCTGGAAAGTTTTTATTTTCTCGCATACGGCTTTATGTCTTTCACATAGAGATGAATATTTTGTTCAACTTTTTGGGTTTTTTTCTTAAGTCCCAGATCACGAGGAAAATCCCTCACAGCATTGGGAATCTGCTCTTCAAAAGGCTTTTTCCAAACATTTTATTGTCATAATTGTTTGCTTTAATATCATTAGAGCACGCTCAAGCAGACAGCCAGAACGCCACACGAGAAACCAAAAGCTGGGTAAAAGCAAAGGGAATCATGTACCCCATCTTAAACATTTTGGTTTCAATTTGTGAAATTCTTTCAGACATTTTTGCAGCAAATTTCTGCAATCATTTAACACTCCAAGCAAAAATCTTGGTCCACATTTTATACAGATATAACTTCTGTCATTTTTGGAAAAAAAATGGAGAAAAAAAGAAAAAATGGAATTGGGTTTAAAAAAGGAAAAAAAAGAAAAAAGAAATCACGTGATGAATTGAGCAGACCTAGTAGGTGGAGGGCCGGCTAACCCAGAAATGGCATAGCTGAGCTCTCAATATGAGAAAGCTGACTTGAGTGGACTTCATCTTGGATTTCACTGACTTAAAAACCGGCTACTCTTTAACACTTTTTTTGTGAAGCCGATCTTCGACACATGGAAGGTAGGCGTCAGAGGGAGATGCATTTGCCGCTGACAACACTGGGCGGGTTATGACCGAGCTCCACCTAGTTAGTTCCAACCTGACTTTTTTCCAAGTAGCCGTCTTCAGTCCCGCTCCGCAACCAGCTTCAGCACTTTACCGATGGCGATGGTCTTTCCTGAGACATTGGGAAAATCAACTACACGTTGAGTACAACAGCTATAAAACTAAATAGGTAGATAACGAGTGCATGTGCTTTACCTTCATCTCGTAAGGTAAACCGTCCCATCTGAGGAAAGTCTTTAAAGGTCTCGAGGCAAATGGTTCCTGCTGTGCGCAAACGTGCGATGCAGACTTGATCTTGTTTCACAAATCGCGGCCGTGTCTTACTCTTCTCCCCCGACTTTTTGTCTACCAGACAGATTAAGGCCTGAAGTAGGGAACGTCATCCAATGTCAGTATTCTTTGACTTAGAAAGGACAACAATCATTTTTGTTTCGTCAGCATACGCAAAGCATTTTATCCTTGCAGCACAAATGACCTTTTCTTTGCCATCTAAGAGCACTATATTTTGGCATCAAGTGCTTAAATTTACTTTTCATTAACATTGTACTAGCTTATAAATGCTTTCATAATTTTCATTTAAAAAAATACAAATAAAAAATATATTCTTATAATTCCTAATATTTAAGTTGTGTTTATGGTTTTAAAAAAGTCACCCTTTTGAAGAAATGCAGGTATAATGATCACTGTCATCAACCTACTTATTTACTTACCGTAATCTGCACCTCTTCAATGCACGTGTGAATGTGAAGGACAGCATTATAACCAGGACAGATGATGGATTTGTGTTCTATGATGACAATCTAGGAGTGAAACAAGCACAAGTAATGGTTTGAAAAGGAAATGATACATAGGAGTATGCATGCATCCGTTGGGCACGTCCAAACTGACCTGGGCATCGAAGGTCCGCCCAGAATGGCAGAGGTTCTCTGCATTACATAGGATAAAACCAGGAAGAATTTCCTCCTCTTCAATGCCCTTTAATCTCAATTTGAGATTTTCCCCAGGTCCTGCATCGTCCGTCTCCATCTCATCGGACAGGAGGCTCAACACCTCCACCACGTGCTGGTAGATATTACACGGACGTTGACGTCACAGGAGCGGCGTGAAGCGACAATGGTGTTGTAGGAACCAAGTTAAATTCTTACCCTGTTAGGCATCATGACAAGCTGTTGTGCTTTGCCGATTGAGCCTGACTCGAGTTTGCCGAGAATCACAGTGCCCATGTCCTGTAATAGACAAAGAAAATATCTCAAGTTTATCGCCAGGTTGAACATTCCCCCCCCCCCATAAATCTCAGAAACATTCCCAACGTTGCACAGCTTGTTAATGTTTGTAAACAATCCACACAGTTTTGTCATTTCTATTTTGTTTGATTTTTTTTTTAAGTTAAGGTTATTTTTGCCAGAATTTTATTTATTTATTACTATTTAAATAATAAAACCTTCAATTAATTGATTTAAAATTATTATATATTTTTAATATATGCGGAAAACACTAAAATTGCAATAGAATGTCAAATGAAGGCCACAAAGCAAAGTGTTACCTTGTATTTGTCTACAATGGGCAATCTGGTTGGGCCATCACTTGATCTGTTAAAATGTGGCAAACTGTCCAGGTGTGGAATAAACGGTAAACCTCTGCAAAGACAAATATGGATCAATATTAGAGTTGGAGAAACGGGATGGGCGGGGAAAGCCTTTCTAAGACTTACATGTACCAGGAGCACATATCAGTGGGTTCCTTCAGATTGGCCCCCGTTAATCCCGAACATGGCATAAAATGAATGTCTTTTTTGGGGTTGAAGCCCACCTTCTTCAAAAATGGCACAAGTTTCTCCTTACATTCTTCATACCTGAGTAATGAAACAGAAAGGAGACTTATGGTGGCTACTGAATTGAATTGAATGTTTTTTATTGCCATTACACAAGTATACACGGACATTTCAAACACTCTTCAAAGAGTCAAGCATGAATCAATTAACATACCTTTCTAGGCTCCAGTTGACTGTGGGGTCATCCATTTTATTCACCAGAACAATCAGGTGCTTGACACCTGCGGTTTTGGCCAACATGGCGTGCTCTCTCGTCTGGCCGCCTTTTTCAAAACCGGTTTCAAACTCGCCTTTTCTGGCAGAGATAACCTGGAGGAGAAGAGTGTGTTACAAAACATGACACAATAATGCAAAGAACATTACAAATGAGTGTCACCAATATTTTGATATTGCAGTTGAATTCATTGGTGTAAGAAAACTGAACTAAAATTCCAGACTCAGGTAAATTTGATTGGGATAGCTGCCTGTAATCGTCCGATCACTGCCTGTCCTCGATATACTGAATTTTGAAGTATTTTCTAAACCCACCAGCACAGCCAGGTCAGCTTGCGATGCACCTCCAATCATGTTGGGAACAAAGCTCTTGTGGCCTGGTGCATCTAAGATGGTAAAGTGCTTTTTGTCTGTCTCAAAGTACGCTCTGCCCACTTCTACCGTCTTGCCCTTGTCCCTCTCCTCTTGATTTGTGTCCAAAGCCCAAGAAAGATACCTGCAGACAGACAAAGGTGTTGCAATCTCATTTATCAACAAATTTGCACAATATTCGATAGTCAGAGAGGACTTTTCCACATTATAAATTGAAATGAATGACACAGCCACTCACCAGGTTTCTCGGTTCTTCTCTTTTGCCTCCCTCTCATACTTTTCCAAGGTTCTCTTATCTACCATGCCCGTGAGATACCTGATAGCAAGGAGAGAGAAAGCACGAGGTGAGATATTGGTGTATTTTCCCCCACAAGTACGACTACGTGTGGCCCATAAAGAAAAAGTACAACTCACATGATTTGTCCGCCAATGGTGGATTTTCCAGCATCTGAAGAAGAAAGTCAATGGTTGTATGATTGGATGAAATGATCAAAAATGACTAAAACATGTTTCATTTCACTATTGGCAACATGCTAAGCGAGCAGCACAAAGAATAATTCTAATAGTTTTTTTTTTAGATAACTAGAGCCATTTTCATATTTTTCCCCGGCTGCTTAAAGTCCACTACATCTTATTTATGTATTTTTTTACAGGCCAATGAGCTGGATGTCCTAAACATGGTCGGCCTATATCAGATGATATAATAAGATAATTGTTACGTTCATTGTTTGCGTGACTGATCCATGTATTGGGCCGGCATACGAACATTTTCATCACCATAAATTAGTTAACTGCTTGATTAGGAGATCTATGTTAATTCTGATTTTGCACCACCCAGTGGCCAAAGTTACAAAAGAACCGTCAGAAGGAAAATTTAACTTCGACAATTTATGAGCGTTTTGACAGCATAAATGAGCAAACATTGTCAAAACTATTGTTTAAAAAAAAAACATCGGCATACAACCCATTGGCCAGAAATGATGTGAATAATTTAATTGCACTGACCTACATGTCCGATAAACACGACATTGATGTGTTCCTTTTTCGGGGCATCCGACTGCGTGGTGGGACCTTTGGGCGCGGGCGTTTCCTCTTCTTCTTCCACCATGTCTGTCCCCATCTCTTCAGTTGTCGCTGTTACTGCTGGACCACGGTCACCACAGCACCCGCCTCCTGGCTCTTCCTCGTTTGGTTCGGCTTCTTTTTGGTCCCATGGTTCCTCTGGGGTCATCTCTGTGTCACCATTCTCCAACGGAACTTTGAAAAGATTTCAGACATATTTGCCCTTATTCATCAAAATAACGATTTTGTATACTTGAATTCCTGCATAATGTGTCCATAATCATTCAATAGTGGGGATTCGATGTATTTTTCCTTTGTAAGAATGGATGATGTATAATAAAGCAGATATTGAGGGAGATTTATTAAGCTCGGGGGGCGTGATGTTGACCAAAGAGGGACCAGCACCACAGGAGCTTTAGCTTTTGCTGCTAACGTCTTCACTTTTCATGCACAAATTATGATGTGTTTAACGAACTCACTGGCAACATTCATTTATCTGCTCTTCCAGCCCTGTGACCAAGAAAAACACTTAATGATTGGAAATGAAGAGGGTGAATGATCAGTAGGGAACCCATATTGAGACTAATCTCCCATAGGAATTATTGAGCTGTCCTATTATTCAAATTTGTATCCCCAAAGGTGTCCAGTGATACCTATTCATAAGGGAGTAGTCCACTCTTGCATGTATTAATCATACAGTTAAAGGGACTTTTGAATAGGCACCGGGTGACTACTATACTGTCAGATTTGAATAAGTCTACTCTATTTGAACTGGGAGGAGTGGTAGTGAGTGATTCATGCCAGTTCCCCCAGGCCAAATGGGTTTAACATCTATCACCGTCAATAGCAATGAACGAGTTTAGCTTGTCTACAAAGTTGAAATTCACAGCAGAGCTGCCACAGACATTCCTCCACCCTCTCCGTGGAAAATAAGTAAACAACATAAAACAAGTGAAGTGCCCTCCTAAAAAAATGTTGTGCTATGGCCGGTCTGCAGATTTGCACGCGTTATACGACACCATAAGATTGTATTGTGTCGACCCTTGCGTAATTAGCGTTATAAGAACTATTTACGCCTAAAGACGGGCCTTAAAGAATGACTCGATCAATCTTTATGCGTCACGATATCCACGTCACATCATACTAAGGTCAACATGCAATCGTCCAAGAAGGTTAGCATTCACCCAAACGACTCAATTGATTTTTAAAAAAATATTTCAACATTGACAAGAGTTTCAAGTTTCTTGGCCTTCTTAGTTTCTAATTCCCACTATCAACAAAGCGCACCGTTAGGCGAAGTAACGGTATAATTAAGTAAAATAGGGCGGTCCAACTCATGAAACCACACCGGCTACATTAGCCTTCGTGGCTAACAAGCTAATGCCGGTTGGGGTTTACCAGACATTTAACACGCGTAGGAAAAGTGATACAATTCCAGAAAAAACAGTTCAACCCAATTTTAAACTTAGGGAGTTGGGTAATAATTAGAATACATCTCACTATACGTCTGAGGGTTGTGAATTAAAAGTAGAAGACACGTTGGTTGGGATACACGCGTGTGCGGAACTCGAGGGTTAGCACCTGCACAGTCGTGCTCATGTTAACGACTAGCTTGTTGCTAACGTCCATGCCCAACGTGACAGTCGGCTTACCCGTTGAATCGAGATGTTCCGGGTGTGCTTTCATGGCAAATGTCGGGACAAACTCGGCGGCGTTCACATTGGGAACAAAGGGTCTGGCATTCACGTTTAAGCTGGTGAAAGCAGATTCAAGCTGTCCGTCGATCGTGGCCTCCGCATCGTCCTCTTGTTCCCAGGAATCGGGGGCAGTGTCTCTCGGGTCCATCGTGGGTTTTGAATTTTCACTAGTCAGATTTGAGCTACGCAGTTCTAGGGCTCCGTTAAGTGTCCACCCAATTCCCGGCGTTCAGGCCACACCTTTGGCGGATAGACGGTGTTCCGACTCGGGGAGGAATGTTTTTAACCCGCCCTAGGTTGAAATATAGCGGCCGGTTTCTATCGGTGGAGATGCCAGAGGATATTCGACTCAGCACTCCCGGAGAGCGTCCGCGTGAGCTCGTGCGTCCCTTCAACCGGACGTGCTGTTCGCAATGACACCTGGGATATGAAGTCCGAAATTTTTGCAGATTGCACCGTTATGCCTGCACGTGAAAACAACCAAGACTACACTTCCCCTTGACCCCCTTCACCCCTTTCGCAGTAAATCTTTTAAATAATGTTCTTTGTATATTTTTCTCTGACAGTTTGTCACCAAAATTTGTTTAAAAAAATGGAATAAAATAAAAATGAATAAAATTTAAAAATGAGTGCTTCAAACACTACATTTTTGCACCCATTCAAATCCACACAAAACATCTCCTGAGGGCAGCAGGCATCCAATCTATTTCAACTGGGACTCGGTTTAAAATGGATTGGCCTCAAATGGAAGCCAAAGAGTTCAGATATTTAAGATCACAAAAGATTTTTAAAAAATGTTCCTCCATTTTTTCCCAATTTACTGCAATGGTACAACTGGATGTCAAAAGGGGGCTGCAAAATATTGTCCCAGCAGCCAAAATTTGCGCATCAGGACGCAAATTGAAGACTTCTGTCCTTTCTAAATATAAAACAAAACAAAAAACATGAGGAAAAATAAATATCCATAAAAGGTTAACACAAGGATAGTGATCACAACAGCGGACAGCTAGCTAAAATGACAAATTAACTTAAACAAGGGAAGCAAAAAATGCTCACATTTCGATGGTAGCCAATGAATAAATTAGTACCCACGAAAGGTTAAAAAAAACCGAATTCATGAAATAGAGGGTTAAAACAATCCAACTTTACAGTGTACAATTTTGTAACTTTCTATGTCTGATTAATATGCGTCTGCAGTGCCATTTCTAATGATGTAATTAGTGTAATTTATTGAATTTTTGCATAGAGGGCAGATAGAATGCGTCACATGACAATGTAGATCAGAGTTAAAGTGCTGTGCAATCAAATGTGTCAAAAATCATTTACATGGAGCCAAGCTTTCAACTTTACAAGGCAATTTCCCCACACAAAGCTTTCTTCGTAAAATTATAATCTATCCCGCAACCAGGCCTTTATAAGATTGGAACAGTTCCCACAGTTGTAAAAATAAGCATTCAGATAATGGTTTTATTTTAAGGGCGGTGGGGGGGTAATATAAATCTCCATTATGAAAAAAAAATTAAATTTTCTAAGAAATAAATGATTACAATTACAGGGACATTTTGATTTTGTCTAATAAGTTAGTTATCATTCAACCAAACCAAAGAAAATGTGAACTCCCCAGGTGTAAACACGGATGGTTTTGGTTATTGAAATAATCCCCACGCAATAACAACGTAAATATGACAAGTACTTTTTTTGTTCTGTGATTGAATGGCGACCAATCCGAGGCGGATAAATAGAATTGAACATGAATGGCGGGATAAAGTCCTAACCGGATGGACGGATGAATATATATATACACAGTAGCTCACCAGTGATTTCATTGTGGACTTCTTGTAATGCTGTTGATGAACGGATGGATCCGCATCTGGGTTGATCTGGACGGATTAAACCAAATTTTGTGCAAATACAAAAGCAATGAAGCCACTGGTTAAGTGAGAGGGAGTAGAAAAGAACATCACAGTGATACAATTCCCATGACCTTTTTTTTTTAACTTTAAAGGACGGAAGCTCTTCAAAAGAAGAATTAGACTCAGCTGCTTCACGCTTTCACAACAGTTAAATGCATCATTTTACACGCCTTGTTAATCAGTTAGGTTAAGTACCATTACGGGGGCGTCTGGCCCTCTTGGCCTTCAAGCTTCCGCTCCTCCAAGATTGCTTTATCTTCCACCTGCTCATCCTGATTTTCCAGACAACAATCCTGTTTTTCTTCCGGAATGAGTTGACACGCAGAGTCATCCTCTGGTGAATTTATAGAAACGGACGGGTCGACTCCAATCGACTCCTCACATTGTCCAATTGAGCTGTGGTCACAGGAGTCGGAGGCTGTACCTGAGCGCCGAAACAACTTCTGACCTGTGATGGAAAAGTAAAGCGTGCTGATGGAACTGTTTCCCTTCCTCAAAAATTATGGAGAAAACAGTTTTACCTTGCAATCTCTCTGTTGACAAGATGGGAGAGTCTTTGAGGGGTGGTCTGCCTGCCTGGGCTTTGGTGGAGTATGTCCCCTCTGTTGAGTCTAAGGAACCTGTGAATAATGTGTGGTAATCCATTACACTGGTCTCCAAAAAAAAACGTCAACAGTAACAATTTTTTAAATAAAGTTTTTGAGATACATTATCGGGGTGAAAAGTTAAAGCACCACGAAGTAACTTTCGCTTTTTGGTGATTTGGGCGACACAAATGGACAAAGGTTGTAATGATTTGCCTCATGGAAGACTGCATTTTCTAGGAGGATCTACCCAAGTATTATTATCTCGATTTCTCCTAATATATGTATTTAATAATTTAGCCAGGCAGCACTAAATATTAGGAAAAACACAGCAGCTTTGCTAAATGATCTAAAGGGAACAGAAAAGACATGTACTACACAAACCTGCCGCCAGGTTGAAGGTCCTCCCTTTGACTGAGGTTTGAACAGGAGAAAACCAGTTTAAAACAGAGCCGACCACAGGAAGTTGTCTTAGCATGCCCTAAAACAACAAGACATTTTTCTTTCATTTCTACCTTTGGGGCACATTTGCCCGTGATTACCAACATACATTTTTAGCTAGTAAGAAATTAAAAGATCCTAATGTTAAAGGTTGAAATTCAAGCAACATGGCATCACTCACCTCCTCCATAAGTCTCTCATCATTGGCTTTTAGCAATTCCAGCTCTGCCTCTCGGATGCCTTTTCTCACCACCTCTGTCATGTTCTCCAGTAGCTAGATGGGAAATTATCCATTTATAAAAAAATGTCACCAATGACAAAAATCTTGAATGACAATAAACTGGGACTATAACCTGTTATCATGGAGATCATTGTACTAATATAGCAGGACAATATATCTTTCATTGTATAATTGTTACAGCTCTTATTAATCATTTAGTAGTTTAGTTTCATAAAAATCTTCAGTTTAACTCTTTGACTACCAGACACCCAATCCATTTTAAAGAATAATCTTGATGAGCAAAAATAGAAGAAATGAAAATTACTCTTCCATTCTCCTCAATGTCTCGACCCAGCATTGCTATCGTTTCCACTAGCTCTGCAACATCAACGTCATCTGCTACCATGCTTATAAAAATGCAGTCCTTCTCGCTGCCAAAGTCCAGGCCTGGAAAGAAAAAATACATATGAATAAGTCAAAACAAAAAGAAACCCCAATGCCGTTTTACGTTGACTAGGGGAAAGATATAAGGGTACACACCAGTGGAGAAGGTAATGTCAGTGTCTAGCTCTTGTAGTTTCTTCAGCAGTTCAGTGTTTATTTTCTTCAATTCCTTTTCTCTCCTGCTATCATCAATTCCCTCCACCTGAGGCTCAAATCTGAGTAGTATGGGATGAAACAGCACATAACATCAGGGAAAAAATGGTTTTTAAATGTCAATAATTTATTTCAAAGCAATCATATGCTGAATTAAGCCTTACCGGACAGCTCCTAGACCTGGCCAGCCATGTTCTTCAATGTATCTGAGGTAGGGCGAGTGCTTGCGAAGCTCCTCTTTAAAGTCTTGGCTGAAGGCCATTGTGGAGGCCATCAAAGGCACCAGCTCTAACAACTTCGTAACTAAGTCGTCAACATCTTCAGATTGAGTCCCCAAATCTGGAGAAGAAAAAATGATCACAAACAATTATTCTTTTAAAATTAAAATAAAAAAAAACACATTTAGACGTTCCAGAACACACACAACAATATTAGATGCAGTCATTATGAATAGATATGGGTCTCTCAGGTGTATATTATAATAAAAGTCTGTTACCTGAAGCTGTTAGGAGCGGACTGAAACGCACACAAGTGCCTTCATCTTCAAGCTCTGCAACATCAACACCGCTGGCAGGGATTGTCTGGGCGAGCTGATCGGCGAGCTACAAAGAAGAAAAATATTCAGATTCCGTGAGAGACAATAGTCCTTTATCCATCTAAATGGCCGTACGTTTAAAAAAAAAAAAGAATATTACAAATGACATACCCATTTATTGAAGACGTCAAGTGTATCCTTCTCTCCGGCACAGTAAGCGTCGCCTGAACCACTGCTGGATACTAACAAAACAGAGGACATTCAATTTATTTTTTAAATTGATTTTTTAATTTCTGAACAAATTCAAGATTCAAAATTCAAGTCATTTTTACTGTTCTTTATCAGGAATGATTTGTTTTTACAATATCAATAGTTATTGTATGTAGTTTTCTGTTGAATGAAAAAAACCTTAAGCATACTATTCCCCAACACGAACTATAAAACTTCTCACCTGCACTCAATTTGTGGGAAAACCTGAGTAGAACCACAGGAGAGTTGAATTCATCCTCGACCTGACAATCAAATAGAGAGTTATCTAAGATTTAATGACAAGTAGGGTCAATTTCAATGCAGAAAACATTATGATATTAACTGATTGGCCATCATTGGCTACATTTACACAGATATATTTATTCCAATTAAAAATCTATTTGGAATAAAAAACTACTAGTGTAGGAGTACAAAATATTAATATCAATGTAACACCTACCAATGTTTTGATGAAGCTCACAGATTTGAGCTGCTGTAGCAATTCTTGACTCTAAAGGTGAGACAAAAATACAATTCCTCAAAAAAGGAAGAACACACTGTCTTTAACTGATGTTGTCAAAAGGCTGTGCGATCAATTCGAAATAAAGTCAAGTCAATAAAATCAAGGCTGCATGTATCAGGTTTTCACCAGTAATGTATTCAACAAAAATATCAGTTTAGGAAAATAGATGTCAATATATACTATGAATGTACTTGTGTCTTTGTTTGTCATTTAAAGGAAGGACATGACAATGCATTTATGCTTCTTCCTTTCTGCCTCACCAAATAGTGTAAAACAGGGTTGTCCAAAACTCGCCGCCCAGTTTTTATTAGCCTAAAGGAGATGATTAAAAATATTGAATATAGCCCGCAACCTAAGATGGAGTTCAGTCTACATTCTTTTGAACTTTGACGATTACTGGAGATAGTCACTTAAAGAGTGGTCCTCCATGGTCTCAGGGGCCACAACATGTTAAAATTGAAGTCCAATCCTTTAACAAAAAAAATCCTTTGGAGAGCCTTGTGTGAAAGAGTGTATTTTTAAAAGTTATCTTCAGGCCATTGAAAAAAAAAAAAAGACCAAAGGTAAACCATAATTTAGACTACTCTGAGAAAAACGGTTATGTAATCTGTCAACTCACCAGCAGGGTGGCATGTCTTATCTTTTGAATGATTCCACCATTACCAAGGTGCTGCAAGGACAACCAAAGAGGTAACGCTCGCAGCTTCTCGACAGGCTGACTAGAAGTCAGACCAGCAGCCAGAGACTAAAACAAAGCGAAAGAAAGAATCGGAGTGAGTCAATTACACATACAATAACTTTTTCCAGGAAACTAAAATATATTTTAAGTACCAATAAATATCGGCGTAAGACTAAAATGATGAAAAGGTTGCTTGAGTATATTGGTACAATCCTACCAGTGCAGGGTCTTCATGTCTATAGAGAGTGACAGCAGTCACAGCTGGCAGTCCCAGCCAGGGACCTGGCGTGAGCGTCATACTGTCACTTTTGGTTGCTTCCTGAAGGGGAAAAAGATCACCCAAAATAACAATAATGTGTGAAATGACTCCAATTTTGTATATCATTTGTACATGGAAAGCAAATACATAAGAGGAGAGCATTTAGGTTTACCATTACAGATGTTGTCTCACCCAGCACCAGTGTCGCAAGATTTACCCTGCAGACATGGGAGATAAGTTACGACTTATAGTCCAGAAAATACGATAGACAACAACCAATTACATTCACAGCTCACCCCTCCACATGAAGCCACATTTTGTACTGATCACACAAGTCCCTAAGGCGCCCCAACTTATCAGTATGACCAGCCACAGGGGTACCTGAAAAAAAATAGAATTTGAAATACATTACTATTAAATGAAAACATTCTTTAATCACTCCAGTTAAACATACCGCGTGAATGTATTTTCTTTACCTGCATTAGCGATTAACAACAAAGGAAGCTTTCCACTTTCTAAATCTTCTTTGATTAGATTTTCCAACAACGCAATGTCCTGTGAATAAAGATTTGCATGTGTATTTATAGTATATGACAGTCCGTTTCCATTGGACTACGTTTACATGCATTTTCCTACCATTTGATGTTGGGATCCGAAAAGAGTGTTGCATGGGACTGTACACAAACTGGAGAGAGGCAGGCCAAGCTAAAATAAAGATTGACGTTAATCCACGTACACGGTCACGAAACAGAACTTGGTTTTGCGGTACCTGGTTGCACATGTGCGGTCCCAGCTCAGGTCTGCCCGATGCACTCTGGTAGATGATTGGCTGCTTCGAGGTGAGGACAGCGTAGCCTTCAGAAGCATAATCCTCATAGTTAGCGTTGATGGCCAGTCGAAGTACTTTGACCACGCCTTCTCTGTCATCTTCATGGAAGTATGCGGAAGCATTCTCATATCTAAATATCAGAGCAGACAATTGTTTTATGGAGAAAAAATGGACAATCAAGTACATGTCTCAAGTCTCTTTCAGTAATCACAAGCTTAAATTGAATTTTGAGACAATTACCTGAAGAGTCGACAAAGCCAAAGCGTGGTATCGGACACGATTCGAGTGGTTAGCTTCCGCAGTTGCTCTCTTTTCAGCACAGAAATGTAGGCTGCCAGACTGTGACCCAGTAGTGCCATGTGACCTTGTTCACCAACGTTTTGCATCCCACTATGCAAACAAACCCAGTATATTTATTTAAAAGTGAGATATGTCATTTTGTTGTTCACATTCTTCTAAACAAATACATGGACTGTATTTTTTTTGGATTATCAGTCACTACTTTTTCCTGTCCGTTTGTAACCTGAGGCTTTTATTAGGAAGAGGCTTACTCGTGAATTTTTGGGGGAGAAAGGAGCTTCATATTTTTTTTATTAAAAAAAATTATAGTACTATACATATTACAATTGCTTCTGCGGTGGAGCTATGTATGGATATTTTTCTTAAATTTTGTGAAATGCACTTTGGCTTATGGATAGGTGCATTTTAAAGTGCAAAATGCTGGGGATCGTTTCTAGAATACATTCCTTTGCTAAAAAACTATTTTTTCAAAAGGCAGTTGTGTTAATGGTGCGGGGAAATTAGCATCATACTTACTGTGGCTTTGGATTTTCATCTCCCTCTTCTTCATGAATGAGGCTATGAACAAGCTGCAATATGGAGGCAACATCCTGACCGCTGCAAAGAGAATCATGGAATGCATTTGAAGAAAAACTTTAATATTTATTTTGTTTTGGCATGATCAACCCTAATGTTTTTTATTTAGCATATCTAAACCTTTCATTGAGAACAAATTGAACTTGTGCATCTTACTCTATCTGCAATGGGCCAGGTATGTTGGTTCTACTGAAGAGGGAGACATCTGTTCTCTGCTCCAGCACCCTAGTTGATAGACCACACAGGTGTAAAAGCACAAATTCCTCAGGTTCCTGAATAGCTGTTTACACATTTCTTTGAGAAATCAGTTTGATGTAATTCAACTGTTGGCCACATGGTTTCAGCCTCAAATATGTAGTGTCAATGACATATGATGGAAGATGTGACCATTTCTTTCAAGTTGTAAACTGCTACAAACTAGGAATGTGACAATTCATCAATACAGTGATATTTCATTATATACTTTGTATAATCGATATGCTTTCGATTTTTTGACAGCGCTGTTTGTTATATTCAATGGATTCATTTTTGCCAAGTTCATGATGTTTTTAAACTTGGCGGTTCCCAACATTTTTTTGCACAGCAGACTGGTCTTTCTTGGGCATGTCAGTGTTTCAAAAGACTCACCGTTGCCCATCTTCCAAGATCCGCATGGCTTCAGTCAAGTTCTTGCCAACTTGAGCAAGTGGGGTGTCTACCATCTTTTATGAAGTGTGCTTATGTCCTGCAAAAGCATAAAACACAGTACAAAGCATGTAATGCAAATCAATACATGAAGTCAAATCATTTAAAAAGTATGCTTCAAATGAGTTGCACGATAATATCAAAAGATTCCAATTAACCCTTTTTCTTGAATTGTTTACTGCAAGAATGTGTGACTTCTTAAAATATTACTGATGTGGTCTGTTAGTATTCTGAACTAAAAACGCCAACTATAGAATTTGATGAGTGATAAAATGTGTAAATAATTCTAGATACAATATAATTGTATTTTGTTCTGGAATTTTTTTAAATGAATCTCGTGATCTGAACCGTATAATAAATGAATGAATTTAATGATAACATTTGAATAGAAGTCCACTTTATTGACCACTCTCACCGAAAAAGGTAATTCAACGATTACATTAAAAAAACTGAGGAAAAAAATAACATGGAAATCAAATCGAACTAATCGAGAGAGAAACTTAAACTTCCTTAAAAATAAAATAAAAATCAAACTCGAAACATCGCCATAATGCGTAAGACTTGAAATAAAGAAACATGCTTTGACAGGTGCATTGTTGCTGCGTGCTCGAATCCCGGAAGAGCCGCAAAGTCATCCGCTTCCTTTACTTTGTTTCAACGTCAACCACACGGAAGTAAAGCTCGCGAATCTACTGAAATATCAACGTAATTCAGCGAGGATCTCCATGAATTAGCACGTTATGTAGCATGCTGTCATACAGCCGATTAGCTAGCATCCCACATCAAAGAAACCCCTTACCTTCACCGACTCCAGTGATCGAAAGCTCCCCGATATCCGCGACGAAAGGAGAGGCCTAAGGCAAATAAATTTTACTCAATTCCGTCATGGAGCTTCTTGGGGGGGGGAGAAAGGCTGATAAGTTGTGTGGCTCTAGTGTTAAACTCAAGCACTACGATTTACTTCCTGGTTCGGTGACAGGCTTTCCACGTTGGCAGCGTCGACGTCATGCGTGGAATCGTCCAATCTGGTGGCGTCTGATCAAATATATCAAAACAAACTTTTTTGTCTGATAAATATATAACATTAATTTGTGTTGAATCGGATAGGAATAGTGGGACTTAAAAAAATACCCCTAAATATTTCAATTAATTTGTTGAAAAGTCGTTCTAAATTCAAGTCACCTGATTGGTTGAGCTGAAGACACGCCCATTGATTGACGGAAGTCGAACATGGTTAAAAGTTTTCTGATTTTAATTGTGACGATCTCACTGATTTAAAGCCATTTTGGTGCAAATACTCATTAAAAACTCATTTAAAAAGAAATGACACTATATAATAAATCAAAATCAAAATCCAAACATTCAAAAGGTTTTATAAACACTGCTCCAGATTTAATTTAGTACATTCAATATCCTTACAAGTGTCGAGGGGGTGCTGGAGCCTATGCCAGGGCAGGGTCCATTCTGAATTGGTTGCCAGCAAACGACCACGCACGTACCCACACATACCTATGGATCGTTCAAAAAGCATATCATAATTTGTATTATTATTTTTTAATTGTCTTTAACATTTATTGTTGTTCCTATTTTGAATGGATATATGGAAGTATATTTTGTTTCAACATTTGTAACTAGTTGTCCTAAATAAATAAAAAACGGTAAGACATTTTCAAGGCGTTTTGTTTTTATTCATATGGTAAATATAGCATTCTTCATTCTTTGTACAGGTAAAGTACAATGCAAATTATTTGTAATTTGTAGTCAGTGCGGATGTAATTTCAGTGTATTAAACCATTTCAAGTAATTCTTTTTTTATATTTTTATTTTAAGTTTTATTTTAGGATGGGATTTGTCTTTGTATTTTAAGAGTGTTAAATGATAATTGAATCATGATCCGTAGTTAAAGCTATTAGATTACTTTATATCCATTGAAACAAATGGTGTTCCAATTTTGAGAGCCTCCTGTAATACAATGTTTGTAACATAAATAAGCTTTTATAAACAGATAGGTGTTTCTTTTGCATTCAAAATACATTACTAAGTTATCCATCCACACCGAAAATATTTGCAGCTAATTCCTCGGCCATAACATGCATTCATGCGTTATTCATCTTGCACCAAAGCCTCCATTGGAGACAAGCAAGCATTCAGTATTTGAAGTAGTAGGCTTCTATGGAAGGAAATAATAGTAATGCAAAAGACGAGTCAAATCGGTTATCAACGTATTAAGAAAATGTTATTTTCCATCGTGTTACCGACACATGCTATTTGAGAACTGCTCCAACAATCTATTGTACAACTCTTTGGGAAACTAACAATAAGCTGATGAAAAATAAATATTTGCTTCACTTTTAAATAAGAGGTGTCTGAAATGATTCACAAATAGAAATAACCTATCAAAATAGCTCTGTAAACATTCCACAAAAACTGTTGGAGCAACTGAGGACATGAAGAAAAGAATAAAAGTGATATTTCAGCCATTACTTCATCATTAAAGCTCAAAATGCTAAACATAGTTAAACTGAATTACAATTGAAACGCAACAAGAAACCTTTTTTTTTTTACATTCTTCCGACCTGCTGTCCTCTAATGAATCTGATTAGATTTCTTTTGTAATGTAAGCAGTAATGTAAAACATTAAACCTGCCGTTGACTTAATTTTGAGAAAATTGATGGTCAATTTTAGTCTTTTTGTTTCAGTGAGAGTCGATACTCAAGCCAGATTTTTCTATGAAACATTCAGACTCTCACCTTTTTTTGTCTTAGAAACCAAGTACCTTTTCTTCACTTCTTGTTCTGGGCATCTTGGATCTTTGTTCTCGTCTAGTATCCGACTCCGAGGAATTTCTTCATGTGCTCATACACCACATAGGAGATGCTAACAGCAGGAATGACTTTGAGAAAGTTGGGCGTGATGCCACGATACAGACCAAAGACGCCTTCGTTGGATAAGATGTATTTAAACTGTCCCACCATGGTCAGTTGAGGGTTATACTGTGAACTGGCTGAAAAGAAAGAACATGGCCAACCGTCAAAATGACTGGCAGACTCATTTATTTCATTAGAATGGAACGCAAGTGTCACCTTGTGCCTGCATCCGTGTTCGAATGAGCGCCAGCGGATACGACGCCAGCTGTCCACAGGTACTGGACACAGTGCCACAGCCTAAAAGAACCAAGACACCTGGATCTGCAGAGTCTACACAGTACCTTTGAAGCCAGGCATTTTTAAGAGTCTGAAAGAATAACAAGTAACAAGGTTTTTCTAACAAAGACAATTAGAGGATGACATTTAAATACTATAGTGTTACAACAATAACCCTTTCAGGGACAGTAGTCACTACTACAGTGGATAGCTGTTCAAAAGTTGATATTTAAGACCCTTTATATGGCTCACAGTTCATGTTGTATTGTATTTGACTTAGACATGTTATAAATTGACTTTGGAAGCTTCATAGGAACTAACCTCATAAACAGCTAGGTCAATACCAGCGTAGGGGATGATGCCAATTGTATTTGGCAAGTAGCCTCTGTAAAATGCCCGGACTCCCTCCCTTTTCAGGATTTGTCTGGCGCAGTCCGCCATACCTGAGTACTGTCCCGTCGTCCTCAATGTGAGACGCGTTTTAAGCACCTACGAATTAGAACAGAAAAAAAAAAATCCATTGACAACCTAACGTCTAACTCTTTCGCAAAGGGCACTCATTTGACTCTTTGGCTATTGACCACACTAGACATCCAATCTATTTTGACTGGGAGGGGCAGATGACATTCATTAGCCAATGAATCTATCTCCAATTAATTCTCTAAACAACCATTAGGGTACAATAGCTTCATTGGAATTCTTACCAGTAAGTTATTTATGGGCAATGTAACAAATCAATTTTGTGAAGGCAAGACTTGAATCTTTCGTGTGCGTGCACATAAATAGATCAAGTGTGAAACATTGTGACCTCCATAGGGTAGATGATAGTCTGGGCTGTAGCTCCTGCTAAAGAACCCGCCAGGAATCTTTCTTGTACTCTTAAGCTTCCTCCCTCTCTGCTGCCACGGATCAACCACTTGATCTGAAGAAGCAAAAGAACAAAGCAAACAGATAGAAGGCTGGAACAGTACTAAAATGTTCATAATCTCTTTCAATAACAGACTCAGGTTGATGTCTGAAAAATGCGACATGATTTAGAGTCATTGCAAAATGAAAGAGTGGTGCAGGTCTCAACTGGATTTATTAAACAAACCTGTTCATAGGCCATAAACTTGATAGCAGATTCTGGGGCAATCTTGAGGACATTGATTCCATTTCCCCTCCAGAGGGAGGAGACACCTCCCTCCTGGATCATCCCCCATAGCCCCGACCACAGGTTTTTTCCATGAGACATGGAACCATGTACCTTGACACACAAACACAAACCAGGCCAAGAGTCTTATTATATCTTGTGCTAAATATGAGTACAGATTCCCTCCTGAATGTGGTACTAATTCTCTTGTGAATGCTCTTTTTACGCTCTCTTGATGACATATTCAAGATCCTAATCAAACTCTACTCACTGCTTGTAAGATGTTAAAGTTAAAAACTGTTGTTTCTCTTAAAAGTACCCCCAAAAGCCTGTTATGTTGTTTTTTATAGTCATCTGAAAAACGGTGATGTAAACAGATGCCTATTTATCCTGTTGTTCTTCATTTTACTATCGTTACTTTAACGTATGTTCCTTCTTTGTTTTTGAGCCGTGCCTAATGTACAAGTGAAGTATTTTGTTGTGCAATTGAGAGGTCTCACCTGCAGAAAAACTTTGAGGCGATCCAGAGGAGCAGTTCCTGTCCTGGACACGGCGCCTGCCATTGCTCCAGCAACCAACTGCCTCCATACCAGACCGGATCGTCTTTCCTTCTCTGAGAACTCATCTGGCACCGTCAAATGTTCCCCAATGTCAAACATCTTCCGATAGTTTTGAGATCAGTGAATTTCAAAATTAATTTCAGTACACTGTGCTAAATTGGTATCAATGCAAATGCAGAGGTATAGTAGATACGCAATGTAGGTACTCATTCCAATGCAGTATTTGCTCAAATTTGATTGTACGGGGGAAATGAGTCACTTGAAGCAACAAGTGTTGGCTTTGAAATGGTGTATAAAATAGAATATCTCTTTAAATCTGTTAATATTAGAATGATTGGCATCACTATTCGAATCAAATACTGTTCAGAGGTACACAGCTTTGTAACAACATCCCCACAAACTGCAAAAAAATAGGTAGTCTCAATGTAGTAAGTGAATATATATAGTAGAATCTTTTTCCCACTGGGGATTGAACCCTTGATCCCAGAACTGTGAGGCGATGTGTTAACCATCCCCCACCGTGCCGTTATGGCAGTTTATGTTCAACTCATTAAAGGAAACGGACAAAGTCCACACTTCATATTTACTCAAGGAGTTTCTTCTGTGTCTTTGACACAGGTTTATGTTGTAAATTTTTTGACAAATATTTCTACCTTTTTTAAAGTCTCAAATGTTTTCCGAATTTGATGTATGTGGCGCAGTATGACTGACATGAACATTTTAACACAATAACATGAATTTATTGACTCACATGGGAGTGTTTCCAGTAGTGGACGATCTCTTCCACGTTGTGGAAAGGATTGAACAAGAAGTGATCTCGCCATTCTTTCCAGTTAATCGTCATGGTACCATCCTTGTCCATGCTAGGAAATTGAGAAACTTTTTGTTAGTTGGGTCATGGTGAAACAGGTCATAAATAATGGGTTGTATCTAAATATGCCATTCATCAGACTATAAATTGCACAAGCCCAAAAATGCACAAAGAGGAAAAATATGTGTAAATGGCACTGGACTACAAGTCACATGTTTTGGGGAATAAAAATTTCATATTACCTTTGGAGTATTCTGGAGGCCTGCTCTTTGGTAACCTCAACTCCAAGTTTATGCAACAAGTGCTGGATCTCTCCAAGATCAATTTTACCTGAAAAACAAACATACAAAAAAAACAGCCAGTTTGTACAATTTATATTGTCACTGGAATAAAACTAAACATTATTTATTTTAATATTTTAAATGATCTACTTGAACTAGGTCAACGTTGAAGGGCTGTATTATTAAAAGTGTAATAAATTCAAAAAAATAATTTAAAAAAGCATGAGAAATAAAAATAATTCTGAATAAAATAAAGCTAATTTTAAAAAAGAAAATTGTAATAAAAAGAAGACACATTAATTCAAATAGATGTGGCATGTCTGTATTCAGCTTTGAGAATTGTATCTTAATGTGTGACCTCACTTATTTAGCTTAATTGTTTGCTTGCCATTGACAGCAATAGATGTCCAATCCATTTTAACTGTGAGGGGGTATAAGCGATCGAATGGAGCCTGGTTAATGTGATTCAGCAATCTGTTTACTAAGAGCAAGTTAATTTTAGCAAGTGTTTATTTAGATAGCTGGAAAGCAAAGTATCTAAATCCAAAAGGATTTCATAGGTCAATACCATCGTTATTCCGATCCAGGCTGTGGAACATGAGCCATAGCCTCTTCTCATGAGCCTGCAGGTACTGGGAGAACTCTTGGAAGTCCAGCAATCCATCACGATTGATGTCACTCTCCAGGACTATCTGTGGGGAAAGATTGGAAATGCTCAAAATAATACATTAGTGCATGTTCTAATACACATTTGGATCAACTTCATTCCACAGAAGTCAACATTGCAGAAGTTCACCTGAGCCCCCTTGTGGTTTGTCATAGTAACTACTATATTGACCACAAGTCTCCATACATTAAAATGAAACGATAAACACAACACCCTTAAAATAAAGATTGAAGAATTAGATATGTATATACATACTAGTGATCGTGAATATTTCTTTTTAGATGTATTATTTTGATTTAGATAGAAAAGATAATAAATATTTTTTTCTGTATTCAACATTTGAATCTAACAAAAATAGTTGCTAGAAAAAACTAACATCAAAAAAATTGTTCACACCTCATTGCAAACATTGTTTGACATGTGACTAAATAATAAATATGACAATATGTTGCTGTACTTTGCAACTAGTGCCCCATATGAATAGACTTTGCCTTATATACCAGGGGTCAGGCACCTTTTTGACAGAGAGCCATAAACAATTCATATTTTCAAATCTTATTCCTTCAGAGCCATACTCAGAATTTAAAAATAAATGACCGTGTGCATTTTTAAAAATAATTTTGTCACTTTTAAAGAACAAAAGTCTCTGAATCCTTTTGACAACATTGTTACACTGTTGTTAATCAATGAGTATCCGTGAGAGCATGCATGCAGAAAGGTCTAAATTAAAATATATTATATATGATTTGACAGTGCCAACGTGATGCTCCTATTTGTGCTCACGAGCCATGTGCAACCATCAAAAGAGCCGCATATGGCTCTCGAGCCATATGCAACCATCAAAAGAGCCGCATATGGCTTTCGAGCCATAGGTTCCCTACCCCTGTTATATTCTGTGCTTATTCCATCCACACTGCATTTAATACGGCGCGTTAACCTCTGGATATACGAATAAAACTTGACCAGCATATTATATAATACTAGAAAAAAAATCACAATATTAGCAAGCGTAGCCCGATGCCCATACAATAAGGTTTTTTCTTTTTTCTCCAGATGTCCTGCTTTTTACCTCTTCAGCCTCTCCCTGGTGCAAACCTCGAGCAGCCAGTCCAATTTGCAGCTCACTAACATCAACTCTGCCATCTCTATTCAAATCCAATTGCTCGAACAGCTTCGCATGTCTCCTTTGGCGTCCTCTCTCCAAAAATGCGTGGTTTTCTACCCTCGCTTCCTTTTCACTGCTTGGGATTCGATCGCAAATATTCCTGTTTTCCTCTCCCATGAAGATGAGAACGTTGACGGTTTCCCTTAATAATCCGAAATGAATTCACGCAATAAGCACGCTGCGCAGCAATCGGTCCTTCTGTGAGAGCAAATGGACGAGGAGGTGCTCGTGCGCTGCGGTTTTCATTAGTCACCGAGTGAACCGCGTCCTGCGAGAAATCGTGGGTGATCAATTGTGTCACGTGACATACACTTACTCATCCATTCTCAAGCGTCTTTGCCAAGATACAACACAATGAATCCTAACATACACAACAGTATAACTCAACTCCAACAAGTAATTGAATAACACTCAGTAAAAATGGTTCAGTACCATCTTTTGAAAAATACCCAATTTGCAGTTTCTAGTCAGACTGAAACTGATGCTGTACAATCATTCACGATCTGTACTAGTGTCAAGGGGGGTGCTGGAGCCTATAAACTATCTATGGGCACCAGGCAGGCAACACCCTGAATTGGTGGCCCCATCCCATGGGGACAAGGAAATAGACAAACATTCACAGTTAGGAGCAATTTAGAGTGTTCAACCAGCCTACCATACCTGTTTTGGGATGTGGGAGGAAACCAGAGTACCCGGAGAAAATCCACACAAGCCCGGGGAGACCATGCAAACTCCTTACGGCAAGGTCCGAACCTGGGATCGAACCCTTGATCTCAGAACTGTGAGGCCGAAGTGCTAACGTTTTGTAATAACCACCAGTAAAAATAGTTTTACTAACTTTATAAAATTGCCCCACCTCCAGTTTCTATCCAACACTGAAAACTTTAGCAAGAACGCCCATACAATCATTCATCTTTTTATTGTAGATAATAGGTAACAATGAATCATCTGTTATTTTAATTAACAGTGATTAGCTGGCATGCAATTCAGGGAGTGCCCCGCTTACCGCCATTAGTTAACTAGGATAGCCTCTAGCACCCCCACGATTCTCGTGAGAATCAACGGAATGGAAAATGAATATTTTAATTTCAATTCCTTCTGTTGCAACATTCATGTCTGTGTGTGAGACAAATGAACTGTTGATAGTTTACTTGCTAATAATAGCAGGAGAGGATTTTGCACAGTGACGCATAGGGATAAAAAAGCTAGTAGTCAGCATTCACAGGCTATTGCATGAGATTTTACAGTCTGTATTGCACGCAGCTCTCTCCAAGGACATTCCATGTTGTGCTTATTTAATAAATTGACTGTGTAAACTAATATATATATATATATATATATATATATATACACACATATATATACATACATACATATATACACACATACACACATATGTACACACATACAATATACACACACACACGTATACAATATATATTATATATATACACACATATATACAATATATATTATACACACACATATATACAATATATATTATATATACACGCACATATATACAATATATATTATATATACACACATATATACAATATATATTATATATAAACTGATTTTGATTTATACGTGACACTACACTTTATATTACAATATTAGAGGCCTTGCCGCAATGTTCAACATTATGATATTTATTAATGCAAAAGTACATTTTGAAAAGCCAGTGTACTGACCTGTCACTTTTGTATTTTGGATTTGACCTCATTTTGATCCTCCTCGCTATCCGTAGTCAGGTTCGTGCCAATATTTCAACAGGATCTGAGGAGCGACTCACATATTAGCATTGCTATTGGAGTCATTCTGATAATAGTTTGCAAAAAGACATACGTATTAAAGATGCCTCTGCCTGTGCAGGTTTTTAACTTTCAGGTAAGTGCGTCGCTTCTTCGTGTGGATATATGCCGTCAGCTAGCTGATGTTATCTATGAAATTGACAGGAACGTATTAGCTAGTTAGCTAGCTAAGCTACAGATCGTAACCTAGTGAAAAATAAACAACACTGAGTAACGTGATTAGAGCGACAGTTTAGTGTAATTGTAAAAGTGTAAACTGTACGTTTCAAATTGTGCTTGAAGTCGTTTTACGCGAAGGCTACGAACAAGCTCCTAAATGTTGAAGTACTCAGTGCGATTGATTTTCACCAAATACAAATTTCCCTGTCCTCCCATGTGATAACAGCATGCAAATAGAGTAAAATAGTCTTGCCGTCCAATGTAAAGCAAACCTCAGTTACATCTGAAACAACTGCCTTAAACAAGGCCTCGTTTGGCTACAAAACTACATTGGAGGCCAATACAGCGTTTTTTTTGTTTTGATGACAGCGGAACACTGTAAAAGATTATAACATATTGCAGAAATACTGTTATTTCAACTTGATGTGTTTCAAACCACATGTTGCGTTGATGGAGGAACGGCTTGTTTACATGTACATAACAGCTAACGATAGCAAGCAATGACAAGTTCATCTATTGGGAAGATCATGTTTCTCCTCACTGCCTTCCATATGGCTAGATTAACTGCTAAACTATATTGAAATTGTTCGAATTTTGTCTATATTGTCCCAAATCCACTATTATTTGAATTTCCAACCATTTTGGTTGTATATCACAACTTTGGTTGTCATTGACGTCAAAAGACGTCCAGTCCATTTTACCTGGGAGAGGCTGGAAGTTGAAGTTATATTTTTGAATTTTTATCGGACATGTAATATGGATTGGACATAAATGCACTAATTAAAGATAGATGAACAAAAATGCAATTCCAACACTACTTGTTTAAGTCTGCCTGGTACTTTGTAGGGGGCTGTGGAACCTATGCAGATTGATCCAGATCCTCAGGAGGACCAGCAAAATGCTCCAGACGCCAACTACATAGTGGAGAACCCAACTTTGGTATACTTGTCAAAACACTCAATCGTTTGTAGTTCTATTGTAGTATGTTGTTCAAGCTTGAAATGTTGTTTTCTCTGTAGGACCTAGAACAATACGCGACCAGTTACAGTGGACTGATGCGTATTGAGAGACTCCAGTTTATTGCGGAACATTGCCCTCAGCTCAGAGTGGAATCCCTGAAGATGGCGCTAACCTTTGTACAAAGGACTTTCAACGTTGACACTTATGAAGAGGTCCACCGCAAACTAACGGATGCCACACGGTAATGTACTGCTCTTTAGCTTTGGAATTATTGTTTCTGTTAATGTCTCATCATGGTCTGAATGAAGTCATTACTCCTTTCACTGCAGCATACATACTAGGGATGTCCTCAATCCGATCACATGATCGGAAAATAGGCCTGATCACTTTCTTGTGTGCGTGTGTATTCTGTGCAATCACTTACCTCAGTAAGTCGCAATAAAGTATTCAATGAAAAATATTTCCTTATTTTGCCTTTAGGGAAGTGCAAGGTGTACCAGAAGTACCCCCCGAGGGCGGGGTGGTCCCCCCTCCTTTAGATTCAGCATGGGCTGAGTCCACCCGGAAAAAGGCCTTGCTTAAATTGGAGAAACTGGACACTGATCTGAAAAATTACAAAGGAAACTCTATTAAAGAGAGCATCAGGTGTGATGACAGGATTGTAAACACAAGTTTTGCGCATGATTGTTAGCCATTTCGATGAGTATCATTATACTTCAGTAAAATGGTGCTAATACTTGCTTTGTTCCCATTTTTTAGGAGGGGACATGATGACTTAGGGGATCATTACCTGGACTGTGGTGACCTCAGTAATGCACTCAAGTGCTATTCTCGAGCCAGGGACTACTGCACCAGTGCTAAACACGTCATTAACATGTGTCTGAATGTAATCAAGGTAGAGCAAGTTACACACATTATTTTTCTTTCCGATTCCATATCCAATACAAATGGTGGTCGGGCTTGGGAAGGTTTTTTTTTTTGCTCAATTGATATATGGGCTACTCTTAAAAGATCTTCGAAAATCTATCAATGTGTGACTGGTTTCTTTGTCCCACAGGTTAGTGTCTATCTCCAGAACTGGTCCCATGTACTGAGCTATGTGAACAAGGCAGAATCCACACCAGAGATTGCAGAGGTGAACATCGCTCTCCTAGCAAAGAATGCTTATCCTCTGTCTTTCTCCACACTTTTGGCACAAATACTTTTCCTTTTTATGCAGCAACGAGGAGATCGAGACAGCCAAAATCAAGCAGTTCTTACCAAATTAAAGTGTGCTGCAGGTAAGAAAACTTTTTATGTCTTCTCTTTTCAATGCTCCACTATTGCTTGGGGAGGAATTCTTTGGGGTGCCCTATTATGAGACTCCTTTATTTATATTTTAGGGCTGGCTGAACTGGCTTCTCGAAAATACAAACCGGCTGCCAAGTGCTTCTTGCAGGCTTCCTTTGACCACTGTGACTGTCCGGAGGTAAGCCGTGGACACAATATAGGCTGAATTTAAGCTTATTGTTCAGGCCATATTCAATGACACTTTGATCATTTGCTGTGGGTCAATAAAAACTGACAACACTGGTATAACTCATGAATGTCTATTCAGCTTTTGTCACCTAGTAATGTAGCAGTCTATGGAGGTTTATGTGCTCTGGCCACGTTCGACAGACAGGAGCTTCAACGCAACGTCATCTCGAGCAGGTGAGATATTAGATTTTTGATTAGACGTTTTTTCAAACATGACACTAATGTCAGTCTTTTTCCCCCTAAGCTCATTTAAGTTATTTCTAGAATTAGAACCTCAAATTCGGGATATCATATTCAAGTTCTACGAATCAAAATATGCGTCTTGTCTCAAGCTACTGGATGAAATGAAGGTAAGGTCAGGGTGGGCTGATGGTTGTAGAGATTGCATGAACAAACTTGGAATAAAATGGTGTCTGTGGATGACTGATTATAATTTTTGTGCCTCCAGGATAATCTTCTGTTGGATATGTACTTAGCCCAACACGTTCGGACACTTTACAGCCAAATCAGAAACAGAGCCCTTATCCAGGTAATTCAGTATTATCAAACGATTTGTTTTGCACTGCTTTTGGCTTGACATTTGTTCTCGTGTTTTCAGTATTTCAGCCCCTACGTTTCAGCAGACATGACCAAGATGGCTCAAGCGTTCAATACTACAGTGGCGGCTCTCGAAGATGAGCTCACCCAGCTCATCCTGGAGGGGCTCATCAATGGACGTATCGATTCTCATAGCAAGGTAAAAGACGTGCTACACTTGAAAGGATGACTTTTTGATAGGCACTGTTGAAATTGAGTCATTTTTATGATAGATTCTGTACGCGAGGGACGTGGACCAGAGAAGCACCACGTTCGAGAAGTCCCTGCATATGGGCAAAGAGTTTCAGAGACGAGCCAAAGCCATGATTCTCAGGGCAGCTGTGCTTCGCAATCAGATCCATGTCAAGGTAATAGAGAAAAATTAGTTTATGTCAGTGCGTTATTACCCAGTTAATGTCTGATTCTAAATGAATTTAATTTGTACACTATAAAGCACACTGGACAATAAAATACCCTGCCCAAATTTAGAAATGTAGAGGTTTAGTCTGAAAATCCTGGTAGTCAGCATGAATTAGAGCCCAGATTTGTGTGGGGTGAAGGCTCCCTCTAGTGGTATTTAACTCAGTGAATAGCATTACCCAAATGGAGCTAATCCAGTTGTTTTTAGAAATAAAGGGGCAGCTTTGAGGTTAATCGGTGACCATACAGGGATTGTAATAACTAACCTGCATCCACCTCGCTCTTCTCAGTCTCCTCCCAGAGAAGGCAGTCAAGGTGAACTGACACCAGCCAACAGTCAAACGAGAATGAGCACCAACATGTGAGTCTGCACATCAACCGGAGGAAAGGATCATTCAACCATTCTTCAACGTTACTCACCTCAGTCCGCCTCCTAGTTTCTTTGCTGAAGACAGAACATGCAGTGAAAAGACTGATGATGATCTGGATGGAGCTCCGTGATCACGTCTCACGAAAAGCCTGAAATAATGTGGCAATGTAATTAAGAAAGAAAAGAGTGTGGAAAGTCAGCACTTAAGCTGTAGCTGGTTGGAGGTGCACTTTTGCTCTGCTTACTATTCACGGAGGACTTGTGAACAGAAAAATGTTTTAAAATAAAATGCCTTCCAAAAAATAGGGCTTTTGTATGGTTGTGTTTATCACTTGCACAGGAACACACAAAGAAAGGCTTGAACTGACTCTTTAACCCTTTCATGCAGATTTTTTTAACCTTTACATGGCACAATTAAATCATTAGATGCCATTGACCGATGCATTTCAACTAGGTAATGTTAATTCATTACATTTGAAATGAAACAAAGCGATATTTTGTCGACAAGTTGCTACTTCTAGTATTCCTGGCATATTTAGCCATCTGGCCGATGTTAAAATAATGTTATAAAACTAAAAATGAGGCCCGAACACACAAATACATCCTTATTGGTTCAATCTTCAGATGTCCACCAAACTGCATCTGACAATTTTATTCAGAACTCTGATTCAAAGAAATCTTGTCACTGTAAACATCCTGGCCCTGATAAAAATGTGCTACCTTTTAAAATACAAGATTGGCTGGAATTTGCCTCTAAATGCCTTTCCATTTTACCTATTTGAATGCAGTATGAGCCACTGGTTCACCTAAAAGGAATTTTCCTGAGAATCACCTTGCAAACATTTTTCCCCTTACAATTCTGAGTCTTATTCAAACTATTCCACTTTCAGTAAGTAATAATCATCTGCAACTTAAATAACCCTCATCGTGTCCTACTTCTTTTGCCGCCCCTTCCATGTTTTTTGCTCAGCCATCATCTCTTTCATGTCTCTTGCACTCGCTCTCTGCCCCGATTCCTCTTATGCTTTTGTCATTCAATATCTATCTCTTATCATGCGCACAAACACCCCCAGGGGAAGGATTTGCTCCCGCTCACACACCACAAAATGATGGCATGCGCATCCATGCAGCCACAACCGCGCACACACACATGCGCGTCTACGTACATCATGCTATACACAGCTATATATTACATCATCAAAAATAGGCTTTCATTTATTATGTTTTCACAATATGCCTTCAGCGCATTTCAAAATCGAACCCACGAGCTTCCGGTTGTGAGACATCCATCAATCCCCTTAAGGCATGTGATTATGAGCCAAAAGCATGACAGTTTAACTCATGACATTAATGACCCAATTCAAGATGCAGGCACTAAAGATGTGTGAACAGTGATAGGAGGAAAAATGTAATTTTCAGAATGTTCAGTTAACCCTTTTACACACAAATTTATTGTTTTTAATCCTCATGGACAATCATTTAACTCTTCGCCTGGCATTGAGGGCAACGTAGTCCAATCTATTTTAAATGGAAGGACATCAGGGAACTATAAAGTAATATGAGAGTAGTATTTAATGTGTAATTTCAGACTTTTTAAGTAACACTGCTATTGAAGGATTTGGGCATCATACCATGGCTTGAGAACTGATTTTGTCAAATTATGTTTGCGATCACACATTTTAGGGAACGGTAAAATTTCTGCATCTGCTCCACAACATTTAAAATGTAATTAATATCTGTTTGTCACCGGGGCAATGCAAATTTCTTAGGATGACAACCCATGTTTCCAATGATGCTCTCCTCTTAGGTCAGCGAATGAGCGCGGGGAGTAGACAGAGCGGTCAGAGATTGTCTGTTCATGAAGATGACTCACGCAGTAAAATAAGACTAGCCCTGAGTGTGAAGAAGAAAGCTTTGCGCTCCCACGGGTTATTTACTGTTGATTTTCCAGTCACTTTCAATTAATTTTAAGGCACGTCTGGTCATTTTTTTTTTTACCTCATTAGCTGCCTTTGAAAGCGCTAGACATCAGATACTTTTTGGCTGAATGACTATAATTAAAATGTTCCTTGTTTTTTCAAATTTCCAATATCTTTCTCGAATTCCTTTCTGGTTTTGTGTTTTATGCTTTACGTTTTTGCAGTTTGGCTGCATTTTCACGTTTTTTGTTGTTGCATTGACCTATCTGCATTTTATGGGTCACTTTATGGTCATTGGTCACATTTTCAACATTCAAAATCAATCATGGGTATTGGAAATAAATGGGGATATCATACTGTTAACACATTTGTGTACCTTGATGTCCTGAAATTTACATTCCGTTGAAAAAAACCCTAAAATTATATGTGCATGCGTCATGCAAAAAGTGTCAAAAGTTTGGACACCCCATATGAAGAAAAGACAGAAGAGTGATACCTCTTCTTTCTAGCCTATCTTCGGGTGACGCGTTCGTCGCTGCGAGGCTGCTGTCTGCTCCTTTTCGCCGCCCTGCTGGCCACTCGCTGCAGCGCTTCTGGGAGGAGAGACGAGACAAGAACGAGAGCCAGAGCGGCTACGGTGAGCGCCGCAAAAACCTCAGGAGTGTATGTATACTTACACCTGCCTGCCCTACGCGTACTGAGGGTTGCTGCGGGAGCGGGGCGTTTAAGTCGGCTGCAGCATCCCACCCTCCGTTTGCACAAGGTAAGCAAGCATCTTAATATCACGTACGGATGGAGGAAACAAGGTTAATTACCGCTAGCCCGCGATCATCTGCAGCGTCAGCTCAGCCGTCAGATAGGTACAATTTTTATCTTTTTAGTGCGTGTGTGTTTTTTTGTGTCGTTATTCAAACTTCCAACTTCCTAAAATGCCACAGTACGAAAACGGTATGCACGCACCACCTATGCATGTGTTCCGGTCAAGCTTCTCAATTATCCTCAATAATTTTTGGATGAAATAAAAGCGAAAAGGGTTGGAATAAATATGACACATACATTTGGACTTTGCTTGTGTGTTTCGGTGTGCACTTGAATGAGCTGGATCCGTGGGAACACCAATCGTTTTTTTATGAGTTTATGTGTTGCCATGCTTGGTGGCATGACGATAGCCATTCGTTCTCTCTCCCTCTTTTTTCCTCTCTCTCTCTCTCTCCCTTTTGCTCTCGCATGAAAACTAAATTTTTGAAACCCTAAATCTTTTAGATCTTATTTGAAAAAAAAAAGATAGTCATCACACAGTGATAATAATGTAAACATTAGAGTTATATATTTATAAAAGGCTGATCTTGTCCATATATTCATTCATTCATTCATTCATTCATTTATGGGGTTGCGGGGGGTGCTGGAGACTATCCCAGCCAACTCTGGGCAGCAGGCAAGGGACACCCTGAATTGGTTGCCAGCCAATCACAGGGCACAAGGAGACAGAAAACAATTTTACACTCATACTCATACAATTTTGAGGATTGGTGTCAAATCTGCGGCCTGTGGGCCAGAAGTGGCCAGCTTGTGGGTCCAATCTGGCGCGTGTGGTTGTTCGGCTGACAGGCTCTTTGTAGCTCATTCATACAGTATGTACATAATAAAATGTCTAATTCACTTAAACTGGCTGTGGATGTTCATCTTTCAGCGCCATTGACGTCTAACACCGTCAATGGTGGTAAAGTTAAATATTTGGGCTAAAAATAAACTGGTCTGGCCCACATGACATCTAGTTGGCATAAATGTGGCAAACCAGGATGTGCTGGATGATTGCCAGACCCTCGTCATTGTGTTGAGAGACTGCAATCATATTTATCTCTTATCAATTAACAACTTCACAGAAAATGTCGACAATGCGTGTCTATAGAGAGCGAAAGAAAACACTTCATGCCAATTAAGACTACTTAGGACCGGCAACATTCTGCTGATGAAACAGCAGACGACGAGCATTAAGACTCAACTGGGTTAACACTATGATGGCGGTTAATGACGAAGCTAGTGATGATATATATGCAGGGTTTAGTCGGATTCTTGAAAGCGAAATGGGAGTTTGGTCTGAGATATCTCCATGTGGACGCTCAGTCAGACGTCGCAAGAAGTAGGCATCAGACAGATATTTTTAGACTCACTGTGGGTTATATTTACATACGTTATTATCTCTGATATGCATCAAAAACAAAATACCCGCAAAACTGCTTTGACATTTCTAGAAAACGATGCTGGAATGATTTTTGTGCGTGAATATTAGGTAGTGGGGGCTATTACTGGCTTGTTTGATTTTATAGGGTATTATTTTTTTATACGCTCATGTTCCTTAGCTTAATTGTAAACCGTCTGTCGTGCCAGAAGCAAAATAAACTGCAGATATTTTGGTAGCAACACAGGTTGCTTGGCTGTCACCATATTACTATGAAGCTGTAATCATCATTCATATTTGAGGAGAGGTGTCGGCATTTATTTATATGTTTGCACCATCTGTCATGGGGAATGTTTATCTTGGAGCACTTTTATCTTTAAGAGAACCTCTATGAATGTGTGCATGTGTGTACACTAAGACACACACACAATAATTTGACAAGTGGAGGAATAAAAACTATGCACCAATGCCACTGTAGCTACTTTTTAGTTTTTAAAAGCCACATGATTGGAGATTTTTTTTAATGCAAGTAGCATTGCAAATGGTATATTTTTGAGTATTGATATCAAGTTGAAAATCTTAGTACAGTGGTACCTCGACATACGATCGTAATCCGTTCCGAGACTGAGATCGTATGTCGAGGTTTTCGTAACTCGAGCGAACGTTTCCCATTGAAATGAATTGAAAGCAAATTAATTCGTTCCAACCCTCTGAAAAAACACCAAAAACAGGATATTGGATTGGAAAAAATGTTTTACTTCTTCTAATTTCACCATGCGCGTTGTGCGTTTCCTGGTCGAAACACGTCTGAATAAATCGTTCAGTCCTCGTAGATAGAGTAGTTATACACAAAAGAGATGCGGCAAAAAAGACAGTGCGCTACAATGATAAACAGCATCTCATGTCATGGCCACCTGGCTTGGTCGCATCTCGAAATTTTAATTGTATCGCGAGCGAATTATTCGATCGAATTTTTTGTCGTACCACGAGCATGTTGTATCACGAGGTACCACTGTATCTGGACAATAGTAGTTTTTATGTGTAAGAAAATCATATGCCAATATAGTCCAGGAAAGCTTAAATATGAATAGGACTGTTTTCTTGTAAAATTTGGTGAGTGTGGTAAACCTACGGCACTATAAGGCAGTGGGTGTTGAATAATTATGTACATGCATACAGTCAAAGCAGTCTGTTAGTAAGAACTCTACCCTTGAAGTATTGGCCGATTTCCCCATATCAGGCTTTGCTGAATTCTGCGTTCGTGCCAAACTGGAAATTGGCATAAACCTCGACTAAAATGAATTCTCTGATGAGTCAATTTTCTGCTTGGTTACACAGTTATCTCTGTTGCAGAGTGACTAGCTCCACTCTAAGACCACCATGTAAAAAAAAAAAAAAAAGTAAAAGACACAATGTCCTTCCAGTGTTAAATCCCCTTCAAGCATTATAGAAATGCCTAGAGTAAAAGCGGTATAGTTAAGGGATGGCTAGAACAGGACAAGCTTTAGATACTAAAAAAAGTTCCATGCACAGACCACATCCGTATATTCCTCGATGTTCCTGCAGATCTTTTGATGCTTGAGTATAGTTCATTTGCATTTCCCGCAGGTAACAGCATCACATTATCTTACAAAAAAATGTAAAGTCAATTTATAAACATGTATGCAATGTGCTCTACTGTATAGATCTTTTGATCTTCTCTATTCAAAAGTTTGACTAGAAACTGACTTCCAAAAGCTAATTTTGTCCAAGGTGACATCACGCACAGATTTCTCCAGTGTTTAAACAAGCTGATCCTACATAACGATGTCCTGAACAGATGATATAAAGTGCAGGGGTGTTCAGACTAAAGCCTGCGTGCTAACTGTGGCCCGTTGAGCAGTGTTTTAACCCCCAGCAAATAATGAAAATATCTTTGAATATGGCCTGCACAAGAATCTTGAGTTCATTCTGTATTGAGTTGCACTTCTCAGCTTTAACTTTAGTATGAGGAAGTCACTTAAACTGCACCTCTGCTTTAGCTCAGAAATCAAAACATGCTGAAATCAATGTAGGAAATTGTAAAATTGTAGTATTTAGTTTTGTATAAATACATTTAGAAAAAAAATCCATTGTAATAAATTCACACCTTGATTGTGGATTTCTTAACATTTTCTATGCTGTCTCTGGACATTTTTTCTTTGCTCTGGAAATGTGAGGTAATGACAACTGAGTTCAAAAGTAGCCCATTTAATTTACCATCGTATGTCTATCGTTTGCCTGCACAAAGAAGCCAACAAACTCCTAGTGAGCACCTACCGGCTAAAACCTGCTGAGTTCACCATAGCAACAAAAGAATTACCTCTCTCTGTTGTTCTGGGATAATTTTCTCAGTAGAGAAATTACGTGCTAATTTGGAAACCCAGCGGTAAGCCAAAGTTCCAAGTTAGTAAACTGATGTGTTCTTTTCATTTGGCTCCAAAGCCCTGAGCATCCAGCCACTTAGTCACTCAGTCTTCAACCACTTCCAATCCGGTCTGGGTGTGGCGAATGGATGAATTCGCCCCTAGCAATCAAAATGGATTGGATCAATCAAAGACGAGCATTCACAACCAGCCCTCCCAGTTTAAATCAATTGTCAAACAGTTCAATACAATGAAAAACAAAATTCAATTTTAGAGTGTTACTCGGGGCCCAAACAGTGTATATATTTCAGTTTTAATTCATTTTAATTGTATTAATGATGTATTTACTAGCAATGTAAAAATGAAATAACTATGAATAATAAAATATATCATAATAACAATACAGCCAATGCTAATTTTTTTTAATGACCAAATTAAGGGGCCCAGAAAATGAATCACTTGCCTACTAAACGTTGAAGGTCTTAAGTATCAACTTTTGAATAGTTGTAAGGAACACTGTCCCTGAAATGGTTAAGGATTGTAAAAAAAACACAAAAAAACGGAGACTAGCTTGAGCGCAAATGTAAGATTTGTCACTCTAACAGAACAGGCCACATACAAACAGAGAGACATATTTTGCCAAGGGGAGTCAAGCCCTCGCTACACGTCTTTGTGTGTATCCAAGGGGAATAGTGTGTTTACAGAGGTATGCATGCATTTGCATTTGGATCTCCTTCTCCTGTCCACCAGACTAAAAGTGACGCTGTTCTTTGCAGCACTGTCTATAAATCTGTTTTCAAAGCCTGTGTTGCACTGCACGTGTGTTTGTGTGTCTCTCTGTGTCTATGTACACGCTGTGTGAGCTTTTTAGAATGGGAAGCCGGGCGAATTAAAATGACCGTGACAAAGCCCGGAAAGGTTGCCGATCAACGACGATAAGCGCAAAGTCGCAGCTCAAATGCGAACTGTATTTCTTGGCTTTCAAGATAACGGGTCGTACATCATTTTAGTTCTGAATGCAGACAACCTTTTTCATAGACGTAGCAAGAAAATGAAAAATAAAGTTGTGTCAGATTCTTGTGAACGAAGAAGTCACGAATTGCCGCAAAAATGACAAGCTGCAATGAGATACAGATTTCCACTCAGTGCCAATTGGTCTTTGGGGATTTTTGACACATTTATTACAAGAGTGAGACAGGGTATTTGGGAGTTTTTTTTTTTTTTAAGCGCCTAACCAGATGGGAATTAAACCAAAAGACATGTCAGCCTGGTTGTTATTGCCCATGAAGCGTGCGTGCTAAACACATGGAGTTGCCTGTGGCTTTTTTTTGTTGATGTACTTTTAGTGGCTTCAATAAATACTGTAAGAATTAGGCCATGTGGTGTGAAACATACAGCCCGTGGGCCACTAGGGGGTCCGATCTGGCCTGCGGGGTTGTTCCGCCTGAAAGGTCTTTTATAGCTCATTCATACTGTACAAAAAGAATCAAATTATTATTATTTTTTCCTATCCATAGTCACATTGGTTCTTTCGACCCCTACAGTCAAAATGGCGGCATCGATAAGAGTTCTCCAGGAACATTAATACATTAATTAATACCAACAGTTGTTACAAATGTGGCCCGCCAACCAATCAGAATTTGACGCCCCTGTATTAGGCACTTCCATATCATCTTGTTAACAACCTCATGCCATTGTACATATTTAGATAATGAGGTTATTTTTCTGTCAGACGTTGCCCCTTACCTAATATTCCCAACAGAAGTGCTTAATGTGGTTCCGATAAAAAAAGACGAATGAAGCACAGCTTAAAACGGGATGAATCGGTTACTGTTTCAATTATACACACTGTTGCAATATGGCCTCATTTCCTAATAACCAAGTTTATATTCATCGGCTATTATCAGTATCACTCATTTGCCACATGAATAAAAGTCAATGAAATATTCATTCTATTAACTAACTGGTGCCCCTGCTTATCAGCTGTCTTTTTTTTCTGCAGACTGTGCAGTAGCAGTTATCAGTCACTGAGCTGCTGCCGCTCTTGCATTTAAATGCACAAATTAATTGGGTTACTGACGGTCTAGCCACATTTTCTCCAACTCCCAATTTTTACGATTTGCTTCCATAGCAATGTGGTACTTTCACACAGACCTATATGAATTAAAATATTACTATTTGCTTTTTTTTTAGAGACTCAGTTTCCCCAAACCAACGTAGTGAAAAGTTAGCAAAGATGGTACCAGTTAGCCGACCCTGAGCTAATGCAGATGCACGTTTTTAAGTTGCTGGCTCCATCTAGTGTTAAAGATGAGTAAGCGCGACAGAATGCAGGCTTAATTTGAGATTCTTGTGCAGGCTAAATTCTGATTATTTGCTACAGGCCCAAAAAAACCCTGTCAGAAGGCCACAGTTGTCCCACAGGCCATATTTTGGACACCACCGACTGAGATAGTTTAAATCTAAGTAGCTCAGTAATTTCCCAAGAGTTTTGCGGGATTATTTGTGGAAACCTGCCTCCTGGGAATATAAAAAAAATGGAGATGAATCAAAGCAGGGACATTCCAAATGGACAGCAAACAACGAGCTAAAACTCATTATAAAGCTCATTAAAGCGAATACGAGCTGCAGTGTCAGTCTTTCTCTCCTGCTTCATCACCATGAAAGGAGCCTTATTATTTTACTCCATTTGGCTGCCTTAAACACATGCTGGAAAATCAACATGGTTCCAGGCTGATGTGCCTCAATTTTGAGTAACAATTATTATAATTAATAATTATTGTAATTGCTATAGCAACATGGAAATGTACTTGACTGGCTATTTTATGTCGTTATTCCAGAAATACAATTTTAAATCATAAATGAGTTGATTCAACCATGTGAGTTGTATATTTCCCCATGGTTGTCAATAGATATAGAAATAGATGCTATTTTTATTTTTTGTTTGTATAATGGGCTTAATGTTTCTCGGCTGGCCACTGTAAATTTATACTCCGCACAAGAATGTAAACAGTGTCATCATCTAGCTTGCTTACCACAGCAGTGTGTCCTGACATTCATGTGATTATGAAAAATGTATAATGGCATTTAAAAAAAAATTGTAGCTTCCTAGACACTGACCATGGGAATCTGAATGCTATCAATAGTTTACTGACATTAGCGACACTGACCCATTGGCTACTCGGACGATTCGCCGAAAGACGTTTCGCCGACGGATGTTTTGCTGACGGACAGTTCGCCGAAAGAATTAAAGTGTTTAATTTATTATTTTATTAAGCAAATAAAAGGGGGGATGTTTCTCATTGTGTTGTTTTTTGTGCCGAGGTTGAAAAACATATACACACGATCCGGGGGCGGGGCGAGCGCACAAATCCCGTTTCGGCGAAACGTCTTCCGGCGAATCGTCCGGTCAAAAAGCTTGAGTTCAGTCCACATTGTTTTGCAGTTCTTTCAATTAATTGACTTAACCTTCAAACCGACCCCAAAATGCACAGGTTAAAACCAGCGTAATTGTCCCTTGCTCGTAGACCATTTTGAACAAGTTGAAGACAAGCGAGGGAAGACCGCCTGACTCCAAAATAAAATATATTAAAATAATTCCTCTGGTAAAGGCATGAATATGGAGCAGATGATCTAAATAACCACCGTATATGAGATAAAAAAGGGTGACCATGAAATAACTGAAACAGACTTCAGGCTGTACTTTTGAAAATGTACACCAGTGTCAATGATGTAGCCAAGAAAGCTGGAGAGGGCGCACAAAGGAAAAAAAATAAGAACCAAGGATGACAAGATTGATAGAGTGGGACATGATTAGATGTTTGGAGGATAGATAAAGGAGGGCGACAGAGAGCCAGTGATGTTGTATAATGTGAGAGCAAATCACAAAGAATGGGCTTGAGAAAAACTGTGTGCATTTGTGTGCATTTGGGGGGAGGAGGGTTGCAGCTTTGATGGCTATGTAGGAGGAATGAAAAGCCTGTCTCCTCCTCTTAACGTCACACATGCTTCATCTTGCTCTTTCTGCCTCATTTCTCCTCAACTTGTTCTTTTCTTCTCGCAGCTCACCTCTTTCTCCATCGCCTCAAACTCCTTTTATTTTCTTTCTTTGTTTATCTTCCCCTCTAATGATGCCAATAAGAGTCATTTTTGCTTTAACAGTATTTACAAAGAGTAAATACTTTGTGTAAGATGCGCACGTTTATGAGCCCAAGAACACTTTAGAAATACAATGAGCTGTCACACACAGTCAAAAACATCCTCTTTCCATTTTAGACTTATAGATGGATCCTTCCCACATATTCAAAATAATGTTAGATAGTGGGTGACTATGCATGGGGTCTTCTATAGGAAGGGTTGTATTAAATCTGTTAGAATTTTTAAGATGACATTATATGATCGTTTGTGCTTTTTACAATAAGCATTGTTTTAGAAGCAAGGTTTTCTTATCCTGTTTTTTTTTTCTCAACAATGTTTACCTTTAAAGTAGCCATGGCGAGAAAATACATAACACTTGATGCAGTGATGGTTCATTTAAATGTAGAGATAAATGAAAATTGAAAATTTGGTAGTTGAAAAGCTGAGGTCTGGGAAAGGTAGAAGGGTTGTCAGAATTTGACAACAACCTTCTAAATCTGACACAAGAAGATTGTCACGTCAGAGAGAATGGGGTGTAGCAGAGGCCCCTAAGGCTAATGGAGCTGACAGCAAGAGAAGTAACAACTTTAGTTATATGGGGCGCATCGAAGGGCGATGTCTGCTCCCATCCACGTTCAGTCACCTTTGCCAGTTCTCACTTATAGGAGGGGAATATTACCATATTAATGCAGTATTTCGACCAAAGGTATATAGGTCATTCCAGAATTGGAGGATGTTTTACAGCCCGTCCTTTGAATTTTAAGTAACCCACATACAAAATACTAAAGCAGTCAGTAAGTCAATGTACTTGTCCTCAGATGAAATAAAAAATAATAATAATAATAAGTTTGTATTATCACCTAAAATGTCTTTGTCTCTTTGTCCTTCATTACCACATTCATTTTTTTTTTATAAAACATGAAAGTTAAATATCACAGAGTATGAAGCAGAGTGAAGGTAGTGAAAAAGGAAATAAATGGCAACGGATTAACGCGGAGATGAAGAGAACCAAGCAGGGAAAGGGGGAGGAAAACATCCGACAAGAATATAGAAAGAGATTTATGTGTCATTCTGTTCAACAAATCAAACCATGTTAAAATGACTCTACTTCAATATTCATGTAACATTGAGCTATATTAGCGAATTAGAATTCGCGTCTGGAATTGATCCTCCCAGCTAAAAAGTTGAGAATTCTAAGCTTCTCATAAGTGTCAATTAAGCCAGTTATTTCAAATTGTATGCAATACTGGAGTAAATGCATACTATGTACTTTAGAGCAAATTTCAATGTGTTGACAGGAGGAGAAAATAGTGGTAAAGGATGTGTTTTGAACTACAATGCACATCTCTGTATTTTTTTGTGTATTGTGTATGAATTTGCTTTACGAGGTACATTTCTCTAGTGGCAGACACGAGGGCTATGTCGAAAAATAAATTGGTTTCTTTAAGCCTTCTGGACCTCGCTTTCATTCCATAAATATACTGCATTGCATTCCTCTTTCTTGCTACCATGAATTAAACCTGAAGGTCAGCTATAGTGTTTTTTAAATTTTGCATGGTTAAAATAAATGAATGTTTGACACAAACTATGCTCACACAAGTATGGATTAGTGTTTAAAAGTAGAAATACCCAGATTTACTGCAATTGTGGAATGGTTGAGTGCATTGATCCGGACTCTTGATCGTGGTTTGCAGATCCCAAAGATAGTCTCCGGCTCAAGCACACTGTAAAAAATAACAAAACAAAAACAGCCCTTTTTACAATACCTGTTCAAGTTAAAAGATATCCCTAATACAACTCAATGTTTGTGTCTTATAACCAGAAAATTACAAGCTTTTCTCAGATCAACACAATGTGAAATGTAGTTCTTTTCCATAGAATCTTGATGCATTAGTATGTATTTCTTCACAGGTCATTGGTCTGAATTGTGAGTGGACGGCGATGATGTCCATGCCAAGTAAGCAAACTATAATTTCTATTTTCCCCAAAATCAACTCTTCCTTCAATAATATTTCAAGCCTGTAATAACTGCCAAACCGATTACAATTGTGTTACTGCGGTACAATGCCTCTAAAAAGGTTTGAAAAGTGAGGTGTACAAGGACCTCAACCCTTTCGTACCTGAGTTATCACTTTTTTGTTTGACCTTGACAGTGCAGTGCTTGGCTTGCCATTGACAGCAAATAAAGTCCAATCCATTTTGATGAATGAAAGTTAATTAACCCCCCTTTCCATTCCTCTATTTAACAATAAAGTAGAAGGATTTTCAAGTTGGCCCTTTGTCCTTGGATTTTGGGAAAGTTTGGACACACCCGGTTAGAATGGATTTATTGCACATACATAAAGCGCATGCTTTTTGTTCCTGTAGTGAATGAGGCGGACAGTGTAGTGAAAGTGGCTGAATGGCAGAAGACCTACTACGCATCGGATTCTGGCATTCAATCAGGAGCCACCACCGTGCGGGATGACGACAGCAGTACTGGGTGCAGTGGGAGTAAAGAGTACACAACCAGTACGACCAGCACAAATATTGCCCCCACAACAACTGGGGCAGGAGTGGCAAATGAAGAAGAATGTGACACAGGTGAGACTTCCTATCAGTTTAGTGGCTATTTTTGGTGTCATTTAAAAAAAACTAAAGATCCGCAATTATTATGGTATCTATTTTTTTGGATTATTTGATCATTATTATGATATTCCTTCATTTACATACATTCCTGTAGGATTACAATGTTGACAAAAACTGAATTACTGATATTAAAATGGTTAAAAACAAAATTCCACACTGTTTATGGCCCCCTAGTAACATTGTAAAGTTATTTTTTCTTAGTATTTTATGGAATTGCATGCAATTGATGCCGGTTGACGTCCGATTCATTTAAACCGGGAAGGCGGGCCGTGAATGCTCAAAGGAAAATATTGAGGTAGGACATGGCACCTCAGGTATTGGTATAATCGTTTCACATCGCTTCACTAATGTGATGCAGCCTACAGAAATGGTCCGATGCCCGCAGCATATGAAAACCCTCAAGCTGTTTTTATCATTATGTTTTTCAATCACAATTTATATTTGTCACTTCAGATAAGGGATTTCTTTGGATTTTCTTGTTCATTGTGAAAAAAAGTGCCACACTCGCTGAAAGCAACCAATATTTATGTGAATCTGATTGAAGGCAATGGCACGGTGTGCTTCAAGAGAGAGATAAACCACAAAGCGAAAAATCCAATGGTTGTTGCTTATTGTGTAGGCTGAAATACCCCTTGCATGGCTACCTTAGAAGGATTAGATTTTCATACTTGAACAAGTATGCACTAAAATCAATTGATCCTCATACCTTATACAAGCTGGTATGTTCATTTTCAGGTCTGTTAGTCTTGCTTTATGTTGAAGTTTCGATTCCTCATAAACTGAAGTGACTCCCTTGGGTCCTATCTAAACGTGGTTCACACACGCACACAGCTTGAGAGCAGGTGAAGTGGGATGAGATGAGTAAATTAAACAGTTCGGAGAACAAAACGTCCTTCAGCAAACGTCTCTCGCTTCTATTTCTTGAATGCGTGCCTCAAGTACCTCGGCAGTGCTCGTCTCCCTTTTGCCAACTGCTTTTTTTTTGTCCTCGCATATTAGATTTTTCTAATTTGTTCTCAATGGATAGTATGACTTCATCTTCTCCCTGTCTCGAATTTCCTCCTCAGATTTAGATGCTCACTACTCATTAACTCGGGCCCAGCGCGTAAGGGCAGCCATGTTTCCAGAGACGTTGGTGGAAGGAGAGGCAGCCATACCTGTTCAAGCAGATCCGACACAGCAGAGCAACGTGCAAAGACTGGCTGAGCCCTCTCAGTTACTAAAGACAGCTATAGTTCACCTGATAAATTATCAGGATGATGCCGAGCTGGCCACAAGAGCGGTGCCAGAACTCACCAAGCTCCTTGCAGATGAAGATCCGGTATTATAAAAATATATTTCTATAGTCGCTTCTCCCCATTTCATGTTTCCATTATTGTTCCTACAGTATAAACTTTTCATATATATTTGGCGGATCCAAGCCGCGATGCGGTGAATCCGCGATAGTCGATCCACAATGTGGCGAGGTATTACTCTATTCCACAGGTATCAAAGTTGCGGGCTGGGGGCCAAATCTGGCCCGCCGCATTATTTTTTGTGGCCCGAGAAAGTATATCATGAATGCCAACTTTCTGTTTTAGGATCAAATTAAAATTAAGAGTATAGATGTATATTAAATTTCCTGATTTTCCCCCTTTTAAATCAATAATTGTAATTTAATCCATTTTTTCTGTTTTTAGTTCAAAAATCATTTTGTAAAATCTAAAAATATGTAAAAAAGCTAAAATAAACATTGTTTTAAATCTATAAATAACTGAATATTCAGGCCCTTTAATCCAGTTCATGTAATCCATTTATAAAAAAAATCTAAATATTATATCTAAAATGGTCCGGCCCACATCAAATCGAGTTGACGTTAAAGCGGCCCGCGAACCAACCCAAGTCTGACACCCTTGCTTTAGTTGGGTTCCCGTTAGGCTTTTTGTAAAGTGACTTGCAACTGAAACTAACGTGTTTGACCCCAAAAAGTTACACTTATTGATCCTTTTGCTTGGTTTTACTAGGTAGTGGTTAACAAGGCAGCCCTGATTGTCAACCAGCTGACTCGAAAGGAAGCTAGTCGCCGGGTGCTAGTGCAATCTCCAACAATGGTTGGAGCTGTGGTTCGTGCCATGACAGCAGCAGTTGACATGGAGACAGCTCGTTGCACTGCGAGCATACTCCACAGCCTCTCACACCAGAGTGACGGACTGCAGGCCATATTTAAATCCGGAGGGATACCCGCGCTCGTCCGCATGCTGAGGTAGAATGCTTTCCATTGGATGACTTAAGATTCCTAGCTTCAAAATGACACATCTGGTCCTGCTCTTGTATCCCACAAATCCGTGCCTATTTTGTATTTTAAAGTTTTAAAACATTCAATTAATAACATTCAGACTGGTATTCTTTGTCACTTATTTCACAGTTCACCTGTGGAGTCAGTTTTGTTTTACGCCATAACCACCCTGCACAATCTTCTACTGCACCAAGAGGGAGCCAAAATGGCTGTACGTCTCGCAGATGGCCTTCAGAGAATGGTGCCCTTACTAAAAAAGAGCAACCCCAAGTTCCTTGCCATTACCACAGATTGTCTACAGCTCCTGTCTTATGCCAACCAAGAAAGCAAGGTGGATTGCCGTTAGGCCTAAAGCAGACATTCATTTATAAAGTCTGCAACACAAGACTGTTTCCTGTTTTTCACAGCTAATTATACTCGCCAACGCGGGCCCAGAAGGTCTGGTGTTCATAATGAGGAACTACAACTATGAGAAGCTGCTATGGACCACCAGTCGGGTTCTCAAAGTACTGTCTGTGTGTCCCAGCAACAAGCCCGCCATAGTAGAAGCTGGTACAACTGAAGAAATAAAATGTTCATGTGGAATAATGACAGGTGATGAAAACATTGAGTCGTGCCAATCTACGTTTACATCCGTCTACAGGAGGTATGCAAGCTTTGGGTCAACATCTCACTGGGTCAAGTCAGCGCCTGATTCAGAACTGTTTATGGACGCTACGCAATCTGTCCGATGCGGCAACCAAGCAAGTATGTATGGCTCAATTTCTAGACTTTCAAGGATAACACCTACTGTGGAAACCAAATTTGGTTACCAGGAGAAGGTTGCAGAAACGATAACATTTCGCCCTCAACTGTTCTTGCTCTCCTCAGGAAGGTTTAGATGGTCTGCTCCAGATATTAGTCACCCAGCTGGGTTCAGACGATGTCAACATGCTGACCTGTGCAACAGGCATCTTATCCAACCTCACTTGTAACAACTCACGCAACAAGGTAGGCACATAAATGTATTTTAGGGCCTTTCTGAAAAAAATACACACATTTTTTAACTTTCAGTATTCATATATATGTATAAGCGTTAGGGGGTTATTGTATATTTAGCGATTTTCTTTTCATAGCCATTAATATTGTTGTGTTATGTTTTAAAACCTCCTTGACAAAGACTCTGGTCACTCAATTTGGTGGGGTTGAGGCACTGATCCATGCTGTACTGCGCGCCGGGGAAAAAGAAGACGTTGCAGAGCCAGCAGTTTGCGCTTTGCGTCACCTGACGTCGCGTCACCACGACGCCGAGCTGGCCCAAAATGCTGTGCGGCTTCACTACGGCGTGCCTGCTGTGGTCAAACTACTCGGACAGCCACATTATTGGCCTGTTATAAAGGTGGGTCAAGGAGCACTGAACTACTGCCCAGTTAATAATAATAATAATAATAATAATAATAATAATAATAATAATAATCGGACATAGGCCATGTCGTCATTACCACAACACAAAAAAGCCTACTTGTCATCACACGCAGAAACTGCGTGTGACGAAATTGATGGTGCTTCTCCATAAGCTACGTTTAATCGGCAAAAGACCTAAATAAGTGTAAGTTACGGACTTGTAATTTGTCATTCCGCTGTTGTGAATACAGGTCGCTTACCTCTCGATTACATACAGGTCGCTTACCTCTCGATTACCGCACACTGTCTGCCACTTACCTTCCTTCAAGTCAGCTAGGAGGCGGCAGATCACCAACCAAACATCTATTCATATGCCGCAGAAGGGAATGTGTGTATGTTAGCGCGAGTTTAGATGTCTGATGGATGTGGGGAAAAAACTGTCCTTAAGCCTATTTGTCCGAGCTTTGTGGGACCTATAGCGTCTGCCAGAGGGCAGCAGCTGGAACAGATTGTGACCAGGGTGGTAAGGGTCCCCTATGATGTGCTTGGCTCTGCTGAGGTAACGCGGGCTGGCAATGTCTTCAAGTGAGGGCAGAGAGCAGCCGACAATCCTCTGGGCAGTGTTAATCACTTTCTGCATGGCCTTTTTGTCTGCCGCCGTGCTTCCAGCGTACCACACTGTGATGCCGTACGCCAGGATGCTCTCTACAGTGGTTCTATAGAAGGTTCTCAGAAGATTGGAGCCCAAGTTGTTCTTCCTGAGCACCCTGAGGAAATGGAGTCGTGTCTGAGCCTTCTTGGAAAGCAACTATACTCGTTTAGCTGTCAAACATCAAAGTGAATTGATAGTCTGTGAGGCATGTCCTTATCGATTATCTTATGTAGGAATAAAAATACCTTGAGATGCAGCCACAGAGAAGAAAATAGGTATACAATACATCATAACACACATTTTCTATTATACTTTGACAGCACCTACTAGCATGTTGTGTCCCTGGAGGGACGCATGTTCTCTGAGTGCATCAGCAATTTGTGTTTGCTTTCTCAGCGGTCAGAGAGGGGAGAGATACTGGTAGTACTTAATTGAGGAGATTTTTGTTGCTGTCATTTCCACACTGACTAAAAGCACCATAACCAAAATTTCTCAAAATTGAAGAAAAGAACTTACACCCACTGCCCCTGACTATAAAGCACATTTATCTTTGTATTAATCAGATATATTATATGAAAGGCATCACTATATTATGTTATAATGTTTTGTAACTCTTTTTAAATTTGGCCAGGGAATCTATTCAGTGTTTTGTTGTTTCGTATGTAACTTTGAGGAAATGAATGAGGTGTTTAACGATATCTGTGCCTGCCTGCCTGTGTATGTTTGATTCCTTCCAGGCTACTGTTGGCCTCATCCGCAACCTTGCACTGTGCCCAGTTAATCAAGCGCCGCTTAGGGATGCAGGGACAATCCCCCGATTGGTTAACCTACTATTAAAAGCTCACCAGGACACACAGAGACATGGCTCTTCTTCCCAGCAGACATATCAGGTATGAAAATGCAACATACAGGTCGATACAAGCGAAAAAATTCAGAAAAATCGAAGGAAGCTCGGGCCAACTTGAAATGAATATTGGCTATGTCCCTGAACGAAAAAAAAACTGATTTAAAAAATATATTAATTTGTTTTTATTTTCAAGTAGTCACTCATTGGCTAATCAGGAAACATGATCACTCAAAGCAAAATGGATTTGATGTCTAGAACTGGGAATGGCAGTGAATGAGTTCAGGGCTACAAGAAACAATAATAATAATTCAGAACTAAAAATAATTTTGCAAAGATAAAATGTTTTGAAAATCTACAAAATTACCTACCTTGATATCAACGTATTGACAGGTTTTAACACCTGAACTAATGCAGAGGCACTTTTTAAATGACTGACTCCATCTAGTGTTGAAGCTGAAAAGTGCAACAGAATGTAGGCTGAACTTAGGCTTCTTGTGGGGGCCAATAAAAATGGTGTTGCAAGCCAAATTTGGACAGCCCTGATCTATTGCATACAGTATATTGCGTATATGTGGTATTACCGTGTTCATTTCTGTGCTAGATGTAGACTTCTTTTCTAAATATTTTAATAGGACGGAGTACGCATGGAGGAGATTGTGGAGGGCTGTACAGGAGCACTTCACATTCTGGCCAGAGATCCAATTAACAGAGGAGAGATTGCTAGCATGCAGACCATACCGCTATTTGTGCAGGTACACGCTGTTTCCAGACTACAAACATAGTCAAATTCATATGGTACAAATTGGAGAAAGTCAGTTAATTTACAAACTATGGAGATTACATTGGATTTAAAGGTTTGAAATTTAACAAACATGCAGTTGTAAGAATCTATATATTCGGCAATGGCAACTGATGACTAAACCTATAGATTTGTATGTGTGTATTTTATGTCTAGCTGCTGTACTCGTATGTGGAGAATGTGAAACGAGTAGCCGCAGGAGTTTTATGTGAGTTAGCGCTGGACAAACAGTCTGCTGAACTCATCGATGCAGAGGGTGCATCAGCGCCACTCATGGAATTACTGCACTCCAGCAATGAGGGAATTGGTATGTCTTTTATATGTTAAAAAAACTGTATATTTTGTATGTAGTATATATTTAACAATATTCTTGTTTGTGGCAGTGTCAAATTTACAAGAGTTTTAATTATAGTTTTTTTCAATTCACCTATATTTACCGCCATGAAAATTGTACTTTGCTGACAATCCTAAATATCTTTTTATCGTAAAATAAAGAACTATGTTGTACAATTTTGCGCATTGTGCATTAATCAGATGCAAATGTCCCACTTCTTTTAATTTGAAATTGCTGTCGATAAAACTGCTTTTATGTAGTGATACTCACTGTCTCCCATGCATTTACTTGCTGGTAAAAAAAGACTACATCTGCAGAAAATATGGATGTGTATACAAGTCTATTTATAAAACTGCTGCTTATTCTTACAACCTTAGATATTGGAAAGGGGCCTTCTTATCCGAGGTTAACACGAATTTGCACGTGGGCTAATCTAAACTTTGATTTATCTCCGCAGCCACCTACGCTGCAGCAGTGTTATTTCGGATTTCAGAGGACAAGAGCTCAGACTACAGGAAAAGAGTGTCAGTGGAGCTCACGCACTCACTCTTCAAACATGACCCTGCTGCTTGGGAAATGGTGAGAATTCAATTTGTGTCGTGGTGTCATCACGATAATTCGGTGTTTTTGTATTGATGTATTTGAGGTTTTATTTTATTAAAGGCGTATGGGCTTTATGAAAAAAAAGGCCAGGCTTTACGATCAGTGACACTCATAGAGAGACACTGTTTATGTGACTAGCACTATCTAGTGTTATATCTGGGAAGTGCAACGGAATGAAGGGCAAATTTAAACATCTTGTGCAGGCTATATTGAATGTTATCACAATTTGCTTGAGCCAATTCAAACTGGGCTGCAGTTTTCAGCTTTGTACATTTTTGAAAACAGTTCCATTGAATTTAGTGTACCACCAAAACATATTTTAGTCATTGAATATCATAAGAAGAGACTAAGCTGGTTTGGAATCTGTATGTGGAGTGAAGTATTGGAAAATGCTCAAGAAAAGAAACATTTTTGTCACTTATTATTTACCGTGTCAACAAACTCGGCTCAGAATCACTGATTTACATTATATTCATCATTCCACACATACAATATGGATATTATTATTTAATATTTTGCTTCTCTTTCAAGGCTCACACAGTTCCATTGGAGTCTGCATACTTGGCTGATGGTGAGTCTCAAATTTCTATACTTTGACTATCTACTTTTGTTATGTTAAGCCTGTTAGGGAAAATGTTCACTACAGTGGACAACAAGTTAAATGATTACCTTTAACCCTTTACAGGGCAAGCGACTATTTTTTCCATTGTATAAATCATTGCCTCCCATTGATGGCAGTAGATACCCAATATAATGCTAATCTTTCAGTGCCATTGATGACGCACTTTAAGATGGAAAAATATGACCTTTTTTTCCCCCTCTGTTCGCCTTTAGAATTAGATGGTCCATACCCTGCTTATGGCTACACGGACCTCCCTCTCGACACCCTGCCGTTAGACCCTGACCTCCATGAGTCATACATACCCGACATGACCTATGACCCAAGACAGAACTACCCTGAACCTCTTTAACAGGTAAGATGGAAAACAGCTTTACACTTAGAATTGACCTTTCAGCAAATTTCCGCCCCACTTAGACACTGTTGCTACTCAGCCAAGCTTTGAGACTCCGACTGTAGAATCTATGGTGAGAAAGCATTTACTGGAGTATGTCAGTGATTTGTTTTGGAGCAATTCCAAAGCAATATTCTCTAGATCGAGGCAGAAGGGCTTTGCATTATGCAGTGGAGGGTTGGATTTGCAATATAAACATTTGTAGCAAGGGGGAAACTACAACCGTCACAGCAAAATCATGGCTTTTCTGGGAGCTATTTTCTGGTGCCTATTTGTGTCCATTTTAGTGAGAGAATGTCATACTATGTTTGTTTTATTTCTTGCAGGAACATTAAATGACTGTTAAGGGGGGTGAAAAAAGAAAAGACTGGAGAAACTTGTGACGGAGGAAAACTTCTGAAAATCTTAATTACGAGGAGAATCAAGGCTTTTCAACATTTTTTTAAGGTGGAGGATATTCTATTTGGCAACCAAGAACTAAGGGAGAGCGATTATTAAATGTGTTTAATGTTGGTGTAAATAACACAATTAATATTTTGTTATAATGTCTTACAGTGGAGTGGAAATGTTACAAGGGTAACTTTAAATAGCAATCACAAATGTTTCATTTAGGGCATGTTGGATGAGCAAGAGTTACGATACAGCCGGTTTATAAAGATTAGTACTCCTCTCTGCTTCAAAAAGACACTCAATAAGAGGTTACGTTAGTCAATAGTTTTGGCTTATTCATTTTTTTTTTTTTACAAATAGACTTTTTTTTAGTTTACGTTAGGTTACTGATGTCATGTAACACAAAAAACGTTTTATTTTGACTAAAATTAATGCTAACAAATGCTACTCGTGTATCCCTGCAATCTTATAGTTGTCTACTCTGTGTATTTGAACTGTAACACACCCCAGGGTTCCATAAATGGTTGTTGCATGGTAGTGTAATGTGCCTACATTGACCAAATGTCCACCTTTGCTTACTGAAAAACAGGCATGAGAGAAGTGAAATGTATTAGACAGTATTTGGCCCAAAACATTTGAAATCAACTTGCTTACATGTTTATGGAGAAATTTGGTTCATAACCAACATACGTAACATAGATTGGTGACAGAATTTAAGATCTAATTAACACGACATTAAAGATTCAGGCTTGAAATAGTTTGTCAGTTGATGACTTTTTTCGTTTTTGCTTCTTTCATCAGGTTAAATTATTTTATCTGGTTAAAAGAAAATAAAGGATGAAATAAAAAAATGCACTAAAACATAATTTTTACTCAAACGTGATCAAATTTATGGTGTACCAGAAATTTGAATTGCATTAAAAGTCTTATTTAACTTTGATTTACAATACATCCGTACTACTTTCCTGTAGAACCAATTTAAATAGTATCTTCAGAATAGTTTTTTCTGCCATTTGCTACCCGTAATATTAAACTCTTAAATTTAAAAAACAAACAAACAAATAAAAACATCATATCACACTGAAAGCATTGGAACAGCTGAACAGTAGTGCCAAACAGTCATCATCCGTCTGAATTTAAAGAATATATTTTCACTTGCACTTGTCATCATCCACAGTCAATTCATGTTTAGTGTACAGTAAAAACATGTAAATCCATCACGTGGAGAATGGGCAGTGTCAATACGATGATAATAAAATTGTTTGAAATACTTGCTGCTTGTTCCCTTCATTTTCTGCAGCTCTGAAAACCGCACCCACGTATTACCTTAACTAGCATCACATTTACCATTCACAATGTGCCTACACCATGTAGTACGTGAACTGTTAGCTTAGCAATTAGCCAAGCGCGACTAGAACTAATCTCGTGCTAATCAATTATCATATTATTTGCACCATTACCACGGTACGTAATATTCAACCCTTCAAGACCCCGGACTGGTTTCACGATTTCTTGAACGAGACATAGATGATCACAATAACAGATTAAAACAATTTAGCATTGTGGCTATATCTATAAAATGCCTTGCTTACCGCAGCGCACCATGAGTATGTACTTGTTGATCACAGCTCTTCACAGCAAGATAAATGCACACGTCTTTGTCCTAAGAAGTAAACGACTCGTTAGACATCGATATAAATGACATTAACAGTGTTTTATCGGAGTTTGTATTATATTTCGTACCACAAACAATCTGCTCATTCAAGATGCTCATAGAAAGGGCGTGGCAAAGGTAAATGAGTTGTCATATTCACTGCTGCCGCTAGTGGTCAGTCTATCCGCCCAAACCGATAAAACGAAAGCGAGTTAAAAACAAACAATTACAACGCCATTCCAATTAAAAGATAAATCAAACCAATTCTATGATCAGTAGATCAGTATCTGCCGCCTGCTTTATGGATAGGCTTCACTATTCACATTTCTATTGGCATTTCCTAAAATATTGACAAAGTATTTAATGAGCCATGACCGATGGTATAGTACATTTTTAAATGTCACTCAAAAGAAAGGTTAGTCAATAGTGCCACCTGTTGGCCATGTAGAAAACATTTGTTAGTAGAATAAACCTCTTGCAGTTTTCAGGTAGAGGGGACTATTACTTTTGTGATGTAGCTATTTGACCACAAGAGAGCAGAAAAACCCCGTTAACAACATGGGCTTTGGCTGAAAGATTTCCATCTTTTAAAACAAAAGGTTTAAATTTAATGTAAAACAAACAAAAAACAGTCCGTTTTTTAAACCCTCACAGGGCACTTACTCATTGGAATAAACACCTACCGTTGATGTACACACTTTCCCCCTTTTTTTCTTGTGTCCTAAAATATATTGAATACGAAAAGCAAACGTAAGAAATTGAGAAAACCAAACTTTATTATTGACAAGTGGATGAACCATAGTACATGCACATACACAATGAAAGTGCAGGAAGCCTCATTTCGAACCACAACACTTACTGGAAGCAGCACTTAGATAAAGTAGTAGCCGAGTTGGACATTCGGCATCATCAGGACCTTCAGTCATCCTGTCTCTGAGCATACATCGTCTGTGGGAACATCCACAACTTTGAACTACCTTTAAGGGGAATTCGAATTTGAAAGGGATTATAAAAAAGGAAGATATGTGCATAACATCACCACAAATTGGGAGCATTTGTAAACTGAATGTGGTGCTAAAAGTGGCCTTTACAGCCAAATTCCCCAAGTAGCATCATTCAAATACATCACAGATTGATCTATATACAACATTAGCTTGCTGACAAATGATATATTTTTATATCTATATAATTGTGTAATATTTTGTTTCTTTTTTTTTTTTAGAGTTAAGGTTGATGGTCTAAAAAAGTAAGCCATGTCACAAAAATAACACAAAAGCAAAATCAACGGAATAAAAATAAGAAAATGTACATCTACAGCACTGATATGTCTCAGATTGATGTGAAAATTACAAGTTACATGTGCAAAAAGCGTAAACAATGGGCTCATATACTGCATAACTACAATGTCATTATGTGTGAAGACTCGTTAGAAATCGGAAAATGACTTGATAGAAAGAGCTAGTTGGCCCTAACAACTGATCTATGTGTCTAAATCTAAAACATTATACCATTATGTAGTTCATATAAGATAACATATTCACTGCACGGTTGAAATATCATACATTGTTTGATTATTACAGTATATCTTATCCCCCATTATTTATAAATTATCACACCATAAAAAGGCGCAAACAAAATACTTTTTTTGTTTTGTTTTGTTTTTTTAAACAAAAAGCATCCTCTGTTATAACAATTTATTGGAAATACTTAAACAAGGGGGAAAAATAACATTGAAATCACATTGCTGCTACTCAGGACTGAAATGCATTAGTTTAGTTAATTTATAATTAACTCATTGGCTGGAATTGACGGCAATAGAACGATATTCATTCACAAGCAGCACTGAAAGACTTCATATCTAAATAAAGGATTTGAGCTGCTTCTCATAGTCCTATTTTTTGATGTATTGCAAAGATAAAATAAAAAATCAGCCTCTCTTGAGATGCATGACTAAATCAATCATTTGTCCATATTTTAGCTTTCAAAATAATCAACTATTTACTGGACAAACCCCTTTTCAATCTCTGTACTATTCAGAAACTAATAACTTTGGTCATGACTACAATGGCATCTCTATGTAAATCAATGGAAGATGATTCTATTGTTTAAAATCCAAATTGGAGGTCATCTGTAAACTAGCCCAAAAGAACTAACTAAATTGCAGTGAAGCATCTTTGGAAAAGCAAATAGCTGTACAAACACAAAATAAATAAAAATAAAATCTAACAAAACACTTGTCTAAAATTCAATGCTGGATATTTTATAATGAACATCACTAAAATGCAAAGTGGTAGAAAAATAGTTCAATCGCCCCCAAAACAAGAGAAAAAAGAGTCATGATCTCCAGAAAGAGTTCAAATAACTAACAATACTTTGCTTCTCTATGTTTTTTTTTTACTTTATTTTTTAAAATTTGACCAGGGGTGTCCAAACTGCGGCCCGGTGCCTAGTTTTTATTTAAAAACACCGTGGATATGGCCTGCACATTAAACTTTGTTTGAGCTGACATTTTGCTGCGCTTCTCAGTTTTAACACTAGATGACTATTAGCTCAGGATTCAAAAACTGACAACATATTAAAACAAACATAAAAATCTGAAATCCTTACATCTCTGGAGTCCATGTAGACCTCAACTCATTTGCAGCGCTCCCACTCCAAACGGATTGGACATCCATCGCCGTCAATGGCAGCCAATGTGTTCATACTTAGAAAAATAAATACATATAAAAACATTTTTCTGAACGTAGCCCTCGGGGAAAAAAGTTTGGACACCCCTAAATTAGACTGCTTTGCTCTTTAATGTTCCCCCCAAAATTCTTCATTTTATATGGCAATGTTGTCAAGATCCCAAACCGAATCGAAAATGCATCCGTAAAAATTAGCAAGTGCAAATATTGAAGAGAAGAACAAGAGTTGAAAAGCAGAAAAAAACAATGCTAAGCCATGAAAAGCATGAATCTCTAAATTCTTGTAATATCCCACACACATACGCACACACTCCTGAATAGAAACAAAAAAGACACCTTTGTATCATTTTAGCAATATAAACAAGCTTTTGAGATACATGCTTTTCATTGGCTAGAGTGATTTAAAAATATTAACAAAATCTCTATAATACAGAGTCGGTCGGTGTTACCGTATGTACAGTACAATAATATGAATTCGATAAATATGTCCTGTGTCCTAATTTGGAACTTACACATTTTTCTTCTAATAGTAACATGGACAATATATTTCTACTGGTTAAAATGTGTAAATCTTTCGAAATTAAAACCCCACAATATCAAAATACACAGCACAAAATATCTGAGGTATAAGATGAAAAATATCAGCTGTCGTTTTAGTCCTATATACTGTATTTTTCTCTCTCTTAGGAGATGCTCAAAAGGATGCTTAAATTGCAAGTATTGCAATACCCAGGCCTCAGCAAAGTCTCTCTTCCGTCCACAATCATTCGTTCACGCACACACACTTAGTCGGGGTACACTCAAACACTCACTTTCATCCTGTCCAGTTGGAAGCTTGTGTTTCACTTGGGAAGTGTTGCTAATAGGGAGCAAAACGGCTGTAGCCTCCCCGGTATATACTAGCCTGGAGGGAGGAGAGCACAAGTCCGACGTCGTCAACATGGCTCCGTGTTTTGGCATCTGTCAGAGGGGTGAATGCATTCTGAAAAAGATGTGCAGGAAAAACAACACGCCGTTGTAAACAAACCAAAAAAAAAGAAAAAGAAGTTAAACCTAAGTAAAACCAACAACCAAATCTAAACCCGACATGTAAACACATGCTAACACCTGTCACTCAAGCCCCTCCCCTTCTCCCAGGTAGGCTAACAACTACTATTACAAATGCACCTTTACATTACCGTTTATCCAGTGCAAACCCATGGAGATAGATGGTAAGGCCTATGACGGCAGCAATCGTCATGCAGCAAGCACAGCAAGACACTTCATGCCAAGGGAACATGCCAATAGCTATGTGAAAGAAATCCAGTCAATAGAACCATTACAAATTGGATTAAAAAAAAAAAGAAATCTCAAATGGGTCATTTGAAAGTAAAGGTGAATTCTGATTGAAGATGGATTATTTTGAATGACCGTATTTTCTTTCTTATTGACCGCCTCTGCGTATAAGCCGCACCCTTAAAGTCAAAACGAATGGGACGTCTAGTTCCATCAATGGCACTGAAACAGGATGATTCATCGCCGCTCCTCTCAGTTTAAATGGATTAGCCATCGAGTTTTGTCAATGCTGGGAAATGAGTTAATTTTGGGTCACTTCCTTCCTGGGGATGTTTTTTTTTGGTTAAATCTGTGTGGACTCATGTTTTTGGGCACCAAGTAAGACGAGATACATGTTCAAATTTACTGTTTTAAATGAATAGGGCTTTTTTTGTTGACAAATCTGCATTTCGGGGTGAAATTGGTAGAGCGTGCATCACGTGAACATTTCAAACTTCGAACGGTAAAAGCGAATGTGCTGTGGATGGGGAGAAAAATACAAATATTTTATGTGGTGCCCCACAATATTAATAACTACATGCAAATTAGCATTAGATGGAACCATTTATTATTTTTTCATGATTAAAATTCAATATAGAAAGGGCATTTCAATAATGTCTACCTGCACCTCCCTCGATCACTCTAATAACAGACAGTATTTTTATTTATTTATTTTTTTTACAAGGCAAAAAGCAACCATTGCAATTAAGCAGCGAATTGATTGAGAGTGGAAGCAGAGAGCTTCGGCGGAGCGATTCGACATAATGAAAACTGTCTCGGTTTGAAGTCATGCTACATTTTAAAATGGACTTTTTGTGAGCTGATGTAATACACAGTAAGAGAGGTACGTCATAAATCATTCAACACAACAGGCAAGTTGTTGGCAAGTAGACACTGCGGCCATTTCACATAGTTATGGTGCGTCTTTTGGATTTGAATGGCGACAAATGATCCCATTTGAATACTCCTCTCTGGCCATCTCTCACTCAATTCTTCCTCCCGCACGTCCTCCCCGTGTCGGCAGCGCCACAGGAGATTTAATTATCAAAATGACTAATTATTTCATTACTGAGGAGTGCGGGGTGAGGTGGTATCCACCAAATTAGAAATATAATAACTAACATGGACTGGGCTGCCAAAGCATGAGGACATTCATCACCTTTTACAGGCGGGATTAATGTGGCATTTGGACTGCCGTTAGCGCCACAGACAAATTCAATTAAGTTTAAGTGAGGATATGTCAGCGCTGCAGAAAAGCTCACGTACAATGAGAACTTGGGTAAAGGTATGAAGAGCGGACAAAAAAACGGGCAATAAGTGGTATGTTTAAATGTTTCGGATAATGGAGCCATTTTTTTAAAAAGTTGATTGTACCTGTGCTCGATCCCATCAGCATTTATGCACTCCCGGATGAGCGTCTTACTAAAGTCAAAGCTGTCACAGCCCCGTGTAAAATAACATGTCAGTTCTGTGTGCTTTATTTTAATGTTAGTAACTTGTCTAGAGTATTTGAGCTTTGAAAATAATTTGCGATTTAAAAACTTTAGTTCGACTTAAATCGTCATTCTTGTTTACGTCGCAATGTGGTGACGTAAAACGTGCTGGTCATTGGTGGAATACTCTCCAGGTTGTATGTTATAGATAGGTCTACTTACATTAAAATACAACATAAATAAAATCAACTTGCCACGAGTCATTTTTTGTGTTTAAACATTTTCTGCATTACCAGTAGTCTAGACAATTTGTGCAAAGTCAAAAAGTATTTTTTGCAAATTTCTTTTACATGAAGCTCACTTATCAGATGTCATGTTTACTTTTTAGTAAAGAAATTAGAGAATGTGTGAGAATTCAAACTTTAGGTAAGAGCCCTGAATAATTGCACACCGTGTTATTAGTCTAGGGGTGTCCTAACTTTTTTCAACTTTAACATCCTTCCACTTTCATTAATTAAACACAATGATATACAGCATATTGTCATATTGTGCAGCACTAATATGTATGTATGTACATGCTAACACATACATACATATCTCTGCTAGCCTCAGTTGAATTGGATTGGACATCTATCAATGACAGTGAAGGAGTTAAGGGCTACAAGTAACAAAATAATCCAGAGGTATATGAAAATTGCGAGACAAAAAAATACATATTTATACGACTCTAACTTTTCAGAACAAAGAGGAACTGTCCAGTGACAGTAAAATCTAGTTCTCCCAGGTGTACTTGGGACTTCCAGCTGTATTATAACAAGCCCACTATCGCTGCTCTGCTTAAGTACACTGCCAAATGAATGGGTTCATAAGTATGAGTGCAATTATGATGATTAGCTCATTGTAATGTACAATTTGAATCGAAAATCTCAAATGGCCCGGAGAATTATCAGCATGATTTTGCCTTTTCCCTCATCAGTGAAACAAAATGTAATAATTGGCCACTTAGCTTGCATTATTCCCACTCCACTCCTGCCCACACCTACTGCGGTACTGAACAATGAAAACACAATTAAAGCAAGTGACATGCTCAGCAAAAGGAGGAAATGAATACAATATGCCATTGCTTTGTCCTCATAAAAGTAGCCAACAACAACAACAACAAACTACGGCCTGCGGGCCAAACTCGGTCCGCTGCCCTATTATTTTTTGGCCCTCAGCAAATGATCAAAATATCATCGAATGTCGTATCAGAAGCTTGAGTTCAGCCTAAATTCTGTTGCATTTCCCATCTTAGAATTTAGAATTTCATTATTTGTATTTTTGTATTTTTGCTAGTAGCCCTTAACTCGTTCAGTGCCATAGAGAGTTTTAATGGTCAAATCTGTTTCAACTGGATAAGGTTGACATTATATACTGCATTCATATTAATGTTGTACAGGAGCACAATATATTTAATTATTGTCTATTTTAACTAAGGAAAGTGGAAAGATTTAAATAACCCTGTATCCTCTGATCTTTAGAAAACAAAAATTGGACACTCCTGACAAAGACGGAAATGAGAAAAGGGTGTGTGTGGCAGGTGTGAAGGTCTTACCATGGCACCAACACTGTATGTGGCTGCTGGGGTGAGAGTGTGGTTGTAGGGATCGGCAGCATATACTCGTCCATAACTACAGAGACATGGGAGAAAAAAAAGAACGGATAGTTTTTTTTTTATTATTCATATATAAACACACTAGAATAAAACAAACAAATGAGATAGTTGGGGCTTATTATTAAAATGATTGTGGGGAAGCTTTGCATAGTGTGATTTAAAACAGACTGTCCATGCTCGTAATGGTCCAAAATGCCTTCAACTATAATCCAGGCCAAAATTCGCTAAATGTTGCTACCATTTTTCTGTTGGTCGAAATATTAGAAATATATTGGGAGAAAAATTCTAGCGATTGTAAACAAGTCAAGAAAATAACTATTGAGATAGCTCAATAGAATTTGCATTCAATGTAAATGAATTCTTAAATAAATTTAAAAAATAATTCCACAGTTTTCTACGTTGAACATCTGGTTCAGTTTTGACTTCTGAACTAACGTAGAGGTATTTTTCAAGTGACTAGCTCCATCTAGTTTTTAAGATGAAAAGTGCAACAGAAGGCGGGGTGTACTTAAGCTTCTTGCACGAACCATTTTCAATGAAAATGTCTTTCGGGTCAATAAAAACAGCTGCAATTGGCCGTAGTTTGGACTTTCCTACACAACGATTAAATCCAAAACAAGGGAAAACTGAAAGAAAAAAAATCAATATAACCTGAATAATTGTGGGACCATGAAGCACATTCTCTATAGCTTATAGTTTAACCGAAACACAGAGCCACCGCTTACTCGTCTAGTCATGCTATGTCTGACCAGAATCCCCCTCCGCCCAGCCTTCTTGTGTTAATCCTCCATGATAAAAGCCAATCAGGGGCTAGGGTGTGTGCCCATAATTGAGCAGATTTGCATAGCAGCCCAGTGGTTGAAGCGATTAGAAGTTAATCCCGATTAGTTTTGGACATTGCTATTCAACAGCAGCACCCATCAAACACTCCCACTCATCCCAGCACTGCATTTGACCTATCTTATCTCACAGTGCAGAGCCCTTACGACTCATCAGCGTGGAAGTGTGGGCTAAACCACAACATTTACACAAATTCTAATGCAATTTAGGTCCAATATAACTTTTAAAAATGACCGTGAGGTGAAAAGATAAACAGTGTAATATGGATTTACAAACAAGTTATGGTAACTTTAATGAAATATTTCACGCGGCAGCACACGGTAAAAGAGCTAATCAATAGCGAATGCTGTGTTTCATTGGCAATTTGTTGGATGATAACAGAGGTTGTTGTTTTTAAAGAGGACGACCCGTTGTGATGACTTTCATCCAAGTTTAAGATCAATCAGACAATGACATGATGCACTCACATAGCTTCATTAGTTGACTTCATGTGTGAATTATTAAGAGTTGAAAGCTCATATTTACCTGCCTGAGCACATCAACATATCTGCATGGGCGACTATATTGCGTTTGAATTAGTTTGTGCACAACGTAAATCGGGTTTGGGGCTTAAAAATAAATAAAATAATTTTCATTGTATAAAGAGACAAAGGTGTGTTAAAAAACTGCTAACCACTTTTCAGGGCCAATAGAAAAATGTAAATCAAGAAAAACAATTACCGCTGAAAAAGGCCAGCTCTTTGTTTTCCATCTCATACACTTTGGATGCCATAACATGCATTTTTTAAAACATGTTTAGTACTTCAATTGTTTCTGTTTAGCTTACCTGTCACTGTATGCAGCTGCGGCGGCGGCAGCAGTAGGCTGGGCAAATCTGTAGGCAGCGTAACCACCCTAAAACACACATGATATTGAGAGAACTATTGAAGATTGAGTTTATGATGTATACATGGATTTCAACATGTCACGTGGGAGGCGTTGTTTAAGTAACTAGCACCGTCCATTGTTCAAGCTGAGAAGCTCAATTGAATGTAGGCTGAACTCAAGCTTCTTGTGTGGGCCATACTCAACCACATTTTCATCATTTGACAAGTGAGGCCAATAAAAACTGGGCCCTTGGATACTCTTGCACGATGGCTATCATAATATGTGGCATTACTTAAATGCACCATCCGTTAATTTAACTTACATTACAGTCTTGAGTAAAAGCCAAAGATAACACGACAGTGGCACTCAACCTCCCTTCCCATGTTTCGCAGAGTCATTTTTATAATTAGAAAGACTGGGTAAAACACACGGGGTTGAGATACTTGTACTTTAAAGACTCACATGGGAAATTTAGTAGAATGCTTTCTGAGCACTTACTCCATCAGTTATATTACAGCTATGTCACACTCACAACACTAGTCTCCTTCCATAACATCCCGCATCACATTCCGTTTTTCGAGTAAGAATGCCAACAGCATTATTCTAGTCATTGAAATTGAAGTTAATTTAAACGTATTAGTTCAAAATAGTTAAAACGCCTCATAGTGGAATAACTGCATTTATTTCAAAGGATACGCAATATCAAACAAGAAATACAAATAAAAGATATTCATTAATGATTCATCGATGTTCAAGTGTAAAAAGAAATCTAGAGTGGCTATTTTTTAAGTGGTTAATAAAAATGAAATATCTACATATGATTAAAACAGGGTACCATAAATGTTTATTTCTTGATTTTAAGGGTTGGGCACATTTAAATTATTTTTTTCTTTTTAAACTTCGAACAGATGTTAAGTACTGCATCTATTGTTATCCTATTAACATACGGTAATTGCCAACCTCATTCATAAATGTTTATAGAAAACAAAATTGACTTGATTTAATTTGTGTGGATTAACAATCAGACCTAAAAACATTTCAAGCATGTACATTAGAATTTGTTCACTGATATAGTTAAATTAAGTAAAAAATGACTTAGGCAATTATGCTATTAGACTAATAATACCCCCCAAAACTAAAGCTCTCTGTCACATGAAGTCTCCTGCATTGGTAAAACACTCCTTTGAGCAAGGTAAAGAGTTTCAGGAGCACTTAAAGCCTTCAGTCATGTACACAATATTAATTTTCTGACTAGAAGTATTGATTCACAGGGTTGTTAAGGTGGACAAGCAAGTCAAAGGTTATAGGAGCAATCCCGTATAACACAGATTTAGCTTTACAGAAACAATGCAGAACACAACACTTGAAATCAATTTTCACCAAACACAATATCTCCAATACAGTCGTTTCTTAGCTACTAATTGAACAAAAAAGCAGCAGGTAAAAGGAAAGATTGTATTAACGGTAGGATTTTTTTGGGGATTCAATGCAATTACCGGAGATGGCTGTCACATGCAATTTCGTACCGGTAAACTGTACTTACATAAATATCTGCACCATAAAATCCATCCTGGTAAACAACACTGTAGAGGATGCAAACACAGACAAACAAACACACACACAATCAACATAACAAAACAAAACAAACAAATAAGAAAATAAAAAAAAGACATCCATATTAGTGCATGTTGACATGCAGGCACTTGGCTAACTAGTGACCAACTAATTCTCATATCCACAATCCAAACGAGACCCAACAGAAAATAAAGACTAAGACTAGAGTCAAAAAAAGAAAATGCAGCAAGCACCCCACTCTGGCCTAATGTGTAAAAAAGGGGAAAAAAATTCAGATAAAAACAGACAAACAGAAAATTGCATTTGAATGTCTAGAACACAGATCTCTTCCTATGACAATCAAACTGCCAGTTTGGTCAAATGAGCCCCTGAAAGCTATTCAAAAACCATGCGGTACTGAAGATTGGCTTTAAAAACGTTCAGTTGAAAAAAATGGCTTGCTGTTCATGGATTCATTTTGTTAAAATGAGCATTATTTATTTTTATGTCGGGGACGGCCACAAATGTCATTGAAGAAGGCGGTGTCCAAACTTTTTATCCCCAGGGCCACTTTCAGAAAAATCTAATGATGCAAGATGAGTCCCAAGTACAGTGGTACCTCTACATACAAGCTTAATTCGTTCCGGGACTGAACTTGTATGTCGATCTTCTCGTAACTCGAACGAACGTTTCCCATTGAAATGAACTAAAAACAAATTAAGTCGTTCCAACCCTCTGAAAAAAACACCAAAAACAGGATATTGGATTGGAAAAAATGTTTTATTTCTTCTAATTCACTATCTATTAACAAAGTAACACATAACTAGTGGTTTAATAGTTATAAAATGTGTTTAATATAACTAAAATTAGACTGATTACGCAGAGGGTACACAGACGGACATAGAAACAGGCGGGGGGGGGGGGGTCTTTATCCACGGCAATGCACTCGTAACCGAACAAACAAATTTAAATTAACTTGGATTAATATATACAGACACACTCAAACATACGTTTAATGTAACTTTACACAAAACTGAATTCTATTTTTTTTTTAATTTCTTTGTTCTCCGGGTTGACTCCACCTGGACGTTCAGCGGGAGTTTTTAAAATAAACGCATCAAGAGTTGTTTGTTTTTGCCTTCCCTTCAAAATATTTCGAAAATGAGGCGCACAAATGTCCTCACAATACGATAACCCGCGACCACTTGCCAGCTTGTCAGGGTGCCTCTTTTCTACATAATCAGAAAACTCTTGCCACTTCGCTAGGATGTCTTTGATATCCTTTGTAGCCAGGCGGCCCCCCTCGTCCACCTACTCCTCGCTACTGAGTTCCCGCAACACCTCCAAATGTTCACTCTCCTGGAGCTCGATTAAATCCTGTGTCATTAGTTCTTCGTGGTGCTCGGCGATTAGATCACTCACATCTGCCTCGTTAACCTCCAGCCCCAAGGAATTTCCAAGTGACACGATATCATCCATGACAACGAGCAAGCTCTGTGACACGAGAAAATGCAAGCTCCGCCCAGTGCTCGTTGATATCTGTTATACGCGAAAGAGATGCGGCAAAAAGACAGTGCGCTACAATGATAAACAGCCTCTCATGTCATGGCCACCTGGCTTTCTCGCATCTCGAAATTTTTCTCGTATCTAGAGCATCTCGTAGGTAGAGCTGCTCGTATGTAGAGGTACCACTGTAGTATGATATTGCAATATGTATTGCCACATTTTGATCGTATGAGCTAACAGAGGCAGCGTATAAGGAAATAGTTCTATCTAGTGTGCAACAGAACGTAAACTGAATTTAAGCTTCTTCTGCAGGCCGTAGTTAATGATATTTTCCTAATTTGCTGGGGGCCAATAAATACCGTCAGCGGGTCGCAGTTGTACTGAAAGATATTATTGTGTGACTGCAAAATATTGCACAACTTTGGAGACATTAATTCAGCATTTTGAAACCTAGGTAATACATATTTATTATATGAAACAGACGCAATGGCTCAAAAATTGCAATAACACAGAAAGTATGGTAGACGTTCAGATGTCTCACATACCACCCTCATACCTCATATTTGGGTTTTACGAACACTGAGGGAAAAGACGCAGCCTGCCGAACAATAAGAAATAGCAATCAAATGGTGTCAAACCACCAAGGGTTCATCCAATTGTTCTTTAGAAGCATTGGTGAAAAGGAGGCTAGAAGAGGAGTGGGGGCTTGGAAGAGGGTTTTTTTTTACCATTGCGTGAATTAGTGTACTTTGAATTGTAGATGACGACACATTCTGACATTATACCCAAACAGAGCGCAGTCCAAGGCCAAGTACACAATAATTTTCCATGACTCCATGAAAAGCAAGGCCTGGAGCATGCCTACGGGTTAATTCAGCATGCAACAGAAGTGGGGGAGTTTTTAATCAGTGTGAGGCTTGCATGCATCGCTTCGCTGTCTCGGAGCGGTTTTGGGGCTTGCGCCTCAGAGAACTCAGACAAAAACACTTGAACAGTGGAAGAAAATCAACAACAAAAGTAAAGAAAAAATTAAAGAAGAATTCTCACCCTCCATAGGCTGGAATGTGGGGAGGTGGAGCGGCTGCCCTGAACGTATTGTAGATTGTTCGTCCTCGACCTCGTAGGTGGGTTCCTCTGTATGCCGCTGCTGCTGCTGCTGCTGCACTGGCTGCTGGGTAGGGAAAACCTGGCACTGGAGAAAAAAATATGCCAGAATGTCACAGTTCCAAATTGACAGAATTATTGAAACCTGCGCATTAGAGCGCATAGGTGTCTAAACTGGTACTCGGACGTTTGGTCGCCCGGACGTTTGGTCGGCCGGACGTTTGGTCGGCCGGACGTTTGGTCGCCCGGACGTTTGGTCGGCCGGACGTTTGGTCGGCCGGACGTTTGGTCGGCCGGACGTTAGGTCGCCCGGACGTTTGACAACATGACAGAGAGTTTACTGTTGAAACCAGCTCTCAAAATTATATTCATGAGAGAGAGAGTTTAATATCTAAATATCTACTGTTGAAACCAGCTCTCAAAATTATAATCACCCTGGTGACCAAACGTCCGGGCGACCAAACGTCCGGGCGACCAAGCGTCCGGGCGACCAAGCGTCCGGCGACCAAACGTCCGGCGACCAAACGTCCGGTCACGGTCCAAACTATAGACATATAGATGGGTGCCTGTTTTTTTTTTTTAATTTGGAGCCCACAGAAAATTAATACAATTGAATAAGGCCATCACAAGAAACTTAAATTGAACCTATATTTTGTTGTGCTTCTTAGTTTTAAGATGAGATGAACATTGCCTGATTAAACAGTGCCTCTCCGTGATCTCAAGAGTCAAAACCCTAACAAATTGAAATCAAAGTAAAAAAAAATAATTCTATGTGATGAATTGGGCTTTCTTGGTTGTGATATATATATATATATATATATATATATATATATATATATATATATATATATATATATATATATATATATATATATATATATATATATATATATATTGCAATATCCTAATACCTCTGAATGACTTTATTGCTTGAAGCCCTAACTCATTTCCAACCAAGACATCAAATTCACCTGGGGGAGGCTACCATCGAGCGTTAATTTTTAACCGCTTGATGGCAAAAGATGTCCAATCCAATTTGACTGGGGCCAAGCATTGATCGAACTGTCCCTAAGGGTCAGAGCATATGTCAAAGGTCGCTTTCCTCCTGTTGCCCTGCACCAATTCGGTGTGCCTCATCTCCTCCCCATAGTTAGCCAAGATAGGCTCCAACACCCTCGTGAGAATAAGTGGTCCGGAAGATAAATGAATGCTATGAATAAAATAATATGACCCCCTGTGCCTGTGCCCCCACAGGCAGGAGTCATTTTTTCCTGCTTTTCCACTGTGCAGTTCAAGCCTTATAATCAAGCAGCAATTTCTCCTCATTTTATTTGGTAGTCATAACACACAAAGATGTGTATCGGAAATAGACCTCAGTAATGTAGTCGATATGATATGCAACGCTAAACTTGTAATTTTACCCTTTCGTGCATGAATTATGACTTTTGTTTACGATGACTGGGTTTGCATTTAGCGCGTTGGCTGCTGCTGACGGTGCAAGACGTCCAATCTATTCGACCGGGAGGGGCAAGACGTAGATTGGACGTCTATTGCCGTCAATGGCAGCGCCACGTAAGCATTCCAGTCCCCCCCGCTTAAATCAATTGGTGACACCAAGTGTAATTTGAGACCGCGCTGAGAGAAAGTGAAGAGGAAGATCGAGGAATGATTTCCTTTCCTAATTATGCCTCTCTTCAAAAGGGAGATCTAATGAAATGGTAATAGAAACAGTGAAGCATTCATTGACCTAATAAAAAAAAAAGGAACGCTTGGGCCAAAGGACAAGGGTTTCTCAAAGACAGAGTAGGAAAGGAGTGCGGTTGCCAATCGTAGCGATTCATCTTTTGTCACCTTGAGTTAAAGTAGGGACCACAATAGTTACTAATATCACTAAAGGAACATGACAAATCTCTAAATAATCCCAAATTGATGGCTGAGGAGTGATTCAACTTGAAATATATGCCAAAAGATAGATAATTAACAAGCAGAAGGCAGATAGATAAGTGAAAATGTTGACACTAATGGTTTTGTGTCTAGGAATTTCAGTCTTTTAACAACTACCACCACACATAAATACTCTTTGACCTGCGCTGACAGTGAATAAGTTAAAATAATGCTAAATTAAGGAAAGAACATTGATTCACCTGCATAGAATTCTGGGCTGTAGACAGCACTGACTACTGGATTCAACTTCCAGCCTGAAAAAAACACAAATCAAGAATGACAATATGTTTGAGTGTAAACAGGTTCATTCAACTGCTTTACACTTTTCAAAGCACAATTTCTCATTAATCCAATATGTCAGGTTTTAACATCTAAGCTAATGGAGACGCTGTAAAAGTGACAAGCTCCATTCAGTCTGAAAGCTGAACTCAAGCTTCTTGTGTGGGCCACATTTAACAGTATTTTCCCACTTTGCTGCGGGACAATAAAAACTGGGCATCTTGGCGATATGCAATGTATTCAGTTGGAAAAAAAATGTTCTACCAATTTTTCTCAACATATTAAAAACTTCCTTAAGATAATTCCACATTGTGTGTTGGTTCACATACTATGCTGCAAATATACAAGCATGTAGTGCGTTAGTACATTTATGTTAAGCTTACCATTTGCATATGGGTTGACCGTCTTCTTATTTGTCATTACTCGCGCTGTTGCATTGTTGACCTAAAAAGGGGTAGGGAGAGAACTCTGAATTATAACAATTGTGCAACTGTAAATAACAGCTTGTGAAAGTCTGCATGCATCATTTTCTTGTGTTGTGTATAAAGAATTTTTTTTTAGTAAGGAAGCAGCACAGGTCCGTATAAACATTCATGTCATTTGTGTGTTTTCACAGTTGCATTCAGAAACACCGGGGGGAAAAACACATCCAGAACAAATCACCTTTCCTTTCCATTTGCATATTTTCTATTATTTTTCACCATGCACTCTACTTAAGTGACATTTCAGTAAATAAATAGGCAAAAGAAAGAGAAAAAAATCAGATGCATTTTGGGGATTTCTCTAATTTTGTGAACACAGATGCATGCAAAAAGCAGGAAAATGAAACCAAAGGGAAAAAAAAGAAGAAATGTCAATAAAGGCGGGGAAGAAGAAAATATGCTGGAAGATTTATGCAACATCCAGTCAATCTTCGAAATTGAGATAAAGCACCAAAAAAAAACATTCACATTCGGACAACAGCCTGGACTTGCACGTGGAAACTAAAAATCCCAACAGAGATCGTGTCATCAAGTCAATCAACCACCCATTGAAATCATTCCAAAGATAAAATCAAAGTTAACAGGGAAAAGTCAAATGCAGATGCATTATCGTCAAACCAAAATCCATCAATTATTTTCCAACAATCTCTGACGGATGTGCAAAATGGATCATGTCTCAGTCCGTATCGCTTCAACACGCAATTCTAGGAGAACACTTAGTGAATGGACACGTTTACGGTCACTTAGGAAAAAAAATATAAAGTCAATATACAGCATCAACCCAACCACAATTCAAAAAGAAATGTCACGTGAGATTTAGCGTTGCAAACGTTCGAGAGGAAGAGAGAGAGGAAATGCTGGCAGAATGGCTTGCTCGCCCACACTTACCATTCCCAAACCTTTTGGCCCCGCCCACTTGTTTGTGTACTGTTACCGATGTAACTTTGTTGGATGGGGCCCTAAACAAGCTACCGTTGGAAGGAGGGAATGAGAAAGGAATAAGCATCATTGTATTCAGGTGGCCAAGAAAACTTTGCAATCATTCCACTGCACAAACTCTCTCTTCTAGCTCTCCACTTCTTTTTTTAACCCCTTAGTCACATGTGTCAAAGTGGCGGCCCGGGGGGCCAAATCTGGCCCGCCGCATCATTTTGTGGCCCGGGAAAGTAAATCATGAGTGCGGACTTTCTGTTTTAGGATCAAATTAAAATGAGTATAGATGTATATTAAATTTCCTGATTTTCCCCCTTTTAAATCAATAATTGTAATTTTTTAATCTTTTTTTCTGTGTTTTTAGTTCAAAAATCATTTTGTAAAATCTAAAAATATATTTAAAAAAAGCTAAAATAAACATTGTTTTAGATCTATAAAAAACTGAATATTCAGGGCTTTTAATCCAGTTCTTTTAATCAATTTATTTTAAAAAAATCTAAATATTATATCTAAAATGGTCCGGCCCACGTGAAATCAAGTTGACGTTAAAGCAGCCCGCGAAACAACCCGAGTCTGACACCCCTGCTCTAAGGGTATTTTGTCTTTTCATTAAACCAGTATAAAAAAAAACTGTTACTATTTCTGAAAAATAAAAGAAAACCTACTTTCAATCAGTCGCTTGTAGCAATGATTTAAGGACGTATTCATTCTGGAAAACCCTGGGATTGGTTAATAAATAATATGCCATTATTATTAAATAAGTTACAATAAGTCATTTAAGAGGCAAAATTATGTTGGAAGTAAGGGATTCATTATACAAGATGTGACGAACAGGTATATATATATATATATATATATATATATATATATATATATATATATATATATATATATATATATATATATATATATATATATATATATATATATATATATATATATATATATATATATATATATATATATATATATAAATATATAAATAGTTTTTTTCTTGAATGACCATCAATTCCAGTGACAGTGTAAAATGAAATATAAACAAGGATTATCAAATCCTTGTCATCCTTCATTCAGAGGAATTTGCTGCAAATACAAGCGGTTTAATATTCAAACTGATAAGCATGATTGCTTTTTTCATTGTCGCAAACACTCTCTTCATTTTGAACATGATGGCTGTAACATGTCGTGAACAGGCTGCAGGAAACGAAAGCCAAATTTGAGAGTGCAGACCCCCCAAACACAATCTCACGAACCAATGAGAGATGCTTTGCCCTCCAAGGAACGAAGTTCACTATGCCAATAGCGGCTGAAGTTGGAGAAATAAAAAAAAAAATGGGGGAAGTCTTCGAGTACCCCAGGTGTGTGGGGAAACCAGCTTGAGAGTGAATGAAAAACTACACTGTGTTTGTGTGCAAAATACACATTTCTTTTTTGGTCTCACTGTCTGAAGTCAAATCAGACTGAACCTTTCCTATTTCAGGTCAGTCAGGCTTAACAAAATTAATTGATTTTGTTGAAATAGAGATTTTTAGGAGAACTCGGACGCAAGAAAAAAATGAAAAAAAGCTATAAGGGCCCCATCCTGCAGATTTCCAGATATATTAGCCAAAAGTAATATATCAGAACTGAATAAGAGTTATAAGAGTAAACCGTCCTCACTGTAAACAGTAATTTTTCTAAAAACCTTCTCTCAAGTGCATTTTCCATGATTTACAGATATCATTCAGTATTTATATATTTTTTAATGAAATAGCCAAAATAACACTTTTGGCCTAATATTGTTTTTATAAACAAAAAGATTCATGTCATTGTGAGGCCGCCACAATAGTTTCTATTTATATTTTAAAATGCTCTTGTGTAAACGTGGCATGGGAAAGGTTCCATTTTCCATTTGATCCTGTGCAGGAAATGTGGTAGAGAGATTTTTTTTCCACCCTTATGCCACACTTTGGGAAATAATGCGCAACAAATAAAACCGCCTACTGACTGAATGTGGTTTTAAGAAAACTGCAGGCACATACAAAAGTAACACGTAAATTGACTTTTGAATGCCCTTTCATAGAAAATCTATAAGATGTGTGTGTTGTGGTCCACAATTGAATGCACACACAAACACACGATCTTTCTCTATTTTTCTTTGACATATTCATGTCCGAAGAATTTGTCTGCATGTCAATGGTCTGCAGTCCTCGTCCTGCTTTGTTATTGATTTGTTGGCATTGGTCTCTGTCATTAGTTGGCTTTTACCTATTGTCGTTTCGTGCCCGTTTTTAGGAATTTTCCTTGCAACTAAATCTAGAAAGTCACAATACCTTATTCATACGCATGTATCAATAGGTGACAAATAGGACAAGGAAAAGAGAGAAGAAGAAAGGAAGATTTGAGCACACATACCTCAATTTTACGGCCTTCAACCACAGTGCCGTGTAATTTCTCCCTGGCCCTGTCAGCTTCCATACTATGCTCGAATGTTACGAATCCAAATCCCTGCGCAAAAAAAGAGCAAAATTTGTATTTGTACTTTTGTCCACTTGTTACATTTATGATCACATTTAATTGCACATTTAGGCAACATTGGGGAAAAAAATACACTACTGTAGTGTGCTTTACCATTAAAACTTCACTTGGAAAATGAAATGATGCATGTGATAAAGTCATATGGCAGTAAGCTAGATAACATTAGTCCAAGGACAATATCTCAATGCTGCCTTATTGATCTGCCATGTCTCTTCAGTTTGTTCATTTAATTGAGAGAGGTGATATTTGATTATCTTTCAACACCTGCAACCAATACGCCGTGTAAAATATCAATGTGAAAATGTTGTTCCTCATTAATTACGTTAGTCAGTCATTAGCCCTCTTTTTTTTGCTGTAATTAATTTGTAACTATTTTGTAACTGCAGCCATCTACCCAGTTTTTTTGGTCAGCAGAAAATAAAGTGTACAATTCCTTTATTTTGTTCCACATGAATGGATTTATATTTAAAAAAAAATACTTCAACTGTCCTTAGCAAAAGAGTTAACACTAAAAAATAAATCCTTAAATAGAACTATTAGAAATGCTCAGAAAAATAATCACTGACCTTCGAACCACGCTCGTTGAAGATGATTTCCACATCTAAGATTTTTCCAAATTGCTGTTATTAAATGAAAACAGAGAGGTCACTTTTGAAATCAGCAGCAATACAGAGCATACCATCATTACAGCAACAGAAAATAATGTCAATAATTTACAGATACAATGTGTTCTAGGCTAAATAGTATTTTCCCCCCACATTTCATTTTCTGAAGCAAATCCGAGGGAAAAATGGACTGATATTTTGTACTCACGCCAAACATTTGTCTGAGGTCTGGGTCTCTAAACCTGAAGGGGATGTTTGAGACATGTAGTCTTTTGGGTTGAACCTTGCCGTCTGTGCACTCAGGTACAGTCTGCGTTGCTGGATGACTATCTGTCTGTGCAGGATCGTCTGTCTGCTGGAAAACACAAATGATTAGTAAACCGCACAATTAGGAACATTTTCAAAATGAGGAAATAATAAATGACTTCCATAAATGATGTCATGCACTCACTACGTTGTGTCTTTTGTTCATTATCCCATAATATAACTTTCTTAAGTGATACATTCTTAGGCCCATGGCTATGTTTATTGTCAATATTCAGGTTAAGGTCAATATTGTCTTTTTCTATTATTCTTAGGAGCTTAAGACCCTGCAAAGTAAGTTTCATTATTTTTGTTTCTAAATACATGAAGTATGTTAAATGCTAAAAACATGCAGAGTGGGTGTATGTACAGTAAACCTTCATGTATGATGTATTTTGAACATCTGAACATTTTAATAACAATGCATGATTGTGAAGGACTGTAGAAAAGAAAATATTTTACAATCTTACAACCCCTCAAATTTGAAGGGGTGGGGAGAAGTAATGACTTTGACAATTATAATTGCATTCCAAATAGTATCCATTTTTGAAATCTCATTAAAAGCACAGCAGAGATCTCAATTTTCAAAACGTCTGTTTCAATGGAGTTATTCACATATTCAGCTGTTTTCTACATGCAAACAGTTTGATTCATTTGGGGAAAATTCTAAGTTCTTGCCATTTAAAACTACAGTAAATACCTGGGTTTGCATAATAAACACGTATAAAATTAAGAGATTTCAATAGAAAAAGAAGAAAAAAAACATCCAACTAAACATATGCTACAAAAACTTAAAATCTTGTGCGTGACAGGTTTAAAAAAAAGTCATGCCCACGTACAACAATATTCCTCCCATTTCAACCACCTCTCTTTTTTTCTGCCTTGTGCTTAGTCCAAAGCTATAAGCTATCTAAAAATACAGCGACTGTGTGGGTTAGTGGTGTGTGTGTGTGTGTGTGTTTCAGATCAAGAAACAGAAGCAGCATAAGGCCAGCAGACTGCAAGTCTTCCACGCAATGCCTAAGTATACATCGGAACACGAGAAGAAGCGCGCACGTACCCAGCCACAACTGCCATCTGTGTGTGGCAACATCCGCCTACTCTCTCAGCAAGGATGTAAAACAAACAAATAAACACACTGAGCATCTCGTCCCGTTTGGCATCAGAAACTGATATGTGAAGTGAGGACAGGCTTGAGTCGGGCATATTGATGAAATCAAATGGAGTCTAGCACAAACATTGTTACCAATTAGCTTGGATGCAGTGTTGCCACACTCCTAAAATAATGGACAAAGTCATTTGGACTGTTTTTCAGTCTTGGCGGTAAATGAGTGAAGGCCTACAAACAACAAAATAATTTAAAAAAAATATGTATTACTATGTATTAGGGATATCCGCGATCTGATTATGTGATTGGTAATTATGTCCTTTTTTTAATCATTTAAAAGATCGATATCGGATGAAAAAGATTGGATTTTCAATATTGATTTTTTAAGTTGAAAATCTTTGCCTCTCCATTGACGCCAATTGCTGACCAATCCATTTTGACTGGGGAACCTGGCAGCGACTGTTCAATGTGTTAAGGGCTACAAAGCGATAAAATATGATATGCAAAGATATCGTCAAAAGAAACAAACAAAAGTATGTTTTGTACTACACAAAAGTTTTAGACGATCAGAATAAGGTGAAAAAATGTGTTTAACAACCATGAATTATAAAAATAATTATGCTGGACAAGGATATTCTTGTTTTCTGTATCTTCTCATTTTATAGTCTGAGATGCACTTTTGTAGGAGTAGGCAGGTTGGCATTAAAACGGAGTCTTCCTGTTGATCAACTTTAATTATGTGTTTAACTTTGTCTTATTAATGATCAAGCCATCTGGTGTAGTTTTTGTTTACCCCCCACTTTTAATTTTGATAGCTTTGTCCTCCGATGTTGACTACTTTCCTTTACCGATGGGTAGCTTTATTCTGCATCCCAAAACAAAATAAATAACTTTGGCCCAGTTACAGTAGACATCTAATTTGTGTATTAATATCACTGAGTTACTGCTGCTTTCATGTTATTTTGGGAATCTTACTCCTTGCAGGAACAAACAGTTGATGTGAAACGGTTGGAAGTTACACCCCCCAAAAAGAGAGGGAGCAAGAAGAGAGGGTGAGACAAAAAAAGAGTGTGTGTGAGAGACGAGGATAAGATTTCAGAAAGGAAAGAAAAATATAGCGGTGAGTTGATGTGTGGGAATGAGCCCAGCAGACAGCCAGACTGAAAGGAAAACCAATGAGCCCTCCAGATGCCTTTTTTTTCATGTTTCGTCCCCTTAAAGCAGCAGTGTCCAAACTACGGCCTGCGGGCTAACTGTGGGCCTCTGCCCATTTTTTTTATTGTCCCGCAGCAAAGAAAATACTATATCATTGAATATGGCCGCACAAGAAACTTAAATTCATCTTATGTTATGTTGCACTTCTCAGCGTCAACAGTAGGTGGAATTGAGTGATCGTGTTATTGTCATTGACAGCGATAAGCGTCCAATCCAATTTGTCTAGGGCAAGGGTGTCAGACTCGGGTTGGTTCGTGGGCTGCGTTAACGTCAATTCGATTTCATGTGGGCCGGACCATTTTAGATATAATATTTATTTTTTTAATAAATGGATTAAAAGAACTGGAAAAAAGCCCTGAATATTCAGTTTTTTATAGATCTAAAAGAATGTTTATTTTAGCTTTTTTATATATATTTTTTTAGATTTTACAAAATGATTTTTGGACTAAAAACACTGAAAAAAATGATTTAAAAATTACAATTATTGATTTAAAAGGGGTAAAATCAGGAAATTTAATAAACATCTATACTCTTCATTTTAATTTGATCCTAAAACAGAAAGTCGGCACTCATGATTTACTTTCCCGGGCCTCACAAAATGATGCGGCGGGCCAGATTTGGCCCCCGGGCCGCCATTTTGACACATGTGGTCTAGGGGCAAAAAGAAGCCTCCGGAGTCAGAGACATTAGCAACATTTGGAAAGGACCAATAATAGATAAATAAAACCTAATTCTCTGAAGCCATCCATGTTGAATTCATTGGACTATTCATCTTATGGTGTCTTACTGTGGCTGTGCCGGTGACTGTCTGACGGATGATATCTGGTCCATTCTGGTCGCTGTGGGTCTGTGGAGACTGGTACATATTAAGTGGATGCTCGCTGACAGAGGCCTGAACTCCAGAGTAGTCTTGAGGTACTGGGTGCTGGTGTGAATGCGGATGTGGGTGAGGATGCGAAGCTGTGAATTCAGCGGTAATGCCATTCTGAGGGGCGGGGGGAAACTGAGCTGATGGGTACGTCTGGGCCATGGATGGATCTGTGGGTGCTGATGTGTCCTGGTTACCCTGTGAAGAAAAGGAGGGCACCTTTAAATATTACAGCAACAAAAAAAAACATTGCGAAAATGAGCACCCACCCTATGGATACGTCATGACGCTCGTAGGACATTCATTCTGTATTTTGCCGTGAGAGAAGGAGAGTGCAAAACAGATACAGATCTTGGCTAAACGTGCTGCAGTGTAATAAGAACCACATTTAGAGCTCCGAAATATGTTTAACGTGGCAGAGCACTGCACACAAAAACCCGCCCACCAACCCATATGCATGAGCTCAATTGGGGGTGGGGGGCTGAGATTTATACAACTGTGACAGACATACCGGTGTATAGAGTTAGTTTTTACTGTAAAGAAAATACAATGCTGTACTTGCAATTAAGTGTGTTACATAGTAAAATGGCAATTTAAAGTAAGGCTTATCTTAAAAAGAAAATCTCACAGGAGTTTGAATCAAAGTGATCATTAGTTCTTTCAGTTGAGTGCAACAAATTCAACAATATTTCTTCACTCGTATCCTAGGAGGTAACATCATATTTATATGGGTTAGGGTTATTATTAAACCCTGTAGTATTATTGGTGATTTTTGCTGTTATCCTGTACACTACTAGCATGGCAGGCATACGGTTCTGCTCGATTCATTCATTCATCATGCAGTAATGTGTGGCCAACCTCAAGTCCTCTAACCAGCTCTCGGCCATCTGATGACCGAGCCAATCAGGGGAAAGACGTGATCAAGAAGCGGCCATCTGGTTTAATTCACTGGCGGCGAGCAAAGGGGTCGTTGTAGAAAGGTCAATTTCCAAAGTTTTTCTCAAAATAACACTTTGTTTCCTCATCAAAAGTACGTCATTAAAAGCTTTTTTGACAGGAAACGATGTTTTTGGGCACCTCCTTATCCAATACACGTCATACTAAAGTGTAGTAATGTGTACAAGAATAGGCATCGTCCAATCAGCTGCCATAAATGCCTTGAAGGTTCCTCCCACGAAAATGGTCTCGATTGGATCTTTTCTCAGATTGATGTGTGTAGTGTGTAGCAGACATCTGGAACAATCAATCTGGCGTGCCAGGCTATGATAGGGGAGATCCCCCAATACATCGATACATGTCTGACACCTATAGTGTAAGTGTATATTGTTTTACAAGTCAAAGGGAAAAAAATCAATTGTCCCTTGCATCCTTCAATTCTTCTGAAAATGGAGATCCCCTCCAATTCGTCAATTAAACCAACTCAAAATATAGTCGTAAAAGAACAATTTCTGCTGAACAAACACTTCTACATTGAGCAGATGCAACTACAGTACTTCCACTTTTTGTTACTCTATATAAACATAACCATTCCAACATGCTTTTGCACAGACGAAAACATAAAAATGGGGTTTACCGACGCTCTCACACACACAGACCACTGCTCACGTGACCCATAAAAGCGGCATACAGCAAGCTGCTTTCTGCAGTCACAGCATAAACAGCATGGTGCCACAGAGTAGCAGTAGAAGTGACAATGAGGAAGCGAGAGAGAGAGAGAATGAGAGAGAGAGAGAGGGATGAAGCAAGAAAAGAAATGTGTACAGTATTCTCAGGGGTACCTGCTCTACCATGTCGACTCTGCCTTCCATGCATATCCAGCTGTGCTATAAAGTCCAGCCCTGCAGTGTTTGCCTACAGCTAGCATCTATTATGGATGGCTCTGTGTCTGTGAATGTGTGTATACGAGAAAGTGTGTGTGAGTGAGTGAGTGAGTGAGTGAGTGAGCAGCAGGAGGAGGTGCTACTGGGAATGACAGAAGCATTCCTTAAAACTGTCCATGTTTTTTTTTCTTCCCTGCAACTTAGTTTCTCTTCAAACTTTCACTCTCATTTTTAAGCATAAGGAAAAGGACACCGTTCCCTGTAAAGAAAGACATTAGTGAGGTTTGGCATGATCACAGTTTAGATTTATAGTGTAGGAACAATAATACAAACACGAAATGGGGAAAAACAGACAAGTTAAAATTGGAGAGTATTTCACTGGCCTCTTTCTTCGGGGGTCAATCGTAGAGTTTTAAAATTCAAAATAATATTAAATAGACACCAAAAAAACATGATGTCCCTACATCGTGGTTATTCACCTATTGCGGCAGGTCTTGGAACTTATTAACCGTGATAAACGAGGTATTACTTGAACTCATGACTGCCATTGATACAGAGTGACATCCAGTTGGATTGAACATCTATCGCCGTCAATGGTAGTGAAAGATGATGAATCAATGCCAGCCTTTCTCGCTGAAATAAAATTGATGTCTATAACTGTCAACAGCAGTGAATGAGTTAAAGGGATAACAGCAAGAAAATAATTCCGAAGTAAAAAAAATCTAATTCTACCATTTGAGCTAAAGAGAGGCACTTTATCAGTGACTACTGCCATTTAGTGTCAAAGCTGACAAGTGCAACAGAATGTAGGGTGAACTCTGGAATATAATGTGGGCCACATTGAATGACATCTTCATAACTTGCTGCGGGCAACACTATGCCCGCGGCTCATAGTTAGAACACCTTGTTTTAGACCAGCCATTTCATTAAAGCCAATGAGTTGTGAAGACCTCCAACGTAGAGCACGCCATATGCCAGAGACGAGAAAGATAAGGGAAAAACAGTTAATGGAGAGAACCCCCTGCTAGTACAACTGAGCAATTCATTTGCGGGTAAGATGTACTGATGTGATTGATGAAATTCCAAAAGCTCTTTGCTGGAATGTTTTCCCATTAAATATCCATTTTCATACATTGACGACCTGGGACACCACTAACTGTAACAACGCTTTCAGATAGAGAGCAGATAAGCGAGGCTCAGCATTTATTTTTTCAATTCTAATCTTTCCTCATCCATGTCATGTGTACAGTATGCCATCATGTCGACAAATAATTGACTGACAGAGGGGAGGTGAATAAGCAAAAAACGAAAGCTGGTCAGCGACTTCTGTTTCAGCTGCTGACCACAAGTGCATTGTTGCTTGGCAAAAGCTCCATTCTCTTCTTCTTGAGGTTGTCCACTTCCTCTAGCATGACCTATCGTTTCTCTTTTTTGCACATTCCTATTCCTCGAGGTACAGAACTGAACAAACTGTTATAGTTATTTAACAATATGTAGTATCTTATTCCATAGGTTATCTACAATTACTCTCTGGGTTATCATTCTCCTTATGTTTAACCATAATACCCAGATTTTATTGGCCCGCCACAAATGATGAAAATAACATTGAATATATGGCAAGCACAAGAAAGCCTATATTCTGTTGCACTTTTCAGCTTTACCATTAGAAGAGTTTTAACAGTGCATCATAGACTAAGGTTCTTGTGTGAGCCAAATTCTATCATTTAGATCACATGTGTCAAAGTAGCGGCCCGGGGGCCAAATCTGGCCCGCCGCATCATTTTGTGTGGCCTGGGAAAGTAAATCATGAGTGCCGACTTTCTGTTTTAGGATCAAATTAAAATAGAGTATAGATGTATATTAAATTTCCTGATTTTCCCCCTTTTAAATCAATAATTGTAATTTTTTAAATATTTTTTTTCTGTTTCAAAAATCATTTTGTAAAATCTAAAAATATATTTTAAAAAAAGCTAAAATAAACATTGTTTTAGATCTATGAAAAACTGAATATTCAGGGCCTTTAATCCAGTTCTTTTAATCCATTTATAAAAAAAATATGTAAATATCATATCTAAAATGGTTACTAGCGACCTCTATCATGTGCTGCTAACCACTTTACTCACTTTCATATATATATATATATATATATATATATATATATATATATATATATATATATATATATATATATATATATATATATATATATATATATATATATATATATATATATTTTTTTTATATTTATATATATATATATTTTTTTTTATATATTTATTTTTATTTTTTTATGCCTGCATATGTGTGCACTTTAAAGTGAAGCTTCAAATCTCAATGTACTTGGATAATGGCAATAAAGGGATTCAATTCAATTTGCTGCAGGCTGCTAAAAATTGGGCAGCGAGCCGCAGTTAGCCGGCCAGCCGTAGTTTGGGCGCACTATCAAAATGGGTTTGCACATAAGGCAGTTATCAAGCCGATATTTCTACTTCATCTTGGCCTGTCTTTCCATTGGTTGCTTCTCACAGATGCTCCTCCATTTTTTTTTAAACACAGCCCACATACAATACTGTACATCTCAGGCTGGAAATGGCTATAGTTCGCAACATAAAAAAAATGACAGTAATAAATCACAACGCAAGCAGAGAACGGCTATACACATACTTGTACATAGGCTCACACATATACACACTGGCGGTGTATCATCCACAGATCAATGGCTCACTAAACTGGCATGGCCTTCTGACTGTCTGATGGCCCAGACACACACACACACACAGAGGAAGCGAATGGACGCACAAGTGGGGAAAGGGTGGGAATCATGGGTGGCATGTGTGTGTGTGTGTGTGTGTGTGTGTACGTGTCTGTGCGTCTGTGCTGGATGTGTGTTTATATTGGTCTTGTAGTTGACAGATGGTTTGGGATGAGATGAGGCAAGGTGTGCCCGAGCGGAGCTACAGCGAAGAATGAAGATTGAGCACGCGAGTACAAAAACATGCATGGGCGTGCACACACCCACACAAGTACACCAAGTATGTTTGCTCCTGTGGCCACTTTACGCAAAATGTGTATATAAGTATGTTACAGTAATTGTGGGGAAGCTTTGCAAAGTGTGTATTTGTAGTGTTTGTTTGTATATGTAGTATACTGTGTGATGTAGTGAGTGGCGTGTGCCAGTTTTATTAAACATTTGCTATTGTGCTTCACAAGCTAACAGATGTTAGCCCGTTATTGGGATCAGCATTTTCATTTTTGTTGCATTGAAAATCCATCATAACTGCATATGCAACTAGATGAGAGTGATGGTGGTTGTTAAAATACTAATGATGCCTTGATAATATTCACCACCCATCTGTGGTCCTGCGACTTGTACTTTACACAAACTTTGAAAAATGCTCATAAATAAAGACGTTTTAAGAGCAACTTTGTGTTGCCTTTTATGACTTAACAATATGCTCGATTGTGTCTAAACTAGACTAGATTGTCAACAGTCTAAAATGAAACCTTTCTGACAGCTAAGGAATTGGTTAGAAATGCACTTCAACTATTCAATGAATCGCTCTAATATTTTAATAAACATTAAGGAAACACTTTTTTTTGCAAATACTGAATGATTAAGCTTGGATCTTCCCATTTTAAAAGTCAATTGTCAGCCTGTAAAAGTTGAGGATGATCCAAAAAAGCTGAAGCACCGGGAGAGTTTGTTAATTTGATTAATTAAATGGTTAAGAAATTAAAGGCTGCCAATTGGCTCTTATCATAGAAGCCAATATGGCAGAGTGTGTGAATATGGGTGTATGCAAACATTTTGCAATCAGGGAAATCTTGCCATAACGCATTAAATACTTTTAAGTACTTTTTTTGTGTTAATTTTCAAAACCTTGCACGGAAATTGTAAGAGTTTGCAGAATGGAAGACGAGGTGCAGAATATTACCGTTTACTACCTGCAGTTTCATTTAATTAATCGTTTCGTTTAATGCGATCTTCTGAACTTTATGGTTTTTCTTTTATGATACATGCACTCATGTCTATGTTTACAATATCAAGGTCAAGTGGGTAGCTTATTTAAATATTTCCCTGAACTTTCTCAGTAAAGCGAATAAATCTGCTTGCACAGTGTTTTGCTTTTGCAAATCGTTTCATGAGGAAATTCTGACATTATCGTTGCACTCATAACTGGTAAGTTTCATGTTGTGGAATCTCCCCCCCAAAAATGACTAGGTTGCCTATATTCAACAACAAATTGAATATGTACATATGCCTGTCTTCCCGCGTCAAATTCTTCAGGGAAAATTAATGTTATGCAGGCACAAACACTCAACAGCCTGTTCCAGCGACAGTGTATTAGCCGAGTCAGACATCAGGGAGATTTCTGTTTCAGCAGCGAGCCAGCAGCGTTGGCTCGCTGCTGCCGCAGTCCCAAAATCACACGGGAGTGGAAACGTTATGCAACGGAATTGAGATGCACTCTCTGCACGCTTAACACCCACGGAAAATAGCAGGGTTCCCAAGCAGTACGGGCAGGCTGTAAATAATGCATGTAAGAATAAGAACGCAGAACACACGGGCGGGCGGGCACACCCAAGCACACGCATTTCCTTTCTAAATGAGTCGTCTTGGAAACGAAACAATATTATTTTATGGGTGCTTACTTTTACAAAAATGAGTGAGCAAATCAGGGTAATCTTCATCATCGTGTGTAAGTAATGCAATTGAACCTTTTCATGGATGAATGATGGTTTTTTTAAAGTCATTGGCTTCCAGGATGGGGCTAGATGTCCAATTCGTTTTGACTGGGAGGGCTGAATGAATGCTCTTAGCGTGCCTTGGGACTTTTAAAAGTGTGCCATGGCTTAAAGAAGGTTGGAGGGGGGAAAAAAAACTCAGGCGCAAGAAGACTGATAGGCTGATGCTCTGCTGACATGTTAGGTGAATGATATAAGTACTTCATTCATAGATAAGTGAACATCATGCGTCAGAGTCTTTGAATCAGTGGATATGTTGACATGCAGCTGATATTCAGGTTAAGGTTAACATTAGGTTTAATCGACATCGGGAATAATGCGTTTAGTTGTAAGGAGAAAGATAATAGTGCTGCTCCAGAAAGAAACACAAGAATTTATAGGCATGACTGCACATGACACCTTAAAACACATGTCAAAGTGGCGGACTGGGGGCGAAATCTAGCCCGCCGTATCATTTTGTGTGGCCCGGGAAAGTAAATCATGAGTGCCGACTTTCTGTTTTAGGATGAAATTAAAATGAAGAGTATAGATGTATATTAAATTTCCTGATTTCCCCCTTTTAAATCAATAATTGTAATTTTTTAATCCATTTTTTCGGTGTTTTAAGTTCAAAAATCATTTTGTAAAATGTAAAAATATAAAAAAAAAGCTTAAATAAACATTGTTTTAGATCTATAAGAAACTGAATATTCAGGGCTTTTAATCCAGTTCTTTTAATCCGTTTATAAAAAAAAAATCTAAATATTATATCTAAAATGGTCCGGCCCACGTGAAATCAAGTTGACGTTAAAGCGGCCCGCGAACCAACCCGAGTCTGACACCCCTTCTCTAGATCACATGTGTCAAAGTGGTGGCCCGGGGGCCACATCTGGCCCGCCGCATCATTTTGTGTGGCCCGAGAAAGTAAATGATGAGTGCCAACTTTCTGTTTTATGATGAAATTCAAATGAAGATTGTAGATTATTTCCTGTTTCCTCATTTTAAATCAATAATTGCAAAAAAATGTACTAATTTGAATGTCCAAAAATGATCTATCGATTAGCACGATCAAGAAAGCTGTCAATTTATTAATCGATTAATTTTGGCAGCCTTGTTGGAAGACATAACAGCCCTGCGGATGTAATCGAAACTACCATGTGGCCCGGGACAAAAAATGAGTTTGACACCCCTGCCTTAAAAGCTACAGTTATAATAATTCAAAAACTATTGACGCATTTAGAGTCCATGATTCAGTTTTGGCAAAAATCAAGATTAACATAACATTTTTTTTAACTCTATTAACCATTTTTTTCATGTGTATAACTCTACAAATGAGCTCGGTGGTTTCTGCTGGGCTGTTTTCTTTTTGGAAAAGGCACATTTAAAATGCAAATGTCATTATCACTTGCTCATAAATATAAGCAAGCCATAGCCCCACTTGGCCAAATGACAACATTGGAAAGGACTCTCAGGCTGCTCCAATTAGCTGTCATTAAGTCCAACATTTTAGATGATCAGTCACACTGGCACGCGTGCGGATTCACACAGGCACATCAGCACAAAAAGATCTACACACAATCAGCGAAACAAGCGAGAAGTTATTAAAGCTGTAATTAGGGTTGAAATTTAATCAGGCAGATTTTGCAACTTTTTAATTTTTAAATCCATCATGTCATAACACTTGTCTTTGGTCTTCAACGTGAAAAAACGTTTTGTCATTCTGTGCCTCGAGTCGTTCTTTAGCTTTCGACCAGTTCATCTCTTTCTGTTAGTATTAGATTTTAGAACAGAGTTCTGACAACGTTAGCCTGGTGTAAATACGCCCTTAGCGCTAAGACTTTTTTTTTATTCCAGCCACAAAGGGTTCAAAAAGACATTGTAACATTACAGCTGAACATATTAATTGGACATCAGACATTTGGAACAAACTCTGATTTTTCAACGAAGCACCTTTTGCCCTCAACCAAAACTTCAAAAAGACATAACAGCTCCTTAATTGACTCTAACTTAGGGGTGTCAAACTCAGTTTGCTTGGCGGGCCACATTAATGCCAACTTGATCTTATCTGGGCTGTACCAGTTTATTTATGGCCCAAAAAGTCAATTTACTGGCCGCCATTGACGGAGCGAGATGTCCAATTCATTTTGACTGGGAGGGGCGAACGAACAAAGTGCGAGTCAAAAGCATCTAGCGCCGTCAATGGCACTGAAAAATGAGCCTTCACAGCCAGTTTAAGTAAGTGAATTGGATATCTATCATTGTCAATAGCAGGCATTCGTTCATTTTGCGCCCTTTCTTCAATTTTAGGTTACTTCCAGGTCACTTTAGGTAAATCGTGTGTCATTACCTATTGATTTTGAGGGACTTTCCGAGATGCTTTGATGGCAAGGCACGAATGAACGAATGTGATTGCGGATAGAAAATTAAGCAACGCGCATTATAGTGCGCTCACTTCATCACACATTTCACAAACATCTGGTTTTGCGGCGTCCTTGTTGAAAATAAATGAAAGCATTGAATTCTGTATGTACACTATGAATGAGCTACAAAGTGGCCCCACATTTGACACGCCTGCTCTAACCCTTTCAGGTACAGTGGTCACTATTACATGACTTACAGTATTTTAATTGCCAGATTAGAGTAGCGGCCTGTAGTCCATTTGGACCCATAAAACAGTAGTCCAAAAGACACAGATGGGCAATAATGCAGGAAGTCAGTATAGCCATTTTTGTTCGACAATGTACTTTGCATCAAGGGGATAGTTACACACATTTTGGCAATTATGGCGCTAACAGTGCCTGGAGCTAACGGATGGGCAGAATAGTACTAAGTGATGTCTGTTTAAGGTGAAGAAATTTAATTGGGCGTTCAGTTCAGGCATTTGCTGTTATCACTATTTTGTTAAAAAAAGCAAACAAACACATTTAGTAGGTCAACTAATTCTCTATTACTTGAATTTTATGCCCTATAAATAAATCACGGAACAAATGACAGCTAATTTGTTTGTGGTTTATTAAACGAGGTTTTAGAGCCAGTCTTTTATACTGGCAGCTAGTTTTTATTTGTACTTTTCATGATCCAAGTTAACTGGATGATGCATTGTTACTAGTAACAAAAATGAATAATTGAGCAGGCAATCTGGAGCCTCTCTTTGCCGAGTTTGCGTGCGTTCCCTCTGGATCTTCCGGCTTCCAAAATCATTTATGTTAGGTTAATTGAAGATTGGAAATTGCTTGCCGGCCTGAATGCGAGTGTGAACGCGTGTCTGTCTCTGTGTGTCAGCTATGTGATGGACTGGAGAGCTGTCTGCCTTTCACCCCGAGTCAGCTGGGATAGGCTGGCGCTCCTCTGTGACCCAGCGCAGGACAAGTGCTATGCTTGATGGATAGATGGGTTAATTGGACCATTCTTGAAAGTCAAGCTAGATTCGGGATGTCCAATACCCAATGTTGATTGGATCTACGTAGTTGTGCTGATAATGTGCATCTCCGGAAGCTCATATTTAAAAAAAAAAATCACAGTTGCATATGTCACTTTACGCAGTTTCACAAGCCATCATTGCCTCTCTCTTCGGGGAAAAAAATAAAAACAATCCCATCAATTCATGTAGTCTTCCAAACTTAAGTTAGTAATAAAAGGAATAATCAAAAGGTATTTAAATGTGGCTTTATGTATGCTTTCTGGATGCAATTGCAATTCCTTCACTTATATTACTGTATATTCCGGAAAATGAATCAAACTACTAAGAAAAAAATGTGAAAACAAACCATGTAGGTTAAACCGAATTACACCAAGAATAGCTTTCTTACTTTATTTATAAATTTTCTGAACCGCTTATCTTCACAAGGGTGATGATAGAGGTGCTGGAGCTTATACCAGCTGACTATGAGTACAAGGCAAGGGACACCCTGGTTAATAGCCAATCACAGAGCACCAAGAAGACGAACCACAATTCACATATGTGGGGGAAACTGGATTACCCAGTGAAAACCCATGCAAGCCTGGAGAGACCATGTAAACTCCACACAGTGAAGACCCACCTGAGATCGAACCCTCGACCTAACAACCACAAACCTAACTTGCACTAACCACACCAAAAAATGACAACCGCATTAAAGTATTCAAAATTAATCATCTGACCCAGAATGTCACAATTGTTTCTTTAAATATATTGGACTGTCAAAAAAAATGCAAAATCCAATTCCTTTTGTGATACCCATAAATATCCTTACATTCCTCTTATTTTTTTTTTACATCTTCCTTAGCTGGTAAACCTTAAGAAAATTCTACATTGCAATGCATTGTGCTGTCGATAAACACCTCATTTTAATGAAAAAAAATGAACAAAAGGGTGTAACATATTGAACAATAATAACATATCAGAGAAAGTGCGATGACATTACGTGGGATTTTTTTTCTCACCGCATAATTAGCTAAAAAAGCGGGGAAGAGAAAGAGAGCAGGTAATTACAGCGTATGTGCAAGCACACACGCACAAATTGTACATGTGCACACTCTCATAAGACATTCAGAAATTCCGCTTCAGGAAAATTATCTGCGTGTAGGTGTGTGTGTATGTGCGTGTATGTGTGTGCGGCTCCTTTGCAAAAGTGCTTGCATCGGCAGGTTCACCCTGAGAGCCTCTCAAATCAAATGACCAAGAATAATGCAGTGCAGAGAACTGCTGAGGTTGGCAAGGCAATGCACATACACACACAACACACACACATTTACAGTTGTTTTCCCCTTTTTTTTCTCTCGTCTGTCATTAGTTCTTTCTCATATTACTTTTCTTCTTATCTTTCTTTCTAACGTTTCTTGGAACAGCTAAAGGATCCTTTGTTTTTTTGTTAAAAACACAAACATGGTCCAAAAGGGTAATTTTTCTGACTGAACCTCTGCATTATTTCTTAAGTGTTTTTATTACGTTCATATACAATAAGGATCTCAAACTTGGGGCCAAGAAGATATTTTGTGGTCTGTTTCATATCATTCAGACTTAAAAACGAATTAAAACAAATTGTAAGAAAGTTGTAAAAAACATGTATATAATGAAATTCAGAAAAAATGGTGACGTCACAGTTTAACTGCCATTGACGTTACTAGACGTCTGATCCATTTTAACGGGGAGCGACTTTTGAATAGTTGTCCACTTTCCCTGAAAAATTTAATAAAATATAATATGAAAGAATCTGAGACTGTATATATGTACAGTATATAATAATTTAATGTCCCTGTGAATTAAAATCCAAATATCTAAAAACAATGTATACATATTTCAGAGGTAAAATACTATATTTACTCCCACCAAAGACTGTTTGTGCATATTTAAGTATGTGTGGGTGCTATCGTATGCGTGTGTGTGTGTGTGTGTGTGTGTGTGTGTGTGTGTGTGTGTGTGTGTGTGTGTGTGTGTGTGTGTTCATGGTCCTGGGCCAGTGACTAGCACAGCGCACCATTGTGGATGCTGTATAACAAATAGGACCTGTCAGCCCAAGCGGGGGAGAGCGAGAGACAGCACAAATGATTGATTACTACAGTGTGTGTGTGTATAAGTGTGTCTCACACATGCACAAACACAGTTCTGAAACCAAGCAGAGGTGCTGGTGTCAACAATTTGTCCCTCAGAACTAAAGAGTCGGAAAAAAGCTGGTGTTGTTGGGGGTTTTTTTTGTTGTATTTTTTCCATAGGATGAATCAAATAGAGCAGGGGTCTAGAAACTTTTGAAAAAATGGGCCAACTTGTAATCCTTCCACTATCATTAGTTAGTTGGGATCAGCTTAAAAATAAAATATTACCTGTACACGGCCAATGTTTTGACTGGTAGGAATGATAGAGAATGAACATGGATAACAGTGGCATGGACATCAGATTATTCCTATTGGAAATTTATTTATGTAAAACAAAACATGGAAATTCTACACTGTTTTGCACAATGATGTCAACATGTCAGTTTGACTCCTGAGCTATCCCAGACGACCATGGGCAGCAGGCAGGGGACACCCTGAATTTGTTGGAAGAAGCCAACTGTATGATTGTAACATTTCATTTTCGAATTTAGTGCCCAGTTTTCCTGATTTTACTCCTCTGTTTGCAATCTCTTCTACTTTAAAGAAATATTTTATGTCTTGGAGAAGTAAAATACTATTGCTATTAGTTTCTGTAAACAGTAACAAACTATTCATAGTCGAATATTCAATTTTTAATCCCAATGTAATATACATTAATATCTAAAATGTTCATCCCAACCTTAAATTTCTAACTTGTATTATCACTGACAAACATTTCTGAAATATTGTAAAAGCATGAAAAGCGGATCAAACGATTATTATTAATTCTGAAATCATAGCATGCACACCTGAAACGCATCACGCACGATAACATGATTTATACCTTATCTGATTTAATTCACTAATCCCAAAAAAAATGTGATTAATCTCCTATCAAAACAGTTGTTTGTGGCAGCCAATGTGTGTGCGCGTGCGTGCATACAGGTGGAAACCTGAATGTATGGCCAGGCTTTTGTACGCTGCAATTAATCAGACCACAGTAAATGAGCACCCACATTATACACAGCAAATTTACACCCACACGCACATGCAGACATTCAGTAGTTGGGAGAAATCAATCAGTAGCAGAGATAGTCCAAGTCCATCAGTCTCACTCTCTTTGTGCGTTTGTTTATCTCGCTATGTCTCTCACTCTGTGCTCACTGTGATAAGTGGGTTAAGCTCCTTTGGGTTAATTAGACTGTTTCAAATGTGACTAATTTGCTCCATGTTGGTCCCACAATATGCTAAATGACCTGCGTGAACTGGGTTTTTGCTTTTAAACCCTCCTCTGAACTAATATTTCCCTCCCAAAGGTAGACACTACCCTCTATTGGCCAGTGAAATCTGACATGCCTTTCCCCCCCTTATTTCGTGTTTGTATTATTGTTCCGACATTATAAAATCTTCATACATATTCCAAGCTGCGATGTGGTGAATTCGCAAAATATTACTGCAAACGAAACAACTATTATTATTAAAGTGGACTGTCCATTCATTAAGTTCTATGTACGTTTTTATTTGAATTCTTTAATTGTGTGTGCTTCAATTCCGCTATCTTGTGTTTTGCTAAGTTTATTTCTAACTATAGCTGCTGGAAACTGGTCTGCGAACATGTATTTTTAATGGCTGGAGCTTTCTTTATCTTGACTGTGGTTGACAACATTCAGAGGGACTTTAAATGGCACAAAAGGAGCTATAAAAATCTTGGGACAGTCTTAAATTGTCTTTGTAGACACGTGACGGGAGGTATGAGGACTGAGCAGAGAACGGAGGGTATACTGAACGTTTTGAAGGCTCGCTGGACAACAACTTGGTCACTGTTATTTGTGACTGTGTTCAACGCGGCGGCGATGTCGACGTTTTAGCAACTATTCAATTCGTTTAAATAGTTATTTTGTTCCTGAAGTAATACAAGTGGTTTACCTCTGAGTAGACAACATTGGATACATTTCCCCCCCAAAAATTGGACTTAGATATAACTTATATCTACGATTGTATCGTCTTGTTTTTTTACGAGATCGACATGCACTTCATAGCGACCTATAGTCCGGAAAATACGGTCAAAAATATACCTTATTTCCTAATTTAGCTGTGTCTGGTTCCAAATGTTAGCGAAAAAGACACAAATCCATTTTAAGCGAGTCTTTCTTCCTGGGTATACTACAGTATACTATGTTGCCTAGTTCATTCAATAAGATGTGGTGTTTATATATCCGAGGGCATGTTTGTCACACACATCTCCCGCACACACAAAACAACCATACAGAACGACACTTTAATAAACGTAATCTCATGACTTCCTCTTGGTATTAAAAACATAAAAAGGGCAGGAGTAGGTTATTATTAAATTCCCCAAATAATATAATAACCCAGACGGTGAGCGAGCGGTAGAGGTAGGGAGGGACAGAATGAAATAATGTGGGTATAACTGTAGAGCAAACCCACAAAAGGCCATAGATGGAATGTTAAACAGTTTCCAGATCGATGTCAGCGAACACAACTTGACTAAACCATTTGTTCGGCCGTGAGAGATGTCAATACACCCATGAGGCTCCTCTGTCTCTTCTTTCAGTCCAGTTGTTCACACTCCACACTTTGAAAGCACATTAAATAGCACTCAGAAAACCAAATAGACTCTATTTTTCCATATAAAAAAAGGATAAGGCCTCAATACACTCCATGTCATGAAATCCAACTCCAAATCATCATCTGCGGGATTGTGAGCATCCAGTCGTTCACCCGAAACATTTCCAACACAATTCTGGAGGGCGACGTTTTATTCTTACGGAACGTTCCGATATTTTAACGTTACAGCGAGGGCGAGAATCCAGGAAGAAGAGAGTCTCCAAAAGATAAGAGAGGGGGAAAGCTGCATGGAAATGAAGAAATGGGGGTGGGGGAGTGGTAGACTCCACAACCTCATTATGTCTGTTGGCATTTTAACTCCTTTTGATGATTTAGTAAGAAGAGGGGATGGAGGAGGAGGATGGGAGGAGAAGATGTGTTCTCTTCTATGTCCACAACATCATTTCAATCCTCCGCTCACGCATCCCCCCTTCTGTTCTCCCCACGATGGAGAAGAGAGCACGAGAGAAGAAAAAGAGAAGAAAGAGAAGTGAGCGTCTTTAATTTAGAGGGATCCCAAATGCGTGAAATCCTTTATGCTATCTGGGTCACAGCGTGCCTTACAGGCTGAAGAAACACACCACAGAAAAGTGCCAGCCTGCTGGTTTGCTCAGTCATTCGCTCGCTCTGTTACGTGCGCTGCTCAGAGCGTTCTGGGATGTACAAGTGCTCCGATGACCATATTTGCTTCAAATCTCTATTACGACGAGTGAGCACGCTGCCTTTCTGCCCTCAGAACAGGATGTCTTGTTGTGAGTTCTGTTGGTAGGTGTCTGCCCAAGTACACCGAACAAGAGGGGTGCCCAAAGTTTTTTTGTTTCATCCTCCGAGGGGCCTCTTTCGGAAATATGGTCCCGCTAGAGGATCGGAAACTGAAGCAAAATATTGCGTTAATTTTTTTTATTCTTTGTGCAGGCCTCAACCAAATTGAAGTGGATGTTTATCGTCGTCGATAGCGGCGAAACAGGATCACTCAGAATTAACAGCTACAAGCAAATAGAAAATATCCAGAGGTTTTAGGATGTTGCAATAATTAGGTATTTCCATTTACACTACTGAAAAAAACTTTGTAGAATGAAGAACAGGATATCACAACTAATATAGTTCCATGAATCCCATTTAATTATTGAAGTAAAAGAAAACCCTAAAATTCTATACGGTTTCCAATATTGATTTCAACAGGTTTAAAGTACTGAACTAATGGGAAAGCAATGTTTAAATGACAAGTTACCTCTAGTGTCAAAGATGAGAAATGCAACAGATTGTAGCCTGAATTTAAACTTCTTGTGCGGGCCACGATCTACAATTTTACATAATATGCTGTAGATAATTCCAAATAAAATAACATATTTTTGAACAAATTCAAACTTCTAAATATGAACATTGTAATGAATAAGAAAATAGGAATAATAAAAAACAAATGTGGCCCTCGTGTATTTGACGCTGGGAATTTTCCTTTTAATTTAATTTATTTCTTTTTCTTGTGACCACATATAGACCAATTATTTTGCTGCCATTAATGGGGACAAACGTCCAATCCATTTCAACTGGGAGGCACTGGGAGCGATCGAACAAGAGCATTCATGTCGCCGTTTTTCCCCCATTATCTTTTTTCCATTGGAGCTGTCCATTCAGCACCACAAAATACAACATGACGCCAGTGGGGCTGATGCAAAACCTGTTCTCTCAGCACATTCACACTTATAACATTTTCTTATTATCAATCTCCTTGGTTTTAACCCCAAAAATGAATACATACAAAAAATTGTGATGCCAAATAATCACATAAGGATTCGGCAACATTGTCGTTTGCACTATCTAACATCTAACTTAAGCAGTGTGGGGGGAAATGTATTTTTGAACAAAGAATAGCAAAGTTAGTTGCCTTTGGCCTACTTCTGTATTCTCTTGCTTCTAATCCCCTTTCTTCATCCTTTCCACGTCGCCCGTCCTTTTCTCTCTCTCTCTTTCTGTCTGTCTGTCTCTCTCTCCTTCTCTCTCCTTCCATCTTACACTCCGTTCAAGCGTGCAGTGCTAGCGTGTCGTTACATGAACACACCAATCGCCTGTGCATGACGGTTGCGGAGTAGCGAGTGAAATGAGCAAGTGCAATGAAAGGTGAACGTGAGTCTGTGTCAGTGAGTAATATACGATGTGATGTATGGAATTAGTTATCTAATTCCACTTGAAAGGTAAGCATTTCAAATTAAATATTAAACAGTCAGGTGTCATTTTATATATTCCGTTACAAGTCTGCTTCTTATTCCAGCAGACTGTTTTGACTACAGAATTCTTTTTTTTTTTTTAAAGGAAAATCTATAGGTGCACTTAACGAAGCTCCACATATTATAAAACCTCAGCACTCCACCAGGAAAAGCTGAGCTCTGAGCTCGACTAACCAGAATCTTCTAAGTGTCTCTTGGACATGTCTTAGGAGATTGAGCTTTCCAGTTGGCAGCACCTAATCTTTGGAATAGTTTTTTTTAGGTATCTGGACTCTGCAGACACCTAAAAAGTGTAAAAGACAGAGCCATCCCATGGTTCACATTTTTTAACTTGTCCGTTTCCGCTTGACTGGGGCTAAATTATTCTTCATTTAAAAAGCCCATTTATGAACAGAATTGCCATACAATGTGTTTTGTGATATGACAATAACTTTGGGGCAGGTCTTCCAACAAGGTATAAAAGTTGTCTAAAACAAGAAGGTCCAAACTTTTTTCACTGAGGGTCGATTTTAGAAAAAAACATCTTGAAATCTTTACTAGAGAAGAGGTATTGTCTGCTATTTAGCAGTCATGCTATCAATGTTGGAGCCTATACTTTAAATGGTGGTAAATGTCAAACAGTAATAGCAGTCAGGATTGAACATTTTATGAACATTGACATTGACACGAGTATCCATAAAGATTTTAGCTTTGTTAAAAGGAGAGACAATGGGGAAAACGTAGGCGAGCAAAAGTGATTAAAATAACTACAGATTCTAGTGGATGTATAGCACAATCCCATAGTACGACTACTACCACTTCTACAACTTCTACCAGCACCACTACCACTACCACTGCCACCAATACCACTGCCACCCCCACCTCCACCACCACTACTACCAGCACCACCACTATAACTACCACTGCCACTAATACCAGCACCACCACTATAGCTACCACTACTACCAGCATCATCACTATAACTACCACTACTACCAGCACCACCACTATAGCTACCACTACTACCAGCACCATCACTATAACTACCACTACTACCAGCACCACCACTATAACTACCACTACTACCAGCACCACCACTATAACTACCACTACTACCAGCACCACCACTATAACTACCACTACCACTGCCACCACCACCATCACTACTACTACTACCACTACCACTACCACTGCCACCAATACCACTGCCACCTCCGCCACCACTACCACTACGACCATTACCACTACAGTACACAATCCGATGCCCCTTTTATATGAAACAAATTTCAAGATTAAATGCCATTCATGAAATGTATAGGGCACCTGAAATGAACAGAGTATAATACGCTATGCAGATACAGCCGAATATGATTACAGTAATGTTCAACATATATGTGATGGAAAGTATGGTGATGTACGGAATATATACTATAAAAGGCAGCGTTTTCACGCGCCGTGGCGTGGAGGATGATATGATCAGTCTGAGCCACAGTTTATATCAAACCTTGTACCTACTACTGCTCCTTCCATTACTTCGACCTCAAAATCTAATCTCACACACACATATACACATACACACACACACACACACACACACACACACACACACACACACGCATGGCTCAACTGACCAAAGCAGATTGCAATACACTCAGCCCGGTATTTTTTTTCTTCTTATTCTTTCTTCAAAGCTTGTGTTGATGAGGCAAAGGGGGATTGGTATAAATAATATTATGGAGAGCATCCTCTGGGTCTGATCTATATGCAAATATTTAACTAGACACACACAATTTAAGATGCAATGTTACCTATATTTTCTGAAACTGCACACGTCCCCGATCATTGGAAGCAAAAATCAATAAATCTGCTTTACAATCCCCCGATGTTTCCTAGTGTACGAAGCTATTTTATTTTAAGCAATTTCATCTTCCTGATTCCACAAGACAGCCCACACCCCTGGTTATTATTCCTTACTTTTAACGCTCCACTGCAATTCCAGTCTGGCAGCGTACTATATGACAGAAGAGGCGTTGTATGGTGCCATTCTTTAATCTGGTGCCAGTAAACATCATTTTGAGCAAACATTTATTCACAGAGGATTTAGGCTTGTCCAGAAACAAGTAGACAACAGCGAGCATTTACTGCATATATTAAATGAATACAAACAGTGTCATTTAACACTATTCAAAAGTTATCATTAGCTTCTACATTGACAACCAGTGTATGTGAAAGAATACGTTTTATGGTGGTTAGTAAAATAGGGAAAGCGATGTAGAAAACAACTACTGACGACAATAGATGTACACAATAGCCCCTTCCATTTCAATTGGAATGGTCGTCTATAGCCGTCAATGGTGGCCATAGAGTTGAGATAAGTGAGGTCACGAGAGATTTATAAAACAAAAAAAAAAATCATACCTCCAGGCCACACTTATTTGAAGTTGTCTTAATTATTTTCCCCTTTTTTACAATTATTCAAAATTTAATTTGATAGTTTTCTTCTACTTAATTTTAGGTAGAATTATTGATATTTATTACTACATTTTTTTATGTTCAGCCTTTATTGAAGCTATTCATTTTATTTAAAAGGAAGTATATGTATATATTTTCTTTATAGCCCATTGCAAAATAGGAGCAGGTAACACTCATGCTATAATTGAACATCGTAAAAGATTGTCTCCCAAGCTACTATTGGTCCTTAGGCCCCAGTTTCAAGACCCCTGTTATAAATCATAAATCACAAATCATTAATACTATTAATGTCAGGTTATTTCATGTGATGCTTTTGCCAGGCCAAACTCTCTAAATTTGAAGAATAGTGCATGCAGACTGTCCTGTGTGGACCAATGAACATTCACAGAAAAATATCTTTTGTGCTTTTATAAATAGAACATGTTTTGTATAAAAATAGAAACAATCAAACGAAACTGCCAGGTCTTGTTAGAAGCAGGATGAAACCTGTCCAACACCCAAAAAAAAGGAAATGAAAAAATCCCTTTAGCCAGACTAGCAAGTGATGGACCAGACCTCACATAGACATAGACACATTTATCTATATGCGAATAAAATGTTTCCTTTGACAAGGAATTGCATAGTACTTTCAGGTAAAACTACAATTCAACAGATTTAGGAAGTGAAAAAGGAAAAAAAAACAAATGTACTTTGAACACAAGTCATTAACCTTTTCAGGGAAAGTGGAAAATTACAAAAAAGAGGGAAATTGACATTCAAAACACCCTCAAATGATCGCTTTCAGCTTTCCCCAATAAAAATGGATTGGACGTTTATCGCCATCAATGGCGGCCAAAGAGTTAAGATAGCACACTGAAGACTACACAAAAACCTCAGCACTACTGCATTTAATGTAAATGCTCAAAGACCCGTTTTGAAGTCAGATAAAGCATTTCTGCGCTCTTAGATATGCGTGATGAATATTCACACATAAGCATGTATCCAAGAAAGACTCGGGCAAAATATGCCAAGACGTTAGCAAAAATGGAAATAAGTAAACACTGCTGTATGAAAACAAATGCTCTTACGCTTACTTAGACACTGCAAGATGGGATGAAAGGGCTGGATGAAAGAATGGGACTAATAACAGAAAGTTACTTAATGACAAATTGGGAGATTGCAGGAGCCATTTTCTCGCAGGACATCATCCACTAAAATATTCCTCTACTTGAGGCCAATCTCAGCCACACATTCTCCCCCTCTTCCTGCTTCCCAAATGCAACTGGGTAAAAAAAAAAACACTGCATTTCACACCGACTCATTTACCACGACAAAATGTTATAACGTCAAAGACAGGAGCATATAGTGTGTTGATACCAGGATTGTATCTGCCATATTATATTTGGAAAATGCTTTGACATGGTGTTACCCATAAAATCTTGCAGAATTCACAGCCAGTGCTGCATTATCAATATTATTTTTATTTATATATATATATATATATATATATATATATATATATATATATATATATATATATATATATATATATATATATATATATATATATATATATATATATATATATATATATATATATATATATATATATATATATATATATATATATATATATATATATATATATATATATAAATAAATACCACTCCAACTGACTGGTGGATCTCACAAACAATTGTAGGGCTACTTTCATCATACTGCAGAATTTCTGTTAATTGCGATATTTTGGTTGCTGTTCAAACCACATTTGAGAGTCGCAATGTGACAGCAATGCTTGCGTGAGCGCTGCGACATGTCGTCACGTGTCGCAGTGTTTATGGTAGTAAATAAGGTCCCTCAGGGAGGTCTTGGCCTTCACGCTTTTGTTCAAATTTCTGAGCTTTTTATGCTATCGGAGGCAACATTTCTTTGGCCTGATCGCTTCATGCGTGGTTTTAAGAAGCATATGGGATTTCTTTGTTTTGTGTTTTTTTTTTATTGTATTTGGTTAGCACAGAGGAAAACAAACAAATAGAAATAAAAATAAAATATACTGTGTGGGAAAAAAACAACCTCCCCCAAATAACTGTATATAGTAAACAGGCATTAAAAAATATACATAGGAAATACTAATATCAAAATATGCCCTCCGCGGCCCACAAGTTTTGAGATTCCTGATCTATAGGAATGTAATAAAAACATTTGAGAGAGAAAAAATCCTAATTCGTGCACGAAAGCGATTGAGGGTCGTTGGCCTTTCGCCCGAAGTCAGCTCGAAGTCAACTAGGATGGTCTCCAGCACCCCGCGACCCTGCCTGTTTAAAGTGTATGGATATTTTAAAACAAGTGCCAAGTAGATGGCACTGTACCATGACTGTCCAGAAGTTTTAACGAGTCCTGCTGACTAGAAAAGAGAAATCTGTGCGAGTTTGTCGTCAATATTGCGCGAGAAGTAATCACCATAAAGCCCCGACTTGGTAATATCTAATAATTTGCATTTTTTCTGCAAAGTCCGTTTAGTTCAAAAAAATGTTTTTGAAGGTGTGCTTCCCTGGCCAATTTCACCAAATCTTATCCTGAGCTTTGCGTATACTTCCTCAGGACATCCAACTTGCATCGAGTTGTCCAAAAAAAGCCAACAAAAAGTGAAGAATTCACTGTACTAGATGATGGTTTTGCAAAGAATGCAAAGAAATCTGCTTATTGGTTAACACGTAAAATGCGCTTTTGCTTGGTGCAACCTCATTCTGCTGTTTTAGTGTTGCGTTGTGCACGTAAATATGGCCCAAACACTGTCATAACAGTGAATATACTATTATGCAGATCTTCTTAATGTGCATTTTTAATTGTATTGTTTTTTAAACTGGCTGGTCTTAGGCCACACACAGAAACAGACATGCATTGGCAGTCACAATCACACAGGAACACCTGCAGCCTATTTGGTGTAAAAATAAATACATAAATCCAGATTTGGCCATATTTTTACATTTCACACCATATTCAATTACATTTTGCTTCTTGTGTAATTACAAATTTTGCACACTGTCGCTAAAGTACTAATATAATTGCTTGGGTTAACAATAATAAACACACACGCACACACAAGGATTATGACATTTTTTTCTGTATATATGCATTTTGCTCAATGTGGATTGACGATGAATTGAATGTAGTTTATGGCTAATAAAAAGGAAATAATGAGGATTCAAATACGATCAGATCAGTCCAATCAAAAGAAAGCAAATTAATTTACAAGGAGAAAAAACACTAGTAACAACAAATACACGCACACACAATATTAATCATAGTCCCTTATTATCATTAAAGTAGCAAAGAATACGTAATAAGCACACCCAAGAATGTATATCTACAGCTGGCAACTATTCCTCAAAAGAACCACAGAGCCGATTTATACCGCACCTTCACTGAATTGCAACTTCTAATGATTTTAACAGTGACTAAAAAATATTTGCCGATAAACAACTTGAACGTGATCTCACAAATTTGTCAGGTTAACCCTTTGCTATAATTCCTGAACTGAGTACGGCAAACATCCTTATTCCAGAAAACTGCAAAGCAAAATCTATCCAACAACTACTAAATGAGCATTTTTTAAAATTCCAACTCCAACTCCAATAGCTAATGTCAACTCTCTAATTTGTTGTCACACAACAAAGTACTGCTGGCCACAGTTCATCACAATACTAAATATCCCTCTCTGGATTTTACTGTATTCTCTGCGCTATTTAAAAATCATCAAAACATCCCTGGTTATTCCCCTTGCTCTATTCCTGAATGGAAAAAAAACAACAAACAAAACCAGCAGCATGCATTTCATACACACACTCACCTGCTGTAAATACATAAAGGTGAGGGCGGCGCAGGACAACTGAGGACAGGCATCCACATTGGGTAACGCCACACATGTTCCTCCAGGATGCTGCATGGTGCCTCCTCGAGATGAACGCAACCCCCTCGAACCCAAAAGAACGCACAAAACCTAATCTCAACAGCGAGGGGGGAAAAGGGGGACTCTTAGGAGTGGATAGAGACACAAGAGAAAAAGAAAAGCTGGAATGATTTTCAGGAGTGAACTGAAAAGATTAGGCTTCAAGGGAAGCAGCAGACAGTCCCATACGGTGGAGTACCAAGTGCTTTCTGCTCGCAGGAAGGCGAGATGAGCGCTTGCAGAGGAAGAGAGAGAGCGAGAGAGTGAGAGAGAGAGAGAGAGAAAGAAAGAGAGAGAGAAAATACTGTATTGCAGTGTAGATGTGAGAGTGTGAGGTTCAACGCGACTGTGCGTACGTGTGCATAGTTGTGTGTGTACGGGCACGTAAAATAGAGAAGGGAAAAAAGAGAGCAGTCCATGTGACTGCGATTGCTGGGGCGTAAGGGAGCCATAACATGGCAAGAGTGTGTGTGCACAGGCGCGAGTGTGTGTAACATGGCAAGAGTGTGTGTGCACGGGCGCGAGTGTGTGTAACATCGCATGAGTGTGTGTGCATGGGTGTGAGTGTGTGTAACATCGCATGAGTGTGTGTGCATGGGTGTGAGTGTGTGTAACATGGCATGAGTGTGTGTGCATGGGTGTGAGTGTGTGTAACATAGCATGAGTGTGTGTGCACGGGCGCGAGTGTGTGTAACATGGCATGAGTGTGTGTGCACGGGCGCGAGTGTGTGTAACATGGCATGAGTGTGTGTGCACGGGCGCGTGTGTGTGTTAGCCAACGTAGCGTCCGTGTCAGAGAGTTCAGTGGCGTGCCGTTTGTTGCCGCGGCAAAGAAATGCTGATATTTTCTCTCGTGCTTTTTGATGAATTGAAGTTCTGTGACATGTTACTGGAGGCGATCAAGCATGCTGACTGCAGCCCTGACACAAGCTTCGCTTTTTCTCTCGCCAGCATAAGTTTTTCTTTTTTTTTTAAAGATTTCGGTCCACTAAAGGAAAGTGTAGGAGAAAAGTGTTTCGGGACGAGGGGTGTCCAAATCTAAGCCAGTGGGCAGATTCTGGCCCACTGGACAATTTTGTGTTTTTTATTTCTTCATGAATAATTTGGATTTCAGTCATTTAGGGTCAGCTGTAAATTTGATGCTGGTTCGGTAATCGCTATGAGCGAATCGAACTATGCTGCCAATAGCAAATAAATGAATTATACAAGATTTCCCTCTGCAAATATTTGAAACTAAGAAAACCCTCAATCCAAAATATTTCAAATCGAGCCCTAACCATATCATTTTCATAAAGATCGGAGATCGGCTGTGCACGTAAATATGGCCCAAACAGCGTTTGATTTTACCCATTAACTCATTGTCATTGATGACGATCTACATCAAATCCAATTTTGAAACGTAATCACTCATTGGAATTGCCGTATAACTGTTAAATAACATTATATAACATCCGATCGCAGGCTGGTCCTCCCCATCAATTTTCTCAATGTTTCATCTTCTTTTTCAGTCCACTGACATTTTTTGGCTTTTCCTTGCCTGTTTGGGAAGCTTCCCATTCTTTTTAGAGTCTTTTTTGGGGTCTGTAAAACCCTTTGAGATGTTGTTGTGATTAAGTATGACATAAATGTGACGTGACTTGACCTTCAAGTCTAATGACTGTACACGCCCCGTAGATTCGGCTTTCCCGTCACAATTGCAAGTGGATTCCGGACTTCCTGAGAAATAGGTCACGCTGAATGGAGCTGGTGAAGTGTATATCTAGCTTCAGGTCTACTAGCGTTCTGTGTTCTGTCTTCGCCCAGTACGCAAACATCTGTATCTCTGTCCATTGAGCACCTGAAGCTCGCCGATTACACTTGTGGGCCGTTTCTCCGGGGAAGACAAGCCTGGTCCGCGATGGAGAAAACAGTTGGGACGGTGCTTGCCTTCGGGAAAAGAACATCCCCATTGCTTCACTTGACCTGAACATCACGGGCTCTTGTGAAAAAATGTTGTTGTTTTTTTGGTCCCTCAGGTATTGGCTGCCCTAGCAAGTACAAAATATATTTTCTTCAAAGTCCAATTGTATTTCGGAATGTTAAAATTGATCTTGGGCTTTTAATCTTTCAAGAAATAAATGTGATTCCTTGTTTTTTTATGAAATATAGATATATAAGAAAATGTATTAGGATACTTCTGATAACTACATTATCAAAATTATTCGTTTTTTGAACCACTATCCTCACAAGGATACAAATTATACCAAGATGCAATTTAGAGGGTTCAACCAGCCTTTTGGAGGATGAGAGGAAACCAAAGTACCCAGAGAAAACCTACGCAAAAGACTCTAAAAAGAATGTAAAGCTTCCCAACAAGCAAACTCCACACAGGTGGACCGACCTGGATTCGAACCCAGGTCCCCAAACCGTGAGGCCGACGCACTAACCACTCAGAGAACATGCGAACTCCACACAGTCAGGACTGACCTGGGATGAAACCATCGACGCCACAACTGTGAGCCCGATGCGCTAACCACTGGTCCGCTGGGCCGCCACGTTATATAATTGAAATAGCAATATGAAAGAGTGGAAAACGACAGGTAAAATATACATGATTATATTGCGTTTTTCCAATTCATATGTTGCATAGCATTTCCCCATGCTAATATTCCATTACTGTTGCATTTCATTTCATATTTGCATTTTAATGCAGCGGCTATAACGGCTCCTTTCTTATATTGTCTCAAATCAATATTAACAAATGCAAGTTGTCCCTCTTGTGTATGTCACAACTAAATCTTTTTGACATTTTTATGAGGCACAACCCCACATCACAAACAGCTGCTCTCAAATTGAATATTGATTCTAATGATCTCTTTGGAGCTGCAACCGCTTGAATCTTAATAAAGTGCGCAGAAATGTGCCTCAATCTCACATTCCTCCCCAAAAAACATATATTCAGACCTCTTGGGAAATGTTGAGGTAATCTTCTGGATTTGTGTTTCGTTTTTCGTTTTTTTTTTCTTCCCCTTAATGAATAATTCTGGTTTCAGCAGTATAAGGTCAGCTTGAAATGTTAGTCTGCCTCTGTAATCGCTACGAGATGATCAAACTATGCTGCCAATAGCAGATAAAGTAATTACCCCCTCTCTATAAATACTTGATAGGGAAGTCCCCGATCCAATCACGAGATTGGAAATTGGGCCCTATCAAGTCATTTTCAGATGCTGTTTGGGATTTTTTTTTTACTGGGTCGCTGGTCATTGCTCTTGTAAAGGTGTATATATGTAAGCATATATGTATGTATATATAAGGGCTCAATTTATTACTGGATTATTCTTATATAATTATTTAAAATGCTGAGATTCTACACAATTTGGTATATTGATTAGAAATAATGGAGGGTAAGTAACAAGAATTATCTAGCATTAAAGTTGAGAAGTGTGCCATAATGTAGGCTGTATTTAAGCTTCTTTTGTAGGCCATAGTTCACTGATATTATCATAACTGCGCGCCAAAAACTGGAAGTTGCCAGAGGGCGGAATTAAAAAAGAAATGTCAGGTGTACGCGAGTAGAGTACTATTTAAGAATTTAATATTTACGTCTTTAAAATACATTTCTTTTTAAAAATGCCCACTGGCCACCGAACCAATAAAAACAATTCATGAGCCTCATTTTAACTGCAAGTTTAATCTCTGTTCTTCTCATTTCTCTAATATCCTGAAGGAAATACTCATTCATACTATATTTATGGCTATAGTCAATTACAAAAGAAATTAAATTTGCTGGTAGCGGAATGTAGAGAGGATTGCAATAAGATGCCATGTCATGAATAATAACACAGAAGCCGATAGTTTATTTTTAGACTGAAAATGCACCCACAAATTAATGAGAGCTCTGCTGCATGACTTCAAAGCCAAAATGAAGCACCTTTGCCATAGCTGCATTTTCGAGGAGACTGATTAGAAATCAATTATACCGTCTATACTGTATGAATGTGTTTATTATTCCTGTAACGGTTCACGTGGATGTTTGGGTTTTGCACGTTCCGTTCGGTTCACTTGAGGATCATTTTGGGTTTGTTTTATTATGCATTTTTCCCCTTTAAAATGTATTATTGGCAAGAGGTTAAAGCTGTGTGTGGAACTAAAGTCCTGTGGGAGTTTCCGCACGAAGGCTTTATACGGCGGACGCGGGCATGACAAATGGCATCATGAAAAATGCAAGCGAGAAGCCCGAGTTAGACCTTTTCTCTTTGCTACGGCGAGAGACGCTTCCGCTGGTAACGGCGCCGTTGAACGCTTTTTGGCTTCCCCGTAGAAGGGGAAGACATTAAAACGATTTCATCTCTGATAGCTAAAAATAAATGGTTATGCTTCATGCCCAATGGCAGAATTCAACATCCAATCCAATTTTTATACTTTCATGTTGCACATGTTTTATTTATGGTAATTTTATTCCTAATATGACAGTTTTACAAATGTTGAGGTATCAGTAAACATTGTACTTTACATGTGGTACATATATTGCAGGCATTTCTGTTTTATGTCGAAATGTTTGAAGTTCATATCTGTTTGAGCGTTTTTTTTTTTTTTTTTAAGTCAAATGATATTTTAAACGATTTTTTAATGAGAATGCTGTGGTGTGCACGATACAAAACCCTCCAGGGGTTGAGAGCTAAGATGCAATGATGGAAAAATGAGGGTAGTGGTGATACGGGGTGGGGGGGGTGTATTGGCTTGGAGTTAAAAAAGATGCTGAATGAGCAGGAATGCTAGCAGTCCCCCAGTGGGAAGCTATATCTCAAACACTACTCAGCTCATAATAGGGTATGAGAGGGGCTGAAATATGATGAGAGAAAGGCAAATTCAAACAATGCTAAATCCTTAGTAATAGATATGACAGACTGTTATTTCAGATCTAATAATGTGACATGCAAAAAGCCATTTTTTATAGTATTTGTGTTTGCATGCACATATTCGTATACAAGTAATAGTCATTCATTTATCATGTGATTGGAAGTCATGCTTAATTGTGTTCTGTTCAGGGGAGCCAAATCAGATTTTAAAAAGGTATATTTTATGTTTTAAGAGTTAACTCATTTGCAGCAATGGACGTCCAATCCATTTTGACTGGAAAGGTTAGCACTCAAAAAGGGGGGAACCCAGTTGAAATGGATTTGATGAATCGAGAGGTATAAGGATATTGCAAAAATATATACATCAAGACTCTGTATGGCCAGATCCTCAAAAAAATGATTGTGACCGGTATATTTTCACTTTTAGGTTTGCAATTTAAAAAAGGAAATCATATCAGTTCCACTGTTGGAAACCTTATCGGACACAACAAAATTCTGATTGGACAAAACCAGCAGAAGGAAGTGTATTAAAAATAATAATAATAATTAAAAAAAAACACTGTTGACATTCTACTTGACCAATTTAGCCACTATTTGCCATACAGTCTTGCCCATGACCTTTGACCATTCATGAATTAAATAGTTAATTCCGTATGCAAAACTGAGCCGCAGGGTTCATGTTTGTCAATTTGCAATTGGCTATTTCGAACTCTAAGATCATTAGTGGAGCAGGTCACTTTCATTACCATGAATAGCTATATTCTATCTAAATGTAAAATGGATTACAAGTCAAGAATGATTGTGTGCTTTTCTCGGACTCTTTCCTTAATTAGTTTGACTCAAAGAGCAAATGAATCCTAATGTTCTCTAAATGCCTCCTTTCTAATCTTTGATCAGGAAAGAAAGTGCTGCATACTTTACTGTGACAGGCAAAGCATCCAAATACCAATGGAGAATATCTCTGCACGGCAATAATTGGATTATCTCACACTGATATCATTACAGCCAGTGATTCACTCTGATCATTGATTACATTTTTCAATTTACTTCACCATTAATGTGAGTGGCCTGAATGAACAATCTTCCGAGGAGTTTACGGCTTCGTAAATAGCTTCCACACCACACAAAAAAGTTTGTTATATATACATACTGTGTGTATGCATGTGTAAATATAAAAATATATCTATATATGTATATAGCTGGACCCCTGAACATCCCCACTCATGGTATTTTCATCACTATGAGTGACACTTTCCAACAAGCAATTAGTTTTGCATGAGTAGAGGAAAAATGAATATATTACAAAAAGGAAACTTGCCAGGACATGACAGTTAGAATGACAGAAATAATTATAGAAATCTCAAAAGTGTATGGGTTTTTGTATTGGCTTTCTCCTGTTGGCTATAATTTGGAGTGAAGGCATTTAACTCAGGTGTTTATTTCATTGCTATGTAAAAGGCCTGGATGTGATTAAAATCTTTGCTCTGGTAGAGAAAAGGGATGTCACAACTGATAATTCTACTGTTTTAAATCTGCTTTTTGTAACACTGCTAAAATGTTGAATCAGGAAAATTTAGAAAAGTTAAAAAAAAATGCTTTACAATTGATTCACTTGATTGAATTTTAATTTAGAAGGCTTAAAGAAAGAGAAAACAGCAGAAATCTTGTATCATAAACTAAAAAAACACAAAAATTATAGTTACATAATGTGGACCAATAAAAAAACTAGGCAGCAGACCACAGTTGGCTCGCAGGCCATAGTTTCGTACAACCCTGGTTTAGTTAGTTAGCGGCTATGTTGCAAAACACACACACAAATTATGAATCCGTTGATAAAACACATCGAAATATCATTCCAATTCATCCCCTATTAAAATATAGCACCATCTACACTTTATCTTTCCTTTTACACTACATTATTTTACCATCAACATTGGCAAAAGAATCCTTGCCTTGGCTCATGACTTTTCTTTTTTTTGCACTGTCCACAAGAAGTAAAACTGGCCAATGGCAGAGTAGCCAATCGAGTTGAAAGACACAAAGAGCTTTGCATTACCGGAAGGACAGAGAAGCGCGAGTAAATTAAGGCGGGCTGTAAAAAAGCAGAGAGCATAGCAAGATGGGCTTGCTTGGAGAATAAGAGCTTCCTTTTCTAATTCCACAGACCATTAAATTGTAATTTCAGAGCTTGATATATTTATGCATTAAAACATTATGGGAGCCTACCCAACCAATTACTATGCAGACGCAGCTTCTCACACTCCATAAGGATGTGGCACGATGATCATACGCTGAAAATATAGACACCAAATATCTCAGGTGAAACATTTTATAAAACATATTGTGCTGTGCTACAGAAAGAATAATAAAAAAAATCTTGCACTGTACCATTTCATTCATAAATTAAGTTTTTTTTAAAACCGTTTTTATCAAATGCATATAGGATGGGCCTACGGACTGCGGGGGTGCTGGAGCCTATTCGACCATGAACGGATTGCCAGACAATTGTAGGCAATTGACAAATAGACAAACAACTCTTGACAGGCACAATCTCATGAAGAATTCAGAGGAGAGGTGTCAAACATACGGGCTTCTTCTACCTGATGTGGCCCCTCCGGTCAAAACCATACCAATGAGTTTATAAGAAACCTCAAAATACCCCAAAAGCAACTAGAAGCAACTTGAAAATGGCCAAAAATCAGCAGAATGTGACAAACACAGAGGAAGTAGCCTGGAAAACTCCCCAAATCAATACGAAATGATCCAAAATTTACATTAAGTGAACTGTAAGTACTCTAAATTGACAAGGAATCTCGTTTCCTGCCATTGAAAACGATGGAGGTCCAATTTACTTAAACCGTGGATGCTCATCTTTCAGCTCCATCAATGGCGACCATTAAGTTACCTTTAATTGGCCAAAAATTAATATGTGAAGCCCAGGATGGAACTCTCGGTCACGAAACTGCAAAGAGTCATTGCTAACTAGTTAACCACTCAATTCCCCCTTAGTATATATTTCTATATTGCATGGCCCCTAATTTTACACAACCTAACACCGGCTATCCGTCTTTGATCGGGACACAAAATGGCAGCGCTGCCTCGCCTGAGATGTCAGACAGCTGCCAATTAGATCAGCTCAGCCCCAGGCAACTGGAATTCAGCCTTGCAACGAACCAGCAACACACACACACACACACACACACAGGGTGCCTATGTAGAGGTTGCTGCCCATTGCAATCCACTGCTGGAGTGGCATGTTTCAAAACGGAATAAATATTGTCAAGTTGTTGTTTACCTCAAGTGACAAAGATGGGAAAAATACACTGAAGAAATTCTTGCTCGTGTTTCCATCAAAAGTTTAGTTTGTTCAAAATACTTTCCAAATGTAATGAATAAGTGGTGATTGCACCATATTATGTTGTGTAATATTTTAACATGTGATGTTTAGTCTGTCTGTTTTCTTTACATAGCGTCAGGGGCCGAGCTAGAAAAATATTTATACAGTGCGAGAGGGAGGCAGGTACTTTAAATGCATTATCCATTTTTTAGAAAACGGCCTTAAATCAATTTACCATATTTTTACGACTATAAAGGTACTTAAAAGTCTTAAATTTTCTTCAAAATAGACAGGGCGCCTTATATATGGAAAACAATTAAAATGTGTCATTCATTGAGGGTGCGCCTTATAGTCGTGAAAATACGGTAATCCAAAATTATGAAGACATTCAACACAATTAGCACAAATGTACCAAAAGCAATTAAAAAAATACAAATTAGCTTTACTGAGTATCACAATTTTTTGATGAGCTTTTTGTTGTAAATAGATTTTTTAAACAAAACCGCATTTGGAAGCAATAATCATTTTGATTCAATCGAGTTTACCAAATCAATATATTGATCCCATCGGTACCCCGGCGTCAACATATTCTAGTTGTCAGATATTAGAATAAATTTACCCCAAACTCCAGCTGATACCCCGGAGACAAACGTAAACAATGGTGTCAGACATCTCATCCAAGTAAAATAAGTGTGGTCCACGACGCTAATGTTATACTGTTTAATCCCAGGCCAAACATTTCTGCCACACTGGTTAACTTCGCCTTCTTTTGTCTTTTTGCTTGAAGCTAAATCTGACACAAATGTGAGCAATGGCACAAGCAAAGAACTGCACGCTATAACATTTTTGTCACTCCATGTCCTACAGAAAGACTATCGGAATGTCTTCAAAAGTTATTCATTATTTCAATGTCTGGCTTTTGTCAAGTAATAAATTGTTAAATTACCCAACAAATGGAAAGAGTCAAAATGGGGAAAAAAAAGGAAGCTCATTTTTTTTCTCCCCCCTTTAGGCAAAACTTTTTAAATGAAACAGAATTCACAGCGTTACATTATCTGTGCCCAAATAATATGTTAGGGTGACCTTTCGGAGCCATTTTTAACTTGGAGAGCCTAAAGCCAGAGCGGTGAAGTGAGCCAGAGACAGGAATGTTATAAAGTCTTTTAATATCCGTCACCTAGCGTTAAGGTCTTCCCCCAGGCACTGCTCATTGAATCCCTGTTTGGCTGTATTTCAAAACCATGATCCAAGCTCTGCTCAAAAAGATGGCTTGGCCTTTTGTAAAAGAAAAGCCAATTACATTGGGGAATATAGCCTGATCCGGCACTTTTTGTCATTTCGTTTTTTAACAAAACGTTTTCTCGCTAAATGTAGACTTTCAATGGTGATTGTCATCACTAGGTTACATTACATTAGAAGGGTCATTATCATTATTGCTTATTTTTCCCAGGATCATAGAAAAAGCTTCACAGTATCATAATTGGCTAAATCAAAAGAGAGATCAAACCTTTTTGTTGACTTTGTATTATAGTATCGTATATGCCTGTAACAAGATAGCAATTTCTACGACACAATGTGGCCTGCTGGTTGTCACTTTGTTATGGGTCACATAATTCTATTTTACGATTTGGCCAATACTGCCCCCCAATCGTAGCCAAGAGCCAACCGAGAAAAAAACGTTGGGGGGATGCCTACTGCAGGGCTTTAATGTGCATAAATCATCCTAGTCTGGCCCTCAATGGGTTGATAGAGTTGCTAAAAAAATCATTCAACAAAAAATGGCAGTGCTGGTCAATCAATGGAAAAAGGTGACAGAGTCTGAATCTTCCTAACAACGGAAGGGCAGGTGCAACATGAAAGGAAAGGGAGGAGTAGACCAAGAGATAGTAAATAGGAAACGGCATGACTGGAAGAGAGAGGCTGGTGGATTAGTGTAAATCAGGTGAGAAGGTGGGGGAGGCATTAATATGTAATTTATTGATGAAGGATAGAATATGCGTACAGAGCGGACTCCAGAGTGGAGGCGAAGCAAATCCAAAGTGCCATGCAAGTCCCTGACGTTAGCATTATGCGCCTTTCCATTTATGCACTTCATACATACTAATACATTCTCTCTCACAAACACACACACACACAGCAACCTGCATTGCTAGTCTGTTTAGCTAATAACATCTACAAGACATTGGAAACATCAACAAGACACAGGAATGAAAGAAATACAAAATGTATTATCTATATACATGTGACATTGCAGCTAATTACTAAACTTTCTATTGGATTGGCATTGAAGTGAGTAATGGCAGTCAGACTCAACTTTGAAAAAGGGACATTTATTCCAAAAAGCCAATTAAGCATGAAAATACTGTTGCCATGTCATGTGGAATTGTAGGTTGCCATACATAAATTAAATTATAGCTATGACTACAAAATTGTATTAGTAATACGTGATAATATTGACGGTTTTCCCAAATAAGTACTTGTTTTTTCAACTGATAAGCTACATTACAAGCGAAACATACACGACTAGGAACGCATCGCACTGCATCCAAGCATCTGAGAATAGTAAATGCAACTGGGGAATTTAAAGCAGCCATAAAGTAATAATAAAAAAAGAAATACTAGTCTGACTGCTGCGATTGTAAAGTTGAAACAAGCAGAAGTATATGTGATGGTGGGTGGTTGTTTTCGTACATCACCGAGCTCCAGCATACGGATCTTTGGTCCTATTTTTTTTTGCAATCTTTCGTGCTAAAAGTATAGGGGACGGATCAAGGTCGTCATGAAAACCGGGCCACGCCCCCCACCCACCCAACCAATCCCTATTACCATCTTTACCTATTGCTTTTACAATTCGCACTAACCTATTACATGTTCAATGACTTGAAGCCATGCAAAATAGTAAATTATCGCATTGTTCTAAGCGTGTTACTTACATTTACTGTAGATAGACTTAAATGGAAAAGGATAATGTGCTGTGGCAAGCCAAAAGGATGCAGGGGGGAACGTGGAGGTTGCTAATTGATTAGCCAGCAAGGGAAAGTCAGAAGCTTCATTTATCAAAGTGCTGTTGGGGGTGTAAACTCCATCACCCCTTTCAATTGATACACTCTGTTAGACCTTATCAGAGTCAGTGTGATCAAGTGTGCCCCGAGCCTATTGCACGCTGTTTACCGCTATAACCGAGAGGCCTAATGTGCACACGTCTTCATCGGAATCGCATTTACCAAAACGTGCCTCCAATGCAACGCACGTAACGTGCATGGATGTGCATTTGCGTGAAAAAAAAATCAAACACTTTATGAGTCTATTTTTAAACACACAAAGGGTTGTGCAATTGCTGTGTGAGCGAGTGTCTGATTTTTTTTTCCACCAGGAGCTGTATTATTATACTCGCCCACACACACTACTCACAATAGCGACGTTAATATTAAATCCTTATGCAATAACAAATTGAGTCGCATTCCCCTCCCAGATAGATTAAGGCATGTATGTCGGTTATGTTATGTTTTTGATTGATGAGAATAGATTAGGACAATAATTCAGACTACACGATGCCACCTAACAGTCTTATGGGTCAAGAATAAAAATTGTGAGTAACTAATAAATGCAAGGTTTTAATCCTTTCACGCACAAATTATACATATGTTTTAAGATAAGCGAATCGGAAAATGAATGTTTTCATTACTTTCATATAGGACAGGGGTGCTAACAGGACAATATTGTGCCCCATTCAATTGTAACCATATTGTTGCCCACAAGTATTTTATAAAAATATAATCATGTGAATGTGTTTATAACTTTACCTTAGCATTTATCCCTAGAGCAACTTGTGGCTGCAATTAGCCGTTATTTTCCTAGAGACTAAAAGGGTACAATGGGGCTAGATGTCATCACTTGTCAGCCATTTTATGTCGGAGCCAGTGAGCCACTTAAACGAAGGTAGCTACAACTTTTACAAACAGTCTAAACCAGGGGTAGGGAACTAATGGCTCGGGAGCCACATGTGGCTCTTTTGATGGGTGCATCTGGCTCTGCCAACCTGTGAGCTAAAATATGGAAATCGCTGTTGACAGAACTGAGATATTACATTTAGAACTGCTTTAATCTTCATTTTTTTTGCTTTAATCTTCATTTTTTTTGCTTTAATCTTCATTTTTTTGCAGTATACTCTTCTGGAATGCATCCTCTCATTGATTAGCAACAGCACAAGAATCTTTTAAAAAATGTTCATTTTTTCCACTTTAAAAGTGGTGAAATTACAAAAAAAAATTGAAAAGGCACTCGTTTACATGTATGTATTTTGACTTTTAAATTTGTAGTATGGCTCACAAGGAATAACATTGGAAAATATGATTTTTTTGTGGCTCTCTTCGTCAAGAAGGTTCCCGACCCCTGGTCTAAACTAACAATGCCTCCCACCACTAGAGCAACAACAACAAAAGTACCAAATCTCAAATGAGTCACGACAAAATCGAATTAAAACAAGGACGAATAAAAGGTAACTGAAAACGACGGCAAAAAATTGACAAGACTCCAAAGTTGCCCAGTTTCACCTCAACAGGTGATTTCATTTTTTAGACCCAATCACACATGCGTGTGCCCACCTACGCACACCATGTAGTTCTGCTGATGTGGTGTTGGCTTGGGGAAAACTATTACAGCTGAGTGGTGAGGCCAGTGTCATAAACTACATTAAACCACTCGAAGCTCCTTTTATAAAAGCTGACCTGGATAACATACTCTATATCACCACTTAATTCTCACCTCAGGTTAACTTTTCCCACAGTCGTTCCTGGCTTCACAGTCGAGACTTAAAACTCTAAAAATGACTGAGCATGAACTCCAGAGTTCACCGTCTCAACCTCATAAATATTATGCACCACCTCACTGCATAAAATGACACGTGCCATTCAGGGCTAAAAATGTCCATTTAAATGAAAATGTGTTAAGTTAAATAGACCTTCTCCTCTTATGTACTGTATGTTCCCTGCTGGTCATATAATGGACCCTTCATTACATGGGTTGGGAGCTTAAAAAATAGATTTCAACTCTGGGAACATTCATTCATTTTACCGAACCGGTTATATCCACAATGGTCGCGGGGGTGCTGGAGCCTATCCCAGCCAACTATGGGTAATAGCCCGAGGACTCCCTGAATTGTTTTTTCCAGGCAATCGCGGGGCACAAGGCGATGGACAACTAACTAATCATAGCGTGCATGTTTTGGAGATGTGAGAGGAAACCGGGGTATCCGGAGAAAACCCATGCAAGCCCAGGGAGAACATGCAAACTCCACACATTGAGAACCCACGTGGGATCAAACCCACGACCCCAGAAATGTAAAACTGGCGCGCGACCTACTCGATCACCGGGCTGCCGCTCTGGGAACATTTACATTATAATTTCAGACCTGGAAACTGCAATTTCTGGAGATATTGTGTGGGGATGCTTTGCTTTCCCTAGGGTGACTTCCTTTAGATTTCCAGTCACCTATTCATTTTCAGGTCAATAAGTTGTTAACTCATTGGCTGCCATTGACCACGCTAGATGTCCTATCCATTTCGAATAAATATTGGCTTCCAAATTTAAATTATTTAGACATTTGTTGTTGTCAGTGGTGGAGAATGCACTAATGTTGGTCTTTTTTTGTCAATTTTATCTTAACTGTAGGTCACTTTCTGATGATTTTTGAGTCACCTCCTGCACATTAAAGGCAATGCTGTCTTTTCCCAATAATTTCTATCAATGGTAGTGAAAAATTAATTACTTACTGCCAGCCTTCCCAATCAAAATGGATTTAATGTGTATAGCTGCCAATGTATAATATATCCAAATACTACTGAAATGATACAGTTTCCCTACATTGCTTGGAAATAAAGCAGAGCCACTGTTAAAGTACAGCACAATGTAGGCTTAATTTAAACTTCTTGGTGGGCTATATTTAATGCAATTTTTTACAATTTGCTAGGGGCCAGTAGTAGGCTACATTACTCCATCCTTAAAGCTATGGTTTGGAAGAGCTGCAAATATTTTCGACGGGATTTTTGTGGCAATAAGGAACGTCTTTTTGACCCTCTTTATAATCTCCTCATTTTAGACAGACAACACAATGCATTGTTAACTAGAAGACTTAAAAGTAGAATAGACTTTAGGGCACCAGGTGGTGAAAGAGCGAATTAAAAAGTCACGGAATGAGGGCCCAAATACAGAAGAATAAAGGAGTCCGAAAGACATTGGAGGAGAAGTCTATTTAAAGAAAAACGATTTCCCAGCGGTATAATTTGCTGATACAGATGATACAGTGATGAAGAGAGAGTAAGATACACGCACACACACAAACACACAATTAAAGAGAGAGAAATCCCCAATGGCAAGACTAAGAGTAAAAAATAAGGTAGAAAAACTAATTAACTGATGAAGTCCACAGTGGGCCCTCTTCCCTCTCTCTCTCCATCGCACACTACACACACATAATTCTGCAAATTGGGAGTGTTCTGCCCCCTGTTGTTCACCCACACATGGAGTCATTCACGCTCAGCGAGTGTTGCGATCAAACAAGAAATATGAAACAGTTGGCTGACAATCGCTATTGTCAAAAAACGTAATTACTATGATGCATGGCACGCGTGTACGTGTGAGATGTGCAAACTGAATGCAGAGTCATGGCTGCATTCCGTCAAATCAGTCACACTCGCTTGCCGGCATAATCCCCACAATTTCTTGTCGTACAATATATTGTCATTCACTCCATCACCTGTTCGCAGGAACGAAGATGTATAATAAAGAGAATAAGAACACTATATAAATATGTCATGAAGCTATTCAGGGACACCTATTCAAAACTCTCTTATTACCATGTGACTGTTATAAAACAGATCATTAACCAAGTCTATGGCAAGTGACAAAAAAACGTAATATTAGCAATTATTATTGTATACATTTTTAAAATTATGAATCAGTATTGCATGTTTTAATATATTGATACAATGTTACGAAAAATTAAATTGCTAATTAAACCAAAATGCATAAAAGAACTCCACTGGTTTTGACCCCGGGTGACCTCAAAGTATTTTATTTTTCTCTTTTTTTTTTTTTTTTTTATATTTGACCAATTCCAAGCCACTGACGGCGTTAGATGCCCAAAATATACGAGGACCGGCTGTGAATGCTCATGTTTGAGTACCATTGATGGTGCCAATGCATTTAATTAGTGCCCTGTACAAGTTAAAAAAAATGAATAATTTGTGCAAGAGAGTTGTAATCAAAGAGGGGGCGTGTGGTTTTAACCCGAAGACCTCCCACTGCCTCCCTTAATAGGGACTATTCAAGAAGTTTTCAAATCTGGAAATAAAATAAATAAAAGCAATGAAGGCCACTCGGGAAATCATCACGGAGCAGGAGGTGAGAAACTGATATTGAATTTTGAATATGATTTGAGAACTTATTTACATAGCTCACCTTGGAAAAAATGCTTATTTATAAATGTAAAGCATATTCCATTTTGTGGGTTAGTTTTATGGGATGCCCCCCACTCTAATAATACACGGATTTGGTGAAATCAAAATAGAATGGGGAAAAAATGTATGACTTGCACATTACATAAGGGTTACCTAGAGCTTTATATAAATTTCATTTGCAACTCCTAGACAATTTTCAAAAAAATAATAAATATATATTTATATGTATATATTTTTAAATCAAATAAAATATGATTGTGTCCTCCACAAGGATTATTGCCTCATCTAGTGGCAACTGTCAGTTACGGCATGTGTTTTAGTTTAACTGGCAGACTATATATATACATAACTTGATGATATCAAATTCTTCCATTATCAATTGAAAATCAAACTCAGTATCACCATTACTAATATAACAATTATTTTTAAAACAATTATGATTACATGCCCCAGGATTGGCTGTCAACTTGTTTTAGTTGAGAGATGGGATACACCTTAAAGTTGTATAAATAAGTTTTACTCCATTGAGAATGAGGAATATCAAACATTTGAGCCTAAATAAAATGGACCCCCCAAAAAAACATACATACAGTAAAAGTTTTCCACTTAACATGGACAATAGGTAGTAATTAACAACACTGCAATCAGTCTGGAGCATGACTAGTGGCTTGAATGCATACAATGAGCCATCAACTATATTTCCAAGAATCAAATACTATTGATATTGCCTTCACGGATCCAATATATGAATATATAAACACTTAAGTGTCCACCACTGTCTGGGAATGTTTTCCTCCTTTTTTGCTTTACTATTTCTCTATTACTCCAACAAAAGTTACGTCTTTCTGAAGTATAGTATGCAAATGCGTGGACATCAATATGCAAAAGAAAATTTTAGTTAATAAATCCATTTTAAATAAGAACCGTTCTATCAGTACTTACTATTGTGATTGCTTAAAACAGCTCCTTTTTTGTCTCTGTCCAAGGAACACCAAGACAGCACATTGGCCTTGATTGGACCAACCTATGTAATCAACAGCATTTATCAAACTTCAAGACCCTTAATTTAGCCATTTATCACACTGCTTGGGCTGCCTGATTGGAATTATAAACTCTCATCCTTCTCGCCACTCCGGCTGACTCTGAATGAGGAGTCTAATTGAATAAGTAGAATCGCTACCTTGACTGATGACGCTTCTCACATGAACTGCTAAAACAGCTTTTCCCATAGAAAATGCAAGCGATAGATGTGCTTATTACTTCTGCTCGGGGCATTTTATGGCTGCAATCCTCTGCGAGGTCTAGAGAGACAGAACCATTTCTTTGACCGAGTCGTCGCATCTGATCAAGTCGATAACAGTAGCCTGATGGCCCAGTGTTAATATGGTATACTACTGTGTTGAGCTTCCACTTACCTTATGAACACAGGACTTACCTGGCCACTCCAAATTTGAAAGGAAATCCCTGCATTATTGCTCTTACCTCCAAAATTAGGTTTGCATGGTTGAAAGTCAATATTTACAGTTGTGGTGCACGTGTAATGAAAATTGACTCATTACTTCCATTTTTTGGGGCATAAATTTGAACTTCTGACATGGTGCTTAATTCAAACCAGGAATTTAATGGCACAAACCACTAACAACATTCAAAAGGGGATGCCAAATTAAAAAGAATGCACATTCACTGTCTAATTATTTACCTTCATCAATTATTCACCTTACCTTTTGCTGTGGGATGCTGAAAAGAAGGCTTCAGTTTTGTCCAAATTCCGGTCTTTTCAGGTATGTTGTGGTTTTTGGGGAGGGGTCAGCAATGAGACCAATCCATGCTCCATACGTTGGAAATTGCTGGAAAGTATATAGAGTAGATAAGCCTCAAAATATGAGAGCAGAGTGCATGGATTGACGAGAGGACGTGCCTGCCAATTCCATAATGCATCCAAAATATATGGGGAAATCCTTTAATATGAAGAAATTACCCAAAATACGAGGATTAAACAACACAAAAATTAATCAGTGGCAACAAGTGGAAGGCTAATTTACACTTTACTCCTACTCTAGATTAGCATTTATGACCAGTCCTCCTTGTTCAAATGAATAAATATCGTTGTCAATGGCATGCAAAGAGTTAAATATGATGAAAATAAATCTAAACTTAAGATTAGATTTAGATTTATATTATTTGTGGTCATAACCAGAGCGTATTTCAGTTTTCATTCAGAATGTCTCGTGCCTACTCCCCATAATTAACTGACATACGCTCCAGCACCCCCGTGACACTTGCGGATGCGGACATAAGCAGAATGGAAAATGAAAAAAGACTATTATCGATCAGATTTGTAATGACAAAAAATAGCCACTAAACTGCCCTATTAAGGGGTTAAAGGTCTTTAGTGTTGAAATAAAAAAATAACTTAAATGACCAAAAATAGTCACTTGCCCTACAGAAGGGTCAAATGTCTCAATTTATGAATAGCTGCACACTGTAGTGACCACTTTCCCTAAAATGGTTAAGTGGCAACGGCATGAGCAAATGCAGTTATCATTTTTATTGAGCGACACGTACATTACAACAATAAACGTTTTGGGATCCGACATACATACGTCACTTGCTTCCAGAAAGGCTTCTACCCTGCCTGCTTAATTTTTGACGCACTTATCTTTGAAAGAAATTCTCTCCAGCGTTATCTTCATTTCCTTTCTGATCCTCCGACTCTTTGTTTTGGGCTATTCATGCTTCCAATCCTTCCCCTATTTTTACTTGACCCGTCTTCCCCTCAATCAGGGCTTTCTGGCAATCCATTCTTTCACTATTCCATCTCTCTCCTCCCTATCTCGGTCTCAATGTGCAATGTATGCATACTCTGATTAAATTGGGATTAGCCAGGCTACGGAATAGGTACGTGAAGCTCGGCGGAGAATAATGATAAGATTGTCGAATGTTGTAAGCGTGCAAGAGGAAAAATGAGTACAGAAAAAAATAGCCATTGTATTACTGTGACCATAAAAGTACATACATATAGAATGATAGTGTATATTAAGGTAAACTGACATTTTTTTAATAAGCCGTTCAGGGACCATTATGATTATAGGTCAAGTGAACATTTTTAGTCGTAAAAAAAAAAATCTATATTATCAATTATTATTACTTTAATTTATTTCTCTATTTCTATAATTCTTCAAAATGATATATTTATATATTTTTTTTAAAAGCAAAAGGGAGATTTTTTCCCCTCATCATAGTAAGTTAAATGATACATGAATGAAAATGATAAATATTACAAAATAAATCGATTCTAGCTGAAGTAGTGGGCGGGTCTGTAAAATGTTAGAAAACAGGCCAAATTTTGGAAAACTACAAGTTAAAAAAAAATTTAATGGCAACCAAGATTTCGAAACGATTGGAATTTTCATTCTACATCGCAAGTAAACTACAAAACGTTACATTGTATTAAAGACAAAATGGAATCGGACAATACGATCCAACCCAGGCAGACATGGAACCTATATGACCAAAAAATGTCCACTATTAATACAAAAAAAAAACAGCAGCAGGGCGTTCCTTTCACAACACATGCTTGCATCCAGTCCGTCACGCTGTGCTGGAGTAGCTCTCTGCTAAACAGGCTGAACGCTTCTTGGTCATTTCATCAGATGGGAAACAGCACGTTGTGACTGCGCCCATATATCAGGTCCAAATGAGATGTCAGGGGTCAACTGCAGCGCAGCACATCGCCCTTTCTCCAAAGGCTGCCTATTTGTCACCACAAATGAGGAAAACAGCATCCTCTGGGGTCCTTGACACACTCACGCAAACACGCACACACAATCAGAAGCACTAATTAGGCAGCCCACACATGGCTGAGCGTACACTATAAGCAAACCCCCTTATGCCAATGAGCACACACACACACAAACCAATTTTGGGCTTCAGGGGGATTTTATGAAAAGCAAATTTCTGTAAATCCTTTTGAACTAAATGTGTTCCTCTATCACATGGGCATCAAAGTCCTGTCTTTATATTTTTGGGGCCACTGTTTGCTTAAAATATAGCCAATAAAACCCACAACAATATTCTGATATTACATTTTCACATAACTATTATCATTAAATTATTGGCACAGCAGCAAATATGAACATTAGCCTCGCAAAAAACATGTTTACTTATTTATTTTTGGATTTTTTTTATCTATGATAATATTTTTCAGTTTTTATTAAATACCATTTTAAAAAAATCAATATGTAAATAATATATATGCATATATTTGGTATACTTTGTGGTTGTTTATGTTGTTTGCACAAATGCAGAATTCATCTATCTGAGGCACTTTTGCAATGTTACGTACTATAAAACATCTATTTTAGTTTCTTTTGGAAATATCCTTGCCCTTCCAGATGATTATCTTTTGCTTTGTAGCTCTTAATCATTTTAACTAGCAATAAACACATGCTAAAAAAGTGATATTTTTCTCCCCGATTCCAACCCTCTAAAAAGCACGTGAATGAAAAATGCATGGGAAATACATACGGGGATTATCTCGCACTTTGATGGTGCACATATTCCCACCAAGTATGTCTGCTTGAAGTGGCACTATGGTGGATTTAACGGTGTTAGCATCAACATCTTAAGACAGATCGTGAATTTCAACTGAGTATAAATAGCTTGGTATCAGCAGTGGTCTTTCCTGGCAGAGACACTGAGCTTCTGCGCGCATCATGGCAAAACCTTTGATGTGCACAACCATTTTGCATGCTGCTGATCCCTTTCCTCCCTCTCCCTTCTGTACACAAACACACGCGCGAGTACACACAGCGCATCACACACAAGGAACGCTAGACTTGAGGTAGATGTCCAAGTTATCTAATGCTTTCTCTGAATGTTGTGCTGCCAGACTCCATCTGGTTTGAACCGCTTCCTAATGAAGAAACAGCCAGGATGCAAAATCAAACGTGGGAAAAGCCACAAACTGGATGAAAGGCTGAACGGCTTCTGTTAGTGTATCCATCGGTACTCTCCGTTTCATCTCGACTCATTTTGGAATGAGATGTTGAACGTTTAAGGAGAAAAAGAAACAAATATGATATCTTGCTTCTCTTACATTAAAAGTTTCTTTTCTGTGTTTTTATTTTACCATAAAACGAAACATGAGGACACAAATAGACATGGAGGACCCTATTTTTGGGTCCTGCGCAAAGTAAAGAGACCATATTTTAGTTCTTTGGTGGACTGGACATGCGTCAATATTTGCCTTAGAATGTTTGATAGGGAGTATTTTTGTATAGCAAGGGGGTCCAAACTTTTTTTAACATAAAAAGTATTAACTAGTTAGTAGCAAAATCCATATTTACTTTAATTAGATTGGACATTGATCACCGTCAATAGAATGGATTTGTGTCTCTAACTGTCAATGGCAATTGCAAAATATTGTCAAAAATACTATTTTAGAGTGTGGTTGGTTTACTTAAATTTTCTTCTCTTTAGTTAGGAATTCACCTCACTTTGTGATTTTCAAGTACACTCATTTTAAATTGTAGGGATTTAGTATTCAGAGGCATTATGAGCAATAAAAAGCTTCCGCTGTGTTTTGGGATGTGATTAGAGAAGTCCAGTGGGAGGATCCAGCTGTTATCTGATCGCATTTTAACCGGCTCACTTTACCTCTCCAATCGCCGCATAATATCTTTTCAGGTTAAGACCAGTGATCTTGGCTATCGCTTTGATATCCTAAGGCGCTCGCTGGGGCCCATATTGCTTCACTGCTGATTATTTTCTATGTCTGTCTGCGTTTACGTTTCAATTATCGCATCACAACATGGCTGTACAAGAATTAGCGACACAGTAATACCTCGCCACTTTGCGGATCGACTATCGCGGATACACCACATTGCGGCTTCGTCTTACCAAATATGAAAAGTTTATAGTGCAGGAACAATAATACAAACATGAAAATGAGGAAAAAAGGCAAGTCACAATTGGAGAGTATTTCACTGGCCACTAGGAGAAGACATTTCTACCTTCGGGAGTTAAATAATAGTACGGAGAGGGTTTTCAAAATACAAATAATATTAAATAGACACCATCAAAACACTGTCCATAAATCGCGGTTATTCAAATATTGCGGCAGGTCTTGGAACCTATTAACTGCGATAAATGAGGTATTACTGTAAATTTGCGAGGAAATCAATCTGGAAGATTCAGTGATACAGGGATTAAAGAGGGAAAACAAAGTTGTTTTGAAATGAAAAAATAAACTATCTCACAGACAATCTGTCAAAAACCTTTTATCTTCCCCACTGGACCTGACATATAAAACTGTCTGGTAGCAAATATAGATCTACGATCACCAAAATTAATTATTCGAGGCAATGAATCTATAACATCAGTCACGGCTGTGATTAGCATTCACTTTCTTTTTATTTTAAATTGAAACTTTTTTTATAGTTTCCCAAAAAAACAGTCGCTACCTACAATAAAATGGAAAAATCTAATCTATCGTGAATAACATTAAACGAAAATCAGGACGGCGGCTTTTGTGATGAAAGCATTAGATGCTACTTTTATAGCACCAGAAGATAATGCTGTTGCTTGTCTATTAATGCAAAGAAGCCCAGATCTAAGCAAATCCATCTTAGCAGACATACTGATAGCAGCGCACAGTTCGCTCATGTTCAAGCACATATGCAAAGACACACTGTCTTGTTAGCATTCTCTTCCGTATCCCACCCGCTGACATTGCTATTGATTACACCACGGACCTGAATGACCCTGCACAGTGAGGAAAGCAACACAAATGCATAATTTCTTCTTCACTTAAAAGGCTGGCCCTGAGGAGTGTCAGAGGTTTTCAACCAGGAAAACGTCAACTTAGTTGGTAACCAGGAAAATAATGACACATTATTATAATAATTAAACATTATTCGTGCTTAAAAGGGTTCAAATAAAAAATGTAACCTCAAACATTTAAAGGTAATGTAAAAACTTTCATCTAACAACTTGCAGTAAAATCTCAAGGGTTGTTTTTTTTCTCCATTACACAAAGCCTCATTTTTGATTAACTATTAAAATTGGTAATTACATATTCTCAATCATTACACACAGCCAAAGTGTGACAAAATGATCAAATCTAGTGGTCTAAAATAACCAGCTCCAATTTATGAAAGCTATGAGTTATGAGAGACTGTAGTTGCTTACTTCTCTAACCATATTTTTCCCGGATACAAAAATTGGGTCGTTCTATTGGTTGGGGGGAAAAAAATCATATTTCTGGACACCTATTGTCAGAGGCATAAGTGGATCATTCTGCTGTCTGGAAAAAAAAAACATGTGTGATAGGAATGTAAATCTTTTTCCGTGCCGGAGTGACTTGCAAAGTCAAAGGAGAAAATGTAAAAAAATAAATATATTAAAAAATTGGGCTTTGGTAGCAACCTGGCAAGGTAAAATAAAAGTAAGAAGTATCCTTGCAGATTGTGTTCTAGTAGCAGTTGTGATGCAGGATTTAAAATAAATGGGTAGACCTACACCTCAGAAAAAAATCAATGAAATATCACATAGCCTGATGTGAAATAAATACATATTTTAACTGTAATCTAAAGAAATAAAGATCATGCCTGCTAAAATGACTGAAGAGGTATTGGACTGCCTGCCATGAAATCCTAGGTGACATACATGTATAGCAAACAACCAATGACACTTAGTATAACATTTTTACATTAAAATAAAAGGGGGGAAAAGGACAAAATGCAAACCTGATAAGATGAATGATTTAGCCAAGATTCGAACACTCAACCTTAATGTGGCAGTTACAATCTCCTTAGTAACACTAGTGTATAAAAAACACAATTCCTACTTGCGCAATCATAGAAAAAAATGTTTACACAAATTTATTTCATCAATACACTGATGGGGGAAAAAAATCCCCGAACCAGCAATGCTTCCAAATAGAACAAATATAGTATAACCTTTTACAAACATTTGTGAATTCTATGCGTAATTGTTGTTTGTAAAAACTCTTAGGACATAAGTGTGATTACGCGCACCTGTGCGGTATGACTATGTGATGCAGTCATTAAAAGAAGATCTAAGCAGGCATTATTGGCGTTTAATGTGATAAATGCACTCACCTGATATTGTTATTATTATTATTATTATTATTATTATGAAGAGGCCACTTCCAGGGGGGCTTTACACGCCACGACCACCACGAATCCTGCACGCTCCCTGCTTCTCACTAATCAGCCGTGACAATAAAGTTAGCTAGCGGCACTGTGGCCGTGTAAACGGAAACTGAGTACACTGCCTTCAAAATAAAGGAAGGATGGCCGGCCGCAGATTCATGGTGTCCAACGTCTGGTTCCCATAGTTGGCTGGGATAACCTCCAAAATGAATAAATGCAAGCCTAGAAGGTTTGGAATTAAAAACAAAAAGGTAAATCTGAGTGTTTTTCTAGGCTGGAACAGTTTCAATGTGAAACATGAGAGTTTAGTGTACTCAAATTATGGTTTATTCAGAAAATGCAGAAAAATGAACAGAGAATATACTGATGCAAATTATGACTGACTAGATATGCTATGTAATATAAGTAGCTTTGCTATCACGATGTTACTATGTACTCTTACTATTTTGACTGGGAAGGTGCATTTTATTATTCATTTCAATTAATCGCTCTAAACGTAACCTCATAACATTTTTAAAATGAGTGACATGTCCCAAACCATTATTTCAGGCAGCGGTGTCAAACCAATTCCATGAAGGGTCAAAAGGTGAAAGTATTCCTCTCAACCAATGAAAAAGACACATTTTCACCTGCAGGTGTACTCAGTTGATTGCAGTCAGGTACCTCTTGTTTCCCCAGAAAATTCATTGGTTCAACTGCCTGCACTGCATTGGTTGGAACGAAATCAGGGACCCTCTTGACCTTTGTGGAATTGGTTTAACATCCCTGATTTGAGGACTTTTTCCTGGTAAGAAGCTTCCTGGCTTTTTGGAATATTTCTCCACAGGGAGGCATACATGAGGCATTATTGACAACTCCAGTTGAGGCTCATGTCATGTCGACAATTTCAACCTTTTCAAAATAAAACTTTTTTTTTTCTTTTGTTTTAAGGGTGACAGAGAGAGTAAATCCTTATTGACGTCTATTTCCGTCAATGGCAATGAAACATGATCACTCAATGCCACCCTTCCTTGTTGAAATGTATTTTGTCTATAACTGTCAAATGCAATGAATGAAATGTGGGCTACAATTATAATATATTGGAATATGTATGATTACACTTGCTCTACTGAAAGAAATTTGCAGAAGAAAGAAATAATATCCAGTGACAGCAAAAAAGTCAAGATAATCACCAAGATATTCCATTCTTTCTCATTTGATTACAAAATACTTAAATTCTACAGTTTCCTACATAGATGTCAAAATGTCTGATTTCAACTCTAAGCTATTGGAGAAGCACAGTTTAAGTGACCAGTTGTAGACGCTGAGAAGTGCAATACAATGTAGGCTTCACTCAAGCTTCTTGTCAATGATAACTTCATCCATTTTCATGCTGCATGCCATTCAAACTCGGCTAAAATGAGCCGCAGTAGGCCTGCGAGCCGTAGTTTAGACCCCCATCTTCTCGAGTAAATATATTTGAATTAACACATTGGCTATTTTCCTAGACAGAAAAACATTTTGGAATTTTGCATTCTTAATCAGGTTATGATCGACAATTAAATTCATTTCAAAAGTTTGCAAACATTTCCGTATGAAGTTTCTGGCTTTCGCTTAAGTGTCTCACTTGTAGCCACAGGGGAGAAATTGGAATGGAGGGGGGGTTAGAAAGAGAATTTCTACTGAGGGATTTTCCAGGTGGTGTGTGCTTCTCCGCCCACTATCCATCCGTCCCCCTATCAACATGTCCCCCTCGGGTCCAACCGAGCCGGGGGTCGGGGGGCCGGAGCTGACTATGAGGGTTGGCTTTGGGCGGGCCACTGTGACTGTGACTGAGTGCTCGCGGAGCCCACTCGGAGACCAGAGCCACACAACTGACGGGACATCATCACTCCTGCTACTCAGACATCTATGTGCCCATAAGCCACCACTGATTTGAATATTAATTGTTTTACGAATTCATTTTGGGAGAGGGAAAAAAAAACCACCAACTTTATCTCACCAGACTTAAATTGTCAACTTCAGACAGGATGTCGGCAGTCTCTGTGAATGACCACCTCGAAGGGATTTTATCAGATTTTGAAGGTATGTGAAGTTGTAATATAGAATTGCTTTATTGCTTTACTGGTTTTGTTGCTGTGGTAAAAGGAAATGCGTAAATTGCACCCTTGGGCTGTTTGCTCATTGACAAGTTTCTTGTCTGCATTGGGAAGTTGGATACAAAAGCTAAGGAAGGATAAAAGTATCAAATACATCTGAGACTTATTGCATGTTTATAGTGGCAGCTGTAATGAAAAAGAAAAATACCATAATGATAAACAAATATCTTGTATTTGTAGTATCAAGATTGTTGGATGAGGACGAATACACTCACTACATTGAATATGCTGAGTCAATTCCAAAAATGGATGGTCTCATAAGCGCATAACAACCCAAGAAAAGGGTCAAGTACATACTACATTATGAGCACTTAAAGTACTAGTACCCCTCTAATTAGATGGTGTGATTGAGTCCGATGAAAAACCCTCAGGAGACATAAGAGGTCATCTATTGCAAAAAATCTCAAAAGCATTCCTCTAATTTGTGTGGGAATGAATGAGTGTATCTCATCTGGAGATAATAACGTCTCTGAAGCAGCAGAAAATTTGGCGTGACGACCGAACGGCCTGTTCGAATCCGTCCCATCCTTTCCATAGCAATCTCGCTGTCCACACTCGTGGCCAAATTACTTAAGTAGCACTTTTTCTACATTTACCGCCCTCTTATCTTTTATCAATGCAGCCATTTATCGGACATTCTGGTCATAGACAGAGCAACACACTCTGTTCTTCACCTGGGTGATCCATCTTGTCGCAAGGCCCCGCGGGGCCAGAGCAACAAAAGATGCCCTCTCTCCTTTCATTCTTAACTCTCTTTCCACATTCCTCTGTTAAGACAGGTGTTGATCTGCGCTTCTAAAACAAATTAGTGTAGCCTTGAGTCATAGACAGCAACAGTAGCCTCTTTTTTTCACAATTGTGGAAGACTTATGGACACTGCGGATCAATGTCAGTCTTAAAAAGTCAAGTGGTCTGAGAAATCAAAGGGAAGTCATGTCTGTTAATCAATAAACTTGACGCAAAAAGTTGGATTTCAACTTTAATTTTTTTTGTAGACATTTAACCAATTGGCAGCCATTGATGATGCAAGATGTCCAATCCATTTTGACTGATTCTTCATTCGACCCAAAAATGGATATGACATTTGTCGCCGTCAATGGCACTGAATTTAATGCCAGACTGAGTAATTAATTAAAGATTATGAAAAAAAGTGTGACTAGTCAGTGTATTTCTTTTTTTTTTTCATTCATTTAAATTTTTAAATTTATTTCTTGTTTAAATTGTATGCAAGTGACTGGCCATCAATTCAGGCTGGTGCCAGTAATTGACTGGGATAGGCTCCAGCACCCCCGGTGACTTATGAATGTAAGATGATAGAATTAAAAATAATAACAAGAAATTAATTCCATACCTTCATTAACCTGATAGACAAAAGTAATGTTTGTTATTTCAAAAATGTAAGACTTTCCTCCTCTTTTATGTAATAAACACAGTGAGCAGAAGAAGTATATATTGATATTTGTAAATATATCTCCTCAAAATTACAACTTAAGTCGTCTCAATTTAGGTTTTGCAGTTTGGTGGCAAGACAGGAATGAAAAAAAAAAGTATACCCTTCCTATTGTAGGAAATGCGGGAATATTTAATGCATCAATTAGGTTCTATTCAGCCAGAGAAATTCCTTCCCATTTAAAGATCTTATTAAAACTGTAATCGTGTGAGAGAAATTAGGAGTGTTTTTTTGGTAAACACTTTCTTTGCAGACTGGCAATCAGATTTACCTCGTCTAAATTAGATATGCTAACAGTGGGACAAGTGTTGACGCTGTTCTGTAGCTGGTTGTGGAATGCAGGCTGAACGCTAGCTCATCAGCCCCCAAGGGTGTGTGTTAAAAACTTGCAGAATTTCACACACGCTAGCATCCAATACACACATCACATGGAGAAACCTGACGAGGCGTGATGGAACCAAACGTTTCTTCTTCGCAAAAATGTGTAATTGTGTGTGAAATACTTTTGTTGAAGTAATATTTCCCATTTACACGCTCACGAAGGGCAATGGAGTTTGAGTGATGAGACCTGAATGAGAAAAAAGTGTCAATTTTTTTTGTATAGATGAATTAGAAATGCAAAGAAACTGAATTGAATGTCACAATCGCAAATTATTTAGTATTATAATTATAACCTTCAGGTTACGGTTTGTTGGGATACAGTTCAGACTAATATATTCTATTTAAAATTACACTTCACATTCAATTTGTATTGTAATGATTTTTTTTTATTTCAAGCAATTGCATTCAAGCGTTATATTTTGAATTCAAGTCTTGCATTTCAAATTCGCCCTTTGAGGTCAAAAATATTTTTCTAAAAACTTTCATTGAAAAGCTACCATTTTAATACAACTTGCGCCATACTGTCACATGTTTTGTATATACATAAACACAATTAATCAATCAGTGCAAAAGCTGAGCAACTTCTAGAATCTAGACCTATTTAACAAAAATGGACATTGCAATGACAAATAATAGTCAGTTTCTCTCATTTTAGCAATACGACTTACTTGAACCTGTAAACACTGCCGAGGCGATTGATAGGCCAGTGAGTCAACAGAGTATTCAAGCCTTTGGGTGACCCTGCAGATTAGAAGAGGCCAGGGGGGGCTCAAAGCTGCCTTCCAGTCCCTGTCACATCCTGGTACCGCTAGAGATCAGAGAGGGTCCCATGACTTTCTGACCCAGTCACCCTTCACATACATACTATACGCGCACACATCCACGTTGAGGTCGCGGACACGTGCGCACCTACACACAAGCTCGTTCTCATTTCTCATAACAAGTTGTACTTACAAACGCATTCCAGCCTGTATTAGCATAGTGGAGGATATAAACCAAGGACCCAGACTGTCGGGAGTTGTTAAAGTTACAGAGAGGCAGAGAAAACAAAGGGGATACAGGTAATTGGATACAGATTTGTACATGCGGCGACCAGTCATTTTCTACCAGCACACAGATTTTTGTTGGGGTTTGTGCCTAGTCATTTCTATATTATTCTTTCTCTGAGACATCTGTCTCGTGTGAATCCGTAACCCCGAGCAGGTAACCCCGAAGGTGGCTCGCTGCCAAGCCATTCTTCCATAATGGATCAGTAGTTGGCAAGACATCAGTACACGCTGTCTTTTATTCTGACTTGTCTGAAGTTGTCAGGCCCTGACGACACCCTAATTATTTTATATTAACAAATGACAGACCAGGGAAAAAAAGCATTAGTGTTAGCTAAATATAGTTTATCATTGCACTAATAAGAAAATTGATGTGGAGATGATTAGTTATTTTTGCCTGCATGCCTTCCTTTTTTTTTTTTTGCAAGTTTACCCTAGTAATCTGAAATTAAAGGTGAAAACAACAGTGAATTGACTGTATCAGTGTCATTGGAAAGCAAAACCTAATGGTATGGTGGTCTGCTTCCATTGCAATCACGCGATTGGAAGTCAGGCCCAATCATGTCATTTTCAAAGTATTAAAGGCTGTAAAAAAAATTACTATACTACGCAACATTGGTTGTAAACACCGCCGATAGGAAAATGTTATGATAGCTGTTGTGGGAAGTTAACGGTAAATTAGCTTCATGCAAGAGTGATCTTTACTACAATATGCCAATATCTTACATTTGAATGTGCATTTTTTTCCTTAATTTATTGCCCACCATTGACAGTGATAGAGGTCCAATTTAAACTCGGAGGATTGGCTGTGAATTCTTATTTTTCAATGCCTTTGATGGCATGACACGGGCAATTATTTAAACTGGGGGAGTGTCGTCTGCCTTCTTGCAGTAAATCCGACGGCATTAACAACATGCCCTGCTTGAACCCTGAATAGGATGAAAATGGATGGATGGATAAATCAATCTTTATGTACAGTTCGCAAATAATATTTCATGTATTTACTTTACATTTTAATTCCAAGCAAAATATCATTAAAATGGCATTTTTTTGTTATGATTTTATGGACACACTTTAATAGACCGTTGCATCTTTCAGTCAACAGGTGCTTATGAGGTAAATAATTGCCAGACATGTGAAATAATCATAAGCACCAGTTGGGCTTTTGAGTTTGAATGTGCACATGCCTGCTTATGAGTTGCCTGGCCCTGTGTCATTTTCAGTGTTAAAACATCATTGCAAAGGTCTGCTTGGAATGTGTTTTCCAGATGTGCTCTAACTAAATGGAAGTTGTGTGTCTGTGAGTGTGTGTTTATGTGTCTGTACGAGTGTCATCACGGAAGTGGGTCCCGCAAAGTATCTATATGTATTCATTTGTGAATGTGTATGTCCTGTACATGTGTGTTGGAGCACATATTCATGTCAGTGTGCATGTTCTCTTATCTGTCTGGGCTACCTGTATGGAATGTGCAGGAAAGGGAGGGTTGCGGGGTTTGTGGGGGGTAGGGTCGCCAACATGCCTGGACTGGGCCTCCTCTTATTGTATGTCCACAGGACAAATTGGCCCTTGCATCTTTCCAGTTACTTATTGGTTCTCAAAATAATCCATCTCACTAGTCATCGCTGAATATTCATCATATTCAAGGAGGCCAAGCTTTTCTCTGTAGTACTGACAGTTTGTTTGAAATCTCAACATAACTAACGTCCTAAGAGGAAAATTCCTGATGACACAATATGTTCTTCCAACTTTTATCTACAAATTGGATGGGGTGTTCATTGCTGAAAATGCCAGCCAATGAGTTGATGCTTTCAAAAAAATTAAGACCAGATTTTTTTTAACCCTTTTCCCATCTTCACTTTGACAAATGAAAGCGGAAGAATTTGAAGTCGACCCCTTTTTTCCAAAGCAACCCCCATACAACAAAGTTTTGGACACAACTGATTTACTCTACTTATCAAGTGCACTCTCCTTGACGTGCCGGCATATTGTACAATGCCATCATCAAAATTATTTCACGCCACGTTGATTAGCTTGTTTTCATAATGATACCACACAGCGCGTAAGTTTAAATAGAGTTCCAGCATTCCGCAAGAGACACGCTCTTTGGGTGAGCTGCTGTACTTTCCTGGTGGTGTCACTTCTATGGACAAAGAAAAGGGGCCTGCTGCCTTATCGCTGAACATTCTGTCACGCCTTTCCTTCTTGAACGCAGTCCTGAGATGGCAGTGCAAAAGGAACTATTGTCCAGTGTTTTGACTTTCTTTTTTTTTCCAGCGAACATTAAGCACCCTATTTTCATACTCGTTATAAATCAGCAGCGTCCAAACTAAGGCCCGCTGCCCAGAATTTATTCTTATTACAAATTTTTAAAATGTCTTTGGATATGGACCATGTGAGAATCATCTTAAATTCTGTTGCACTTCTCAACTTTAAGACGGGATGGCGCTAATCACTTAAACATGCCTGGTGGCCTTATGTTCATATTAAAATAAATAAACAAATTAGTAGTAAATAAATAAGTAGTCAACAACGTAAATAAGTAGTCAACATAATAAGTAAGTAGTCAACATAGATAAGTATTCAACATAGATAAGTAGTGCTCATAGATAAGACGTCAACATAGATAAGTAGTCCTCATAGATAACTACTCCTCATAGATAGCTACTCCACATAGATAAGTAGTCCACATACATAAGTAATCCACATACATAAGTTATCCACATACATAAGTAGTCCACATACATAAGTAGTTCTCATAGATAAGTAGACAACATAGATAAGTAGACAACATAGATAAGTAGTCCTCATAGATTAGTAGTCCACATAGATAAGTAGTCCACATAGATAAGTAGTCCACATAGATAAGTAGTCCACATAGATAAGTAGACAACATAGATAAGTAGTCAGTATAGATAAGTAGTCATTGTAGGTAAGTAGTCCACATGAAAGAGTGGTCACATAAATAAGTACGTACAAAAAGTGACTAAAGTGGTTAGTGATTATTTATTGATTATTTATTTGTGTGCCTCATGGTAAAGCTTTAAATCTCATTATACAATAATAATACAAGCTTTTAGTTCAATTCAATCAATGGAGAAAACTGCAGAATTTCCGTATTATGTTTTACATGATAAAACCCGAAAAATTGGGCTATAGTCTTTTGCTTCCATCACCATTATTGACATTCAAAAGATTCTAAAACTAAAAGATCACTTCAAGTAACAAACACCCTTTTAGATTAATAAATTGTAGCATTTTGGCATTAGCGAGAGAAAAGAAGTTCAAGGATTTGTTTGTTAAAAGGCAAGTTGAAGTTGTACACAACTCTGAAAAGAAGGAGTAGAGCCAAAGGCTTTTCACAGCACTCAAACACACGCCACGCAAAGCAGAGACATGATGCACAATTGCCACCGTAATTATTTCCCTAGTCTCCAGGAGGGTGCCAGCAATTACCTGATACCAGGACTCTATCTTTTGTACTGGAGGCAGGTTCACACTTGTAACCTCAGTCAGCCCTCAACACACACACACACGCACGCACACACACACACACGCACACACACACCCCTCAGCCTGCCTGGAGCCTTCCGTGACCATGAGTCTTCTCAGGAAGGAACTGAAATTAGACTTTAGTGACTCTTTGTGTTTGTATAAAGCTACAAGCCCTAACGTTGTTTATTTTGTGATTTGTTTTCATCATGGTAGAGTCCCTTATCTACAAAAACCTTGACAAAAAGTGGGGCTTATCAGAGAAGGTGACATAATTGATGAATTTATTTCATGCATTATTTCAATAATTGTGATTCAAAGTGGGAAGAAAGAATAGTCAAGATACAGAAGACAGCTCAAATGTTAAAACAACAGAGGATGATAAGGACTTTGTTGTAGTCTCTTGGAAGCAACAGGATGTAACTCGACTCCAAGCAGTGATTTAAAACAATGGCACCTTTAAATAGACGACATGCGTAAACTCTAACCAGGGGTTTTCTCAGCTTTAGAAAACTCTAATTATGCAAAGATCAACAAAAATATGCAAAATATATGCTGTTAAAATGGAGACGGGACACAGAATGTAGACTGAATTTGAGCAATGTTTACAATTCCAATTGATAAACCGCTATTTCATTAAATGAACCCTATATGGAAAAAACTGTCAATATGCCCCCAAAACAGTGAGCTTGTCTATATGGTCCTACTGGGTCACTGGTCTCGTTGTATGACTTATAGAGCCTCTTTGAGTCTTAATTTTAAGTGAAATTACAGCATAGCTTATTCGGCTTAGTGCTGTAGATCAACACACAGTCCTCACCTGACGTTTAAATGCCCTGCTTTGTATGTTTTTTCCCCCTAAACAGCTCTGAAAGTAGAAATACAAACGTAAAAACATCACATGTCCGATGCAAGGTCATGTACATTTGCAAATAACTTTAAATATGAACTTGATACTGCTCCTCTAGGAAATACTATGAATAGTGTAACCCTTATCATTCAAATTTTCAATTTTCAAATTAAAAACTCATTTTTTAGCTAAACCACCAGTGCAATCGTTCTCCTTTTGTGTTGTATTGGTAATGTAAAACCCCACAAAAACTTAAGCTCCGACCTCAATCTTTCTTTTGTATTTGCAGCTTGAAGTAAGAGTGTTTATGTTCAACAGGGTAAAGGGACACCATTGCCATACAAAGGCAAGTGTCAAAGATCATTCAAGCCTGAGGAATCCGAACAAAAGGGAGAGAAGGCTGAGGAAATTAAATGTAATAATATAACCCCAAACAAGTACAGTCTATACAATATATCTATTTGCGTTGAATGTGTGTGGTCACGGAAAGATTTTGGCCATGAATTTATGTTTCACTCCTTTAAAAAAAAGACAAAATAGACTTCAAAGTATTTGTCTCCTCCATTTAGTAAAAGGAAACCAACTCAAATCAACACATTTCCAAGGTCTTGATTAAGAATAACAATGGCTGACTGAAAAGGGGGAGTTGCACCATGTTGTTTTGTAAATAGTAACACAAAAGTCTGATGCAGATCTAATTCTGACATTGAATCCCTCTGAAACCCATGTTGAAATTCTTTTTTAAATTCTTTAAATGGCTTTTTTAGTTAGTTTAATTTCCATTACTAACAAATGCAACAATTTTCCCCCTCAGCCTTGAAGAGATCCTTTGACATTGAAGACGTGGACGACATACCATCCTTCTCCTCGGCATCCACTGCTTCCTCCCCAGTCTCTCCTTCGCCCTCCCATTTCTTCCACAGCCACAACAAAACCAGTGACGTGAGAGTCGTAGGACAATCCCCTTCTTCTTCTTTCAACAACATCAACGCCCTAGGCTCCGCAGGATACCAGAACCGCCTGAGCCGGAGCTCCAATCCTAGCCCAGTCCTTAGGTCCCGCACGCTTGTCAGCAGCCTGTCCTTCAACCGTGGAACCACGAACAAGCCGGCCATTTACAACAACTCCAGTGTGAATCGGGCAGCATCCTTTCAAAGCAGGGTGAACCCCAACAGTGGGTTCTCTGTGTTGCGTGGACCAGGAAGTGACAACGACAGCCTTCATAGCTCCACTTCCAGCCTTGAATACTCTGGAGTGGGTGGAGGTTCACTTCAGTCCAACAAATTGATATCTTATCCAACCTCTCCACCCCAGGGTGAACACCCCCAAACCCAGCCTCAATTCTCACCGCAGCAGCTCCAAATAGGTGAAAACTTGAAGTTCTCCTCTCATGGGACTGCTTTAGACCAAGGGATAGGTTTAGTGTTGGGGGCACCAGATTCTCACGGGATTAATCATGGCTCCATGTCCAGTTTGGACATTCAGATTTGTGATGGAGGAGGTGGAGTGGTAGGCGTGCAAAGAGGCCCCGTTTCCTCTGGCTCGAGATATAACTATGCGAATGCCAGTTGGAACAGACGTCTTCAAAATGCGAATTCTCCTGAAGTTGACGGTAATTACGGCCCTAGCCATCAACATTATTCAGGCCCCCAGACGACCCAGCCCAAGGCCAAAGACACTCCGCGACTTGGTAAATTTCCCTTGGACCTGGAAAGCTTGGTGAGCACCACCTCTGTTGCTAAGATTGACCAACAACCCGTCAGCCCAAACCCCCCAAAGCCTCCCCCGAGGAGCATCGGGAGCCTACAGCATCACGTTGCTCCTTCAAGCCCATCTGCCCCCCGTTCTCCGACCCAAACCCTTCCCTTAGGAACACTTTGCAAGCCACAATTTGCCCAAGTGAACCCCGTCGCTGCCGTCTCTCCTAGTCCTTCCAATCGCAGAGCTGCTCGCCTTTTGGAAGATCATGCCGGAGATAGCGTTGGCTCCATTTTACAGAGGATTGCCTCCTTCTCACGGCCTGTCATGGCCGATACAAGCCCAGGACCAGTACCTGTCATCCAGCCTCCGGCGGTGCCAAAGAACGGAGCGCTGTCTCCTCAAGTCAACCGTCCCGCAGAGGTGGCGTTTATGGCGACGAGGGGAAATGGCAACAAGAGAAACAAAGGTAATGACGACAAATGCATCTTTCAAAGTGCTTTTATTATCTAAGAAATAGCTTTTGATTTCCGAATTTTTATGAATACGCTTGCTAAATTTGAAATCCTGTTCCTTCATGAGATCTAGTTGCATTAATGTGGCCCGCCAACTAAACTGAGTTTGACAGCCCTGCTCTACACACTACAAGTGTGTGTTTGTGTGATTGGGTGGCGTCTGTGTGAGCAAAAAGGTCTGTTAACCAAATGATGAACGGGGACTTCCCTGATGTCAGCTAAGAAAAACAAGACAAGGTTAACAGATGAGTTGCTAACCACACCCATTAGAATGGTTTCCTGCTCAACTGAGCTTTAGGACTGTATACAAACATAGAAACCGCACACAGTCATACACTTACAACATTTGTTTTTCACTGCTTACCTATGCCTGCTGACGAGGTCCAAATTGTTCATTTCTTTTACCATTTTAGGCTTGTTGACATATTTAAGACCTAAAATTATTAGACCGTAGTTCAAAGCCTCCTCTTTTTTGGCTTCTGCTTCCCTCCCTCTGACAAAGTGAGCCAAAAATTACGTGCAAAGTTCAGCAATCTCCAAGATGCTCGTCCTAAGTAATTCACTCATCAAATCAATACCTTTTTAATGTCCTGTGGTAGTCAAAAAAAATACAATCAATACTTTTGCACTGTTTTTTATACTCTTACACGACATTACACTACACTACACTGTACTACGCCCTGCGATTGGTTGGCAACCAATTCAGGGTGCATGTAGTTATCTGGGATAGGCTCCAGCACCCCCACAACCCTTGTGAGGATAAGTGGACCGGAAAATTAATGAATTTATACTGTACCATACTATAATGTACTATACTATACTAGACTATGTACTAGCCTACACTGAATTAGACTTGTATATATTTTATTCCAACCAATCTAAAACAGACAGTTTAAGTTTAACCAACCATGTTTCTACTAAAACAAAGCAGAACCTTAATGTTTTCTACTCATGACCCTTGTAAGACACCCGATTGGTGAAGTCTGGATCAGATTTGTCACACATTTGCATATTTTGACGGAGTCCTTTGCATTTCTCAAATTCTGTAAAAGCTTCCTTGACTTGAATTCAAACCTGTTTTATAATAATATATAATGTTACAAGATTATTTTTCTAATATTTAGAAATCTAAACTAGTCTCTGTGTTTTGCTCCCTTTTGGGGTTTTGTGTTCCGCTACAATGACATAACTTTGTAAAAGTTCCCTCAAAAAACTCACAGACAGCTCTTTTAAGGTAACTTTTAAAACTGTCTGAGAGAATAAAAAATGTCAAGAGGGATGATTCATTGTGGATTGTAAATCAGAGCTATGAGTAAGGCATGGGGACCATAAAAAGGTAATACTTCACTTGTGAGGATGTGCAATAAATCATAGCATCATCAACAGATGGTGGATAATAGAATTCTTAAAGACACTTTTTTGCGCTTCTTCACTTGCCCTTCACTTTTGTATGTGTGTATGTGTGTGTGTGGGACGTTGGATCCTAGAATGGTTTTAGATTTTGATGTTTTATTGTTATTGGCAAGAGGTAGTGGCATCAGAATAGATTTACAATGTTTTAATGAGTTGTTAAAAAAATCTGATAGGAGCGAAATAAAAAAGTAGGATTTTACATTGCCTTGGTTAGAATGACTTTGATCACCCTCCAAAAAAGACTTGTCAGTTTGATGTTAAAATGTTCACATTGTTGCATAGTTCATGTTCTCTGGCATGGCATGAGAGAAAATTAAAGGTAGAAAAGAATTCACATTTAATGGCTATATCACTCACTAAAGTCTATGACTGCCCTGAGTTAAATACACAGTGGTGCACTAGTTGACACTTGTCTTTTATCTTTAAATACAATACGAATATATTTCATGTTGTGAGAGTCTGATGTGAGATTAGACGCAATCTAACTCTTTATCTCCCTCTTAGTGTGTCCCCCCAAAAAAGATTCCTTGTTTTAACACATTTTTCATCCGAGCTAGACGCAGGTCTGTACATGTACAAGTGGTACCAGCACACACACTAAAAAGGGGGGAAAACATTTTCACCAGAGAATGTACAAAATTGAAAGGTCAGGAAACCTGTCCAAGTCACTAAATGTGAATGGTAAAAACTCTTGCCAAAATGCTGGCTAAACTTGGTCAGTAATGCATACCTGTCAGCCTTTTTCTCCATTTATGAATAATTGCAATTCCCCTTATTAAGCGATAATAAACTGTACAAATGCAACATGGCACATATTCTAAAATTTCCCCAAAATGGACGTAGTTCTCAATCAGTCGGTTTGCCTTCTGGTACTAAAATCAAGATTCTGTAGATGTCGCTGTATGACGTTGACTATCTGGGTACATTGCTTGCTGACACGCCATATTTATATAGTGAAAAGGCGGACTTGTGAAAGGGGAATGTGTGTGCGCATATCATGCTTATAGCATGACAATATTAGCAGTCGACGATGACGTTTTTGTCCGCTACCAGTGACCGAGACGATCCGATTAGAGCTGAAATGGGTAAAACGAGATCGGTTTTACAAAAAAATGTAGTTTAAAAAAATCCCATACAAAAGTTGTCATACGCCGTACACAATTTGAAATGATCAAAAAAACTAAAACTATGAAACACGGGAAAATCGTACAAGTTGACAGGTATGGTAAATCAAAAGCCTTTATTGTCATCATAAATGTAAATGTATGTATATGGTTGTATGTTTCAGTAATGTAAGATTACCGATAGTCTTCATTTATCCCCTGTCTGTATTTTTATGGGAGACCCACCCTAACCTTGGTTTGTGGGATTATTACAAACAATTATCCGTATCCAGTGAAGATTCAAGACAAGGTCATTCCCATGATCTGCATCAGCAAGTCCTTGTAATGTGGTCTTTGGCCCCAGGGTGCCCTGCATTCACTTCTAATCCCTCTAATTCAAGATAGAGAGAGGCATAAAGAGGAAGGTGAGCAGAGATGGAGCAACTTTTGCTCGCCAGACAAGGGAGGAGGACGGAAGGTTTAGTCAAAGGAAGAAAACAATCATGAGATATTCAGTTCCTTTCTCTGGTACCCCAAGGGAGTAATGTTCGTAGGTCGGCGTCATTACTTGACCCGAGTCTTCATGGCAGTGTATTATGTGTGGGTTTTATAAGGGTGAAGACAGTTGATTTATAACTCTATCCTTTGTGATTGTCTTATGCTTCTGACTTTTTGTATACGGTGGAAGGGTTCTTTAACAACTGTGGTTGGCGTAGATGCGTTTGTGATATACATGAATTTATCCTTGAGAATTCTGTCTTTTTTGGGTATTAAAATGGGGGTTCAATGTTTTAAGTTTGGAAAGATTTCCGGAAAATGCGTTTAAACAAGGGTGTTATGTACAGATACTGTATGTAAGGTTTTTAATTATGATGCCACAATACAGTTTGAAGACCAAATTGAGGTCAGTGTGCGGAGAACTGGTTGGAATATCAATAAATTCCATGAATAATGTAAGAGCAATGTAGAAGGAGTACTTTGTGCAAAATACTCTGTATGTGTGTGTGAGAGAGGGAATGGAAGCTGCCTGTGTTCCACCTTAAATTTGGTCATAAATGTCCTGACATTGAGGAAATACCCAAGATAAGCCTTATCATCAATGCAAACAAAGGTGTGTTTGTTTGAATGCATTTGTCTCTCTCTCTCTGGTGACAAACTCTCTGACCTCAAAACAAATGTTGTATTTTTCTGGCGTGTAATTAAAGCATAGGATAGGTATTTCTCATTTATTTTCTATGCAAGTATTTTGGAGTTGCTGTATTATCCCCCCAATATTATAAATAGTTGTTGTTTTTAAACAGCATAAACAACATAACATTAGACAAAAAAGCGTAATTTCAGACTAGTGTTTTATGATTTTGTGCAGTCATGACTTTTAGGCATAAAAATCCTCCACACTTTGGCATCAGTAAGCAGGTTATTTTGTAGTTCTTTTTAAAATACAGGAGAGTATTTCAGTGTTTGAAAGGTTGTTGTGGTCGCTGAATAGACCCGGTGGTGATTAATCATCACAGAAATGTGCACACAAGAGGAAAAGGCAGAAAGGTTGTGACTTTCCTCGCAAAACACATGCTGTACACAAGGAAAGAGTCGCTCATTGACCACATGTGTTTCCTGTATCTGATCACCATCAAACACGTTTTGTTTTCAGTTCACTGTCCAGTCACATTCTAGAAACAAAAAAAGACTGTTTTGGGCGTATGTAGATAGATAGCAAGCACGAAACATGTATGAAGTAAATATTCAAATCATTGTTAAGGTTTCGTAATACTTCTCAACTAAAGCTTGTATTTGCAATATGTTGGTTGTCATCATTATCAGGATTCTTACTGTATTGTCAACTTCCGTTGTACAAACCTCTTTTATTATGTGGTTAATCTTATCTTTCGTTTTGTACGACTTACACTTCCTGTTTTATTGGTGTAACTATGCTGTCTTATCTACCTTTCATATTGCACCAATTACATTTGCTGCTACGTGTAATTGATGTTTGTCCCATTTGTACTTATACTAGTTGCATATATCTATTTTTTTTGCACTTTATTCTTCTGACTGTGGGCTTGTGCTATTACAACACTTGAATGCCCCTTGGTAGCCTAGTGGATTGTGTAGTTAGTGCGTCGGCCTCACAGCTCTGGGGTCTTGGGTTCAAATCCAGGTCGTCCACCTATGTGGAGTTTGCATGTTCTCCCCGGGCCTGTGTGGGTTTTCTCTGGGTACTCCGGTTTCCTTCCACATTCCAAAAACATGCTGATTGGACACTCTAAATTGCCCTTAGGTATGAGTATGAGAACCCTGTGATCGGCTGGCCTCTGGCCCGAAGTCAGCTGGGGTAGGCTCCAGCACCCCCTGTGTCTCTAGTGAGGAAAAAATGGTTCAGAAAATGAATGAATGAATTTCCCATGTGGTGTAGCAATAAAGCAGGGGTGCTCACACTTTTTTGCCTTTTTATTTTTATTTTTTTAAACTTTTTTTAACTTTTCAAGGTTCCAACCTCGCGCCTTCTACTTTGTTGTTAGGTTAGGGTTAGAATTCAAGGGCCCCTGTGGGTGCACCTTTTTGTTCCACAGACCCCAAGTTGAAGTAACGAGGGGTGTGCTGAAACCAGAAGCACCTGATTGCAATTCACTGATTGCATTTGTAACCACAATTTGTGGACAAGTATCACACTTGAATTACTGCAGGTGTTCAATTTTTTTGCTCCAAGATCTACTTTTCAAGAAGGTAACCTTCCACCATCTATCTCTAACAAAGCTCAGCAATTATGTCATGATATAGACTATATAGCATCCCACATAAGGGTTAACGTAGGGGAGAAAAATAAAAACTGCAATATATGCTTTCCTCACATTTGCACTTAGAAAATCACCATTTATGTGCATGTTAACACATTCCCCAGTTGCAGATTATTTTTTTGTAAGATCCAGAAGCAGCGAAGTATCAAAAGAATAACAACGTTTGATGTGTCAACATTAGATCTCGTAAGTCCACTGATTTTATTACAGGACTTTAAAAGGAGAATTAAGTGACTGTGGAAAATACTCTTTTGGGAAGAGTGTCAGGCTCTCCTTTTAGGATCTGAAACTTTTACCCGTGTTAGTGCTATAAAAAGGGGCTAGTGGTAAAAACAACTGGTGCCAGGTTGAGAATACTTGCATACCTGTCAACCTCAGCCGATAACTGCCCTTATAAATGATTATGATTCCCCTTACAAACCCCCAAAAAACCTTACAAACACCGTATGACTCGTACGGTGTTTGTAAGGTTTTTTTGGGGTTTGTAAGGGGAATCATAATCATTTATAAGGGCAGTTATCGGCAGAGGTTGACAGGTATGTAACTTGTAACATGAAATGTATCACAAACGCAAGATCATTACAAATTTAGAGCTAAAACACATTTTCTTATGCATAAATCACATTCTTTCATAATAAAAAAGTGGAACGGAACCAGCTCAGAGACAAATCAGCTATTCTGTTGAAGACGATACATTTTCACCAATCTGGTGTCTTAAAAGTATAATCAGATGATTGGACTTGAGTGCTACTTGTTTCAGCAGAAAGCTGGGAGAGGCCCCAGAGACCCCCAGAGACCCCCTTTGCGACCCTCATGAGGATAAGCAGAACAGAAGATGAATGAATGAATTAGTTGTTGTGTGTACGTTGCAGCAAGTGGTGCTAATCAGGGACAATTTTAAACCTGAGCTCTCAAAGTATTTCATGTTTACCAACAATGAATTTAATAGGATTACCATGACTGTGAAATGTTCTTATGCAGCCCAGCTGTCAATCAAACAGTTCCAACTTTGGTGACCATGTGGAAACGTCATTTGGAGTCCCCTTTAAAGTGATTTATTTCCAGCCGTGAACTTGCGATCGTATCTGCGGAGAAGCATGCTAATGACTTATTAACCCTTGTAAAAATTTACTCGGATAGTTTTGCAGCTTTCCCATGATTGAAATGTCATTAATGCTCTTAGGCAGACATTCTCAGACAATTCCATCAATCAAGCCATTGATTCAGAAGATTCATTCCAAAAAGTGTTGGTCAAAGGGTAATTACAGCTGGAGGGCGGTGCTTTAAAGAAGGGTGAGGAGTTCATCTTCACCATTTAGCAGCAGTTGCCATGTTGGAATATTTCAGTGTTAAAAGGTTAGACTAAATATTTTCGGTTCTGCTAATGGCTAACCATTAAGGAAAAAATGTGACAGAAAATCAGATGGTTGGGAAAAATGTGTTATGAACAAGCTGCATTTGGAGAAATGAATCAGTATATGACAGTTCCTTTAAAAACCAAAACTTTTACAGGCACTGTAGCGAAGGGAAAGTCTTGAAAAAATTTGGAAGTGGAATAAATGTATTTATTTTTATATGACGAATTAGGATAGAAAACATTTTTGTAAGTTGTTTTTTTTTTACTTTTTTTTATAGAGAGCAAGTGTGATAAATAATTAATTCTAGTCATCAGTTGAATGGAATTTGATTCGATGGAATGACCAGCACACACAGATTGTGCAAATGTGCAATTTCATTCTGTATTTCAATTTCTACATTATTTCTTTAAACGAGAAAGATGAAAATAGACACATTTGAGCTTCAAATTGGGAACACGGGATAAAAAGGCAACAAATCTGCTTTCTAGCTTCTGTCAGGATGCTCTTGACACATAGTATAACAATTTAGTCGCGCTCTGGTGGTACACATCTGTATTACAACCCACAAATGCACTTGTTTCATTTTCACAAATTGAGTATACTTTTGCAAACATTTAATTGAAGCTCTAGTTATGAACTACAAAACACTTGGCATAGAATATAAAGTCTTCTTTACCATTGTACAAGATGGATATACTCTCTTTGATGCCTGGTGTATAAAATACGATAAAAATGAGGAACAAAAGTCAATCAAAATATAAAACAATTACTATTTACCATGAGAATCTTGAATGAGAGAGACTTTTATTGGAATTGGCACCACCCTGGCCTACACTTTTCCTTGCCTTCATCCTGAAAAAACACTGCGCCGTGCCATTTAAAGATTAAATCAACCTAGTACAATATAACCCATAATTCAGATTGAAGGGCCCAGTGGAGGTATAAAACAAGCAACAATTAATTTTGAAGGTTAAATCAACAAGACACATCTGCATAGTAAGTTTTCACTGCTGTGTTTTGTATTCTTAAATGTAATCCAGCCCCTCCCAATTGTAAAAAAATGGGCAGCCATTGCTGTCAATGTGTGTTTTTAAAACTCAATTTTCTTCTTTTACTGACTGCTACAAAAAAGGCTGAATGAGTTAAGCACAACAAATGACACACAAACCATCCAAACTTACTGCCTCAAGATCCATTAATTAATGTGGATCATATTTTTAGCATAATTTTCCAATGAATTTCCCAATGAAATTTTCCACTTGCTTAATACATTGTATAATCAGCATCAATTTTTTTTTAATGTGTTCAGTAGAATTTTACAATGTTTTCTACACGTGCATACTTGACCATGTCAAATACATTAGTTAAGTTAAGTTTTAAATGATAAAAGATATGATCGCCAGGTATCTGCATTTTCACAAAGATTTTTTTTATTGTATTCTTGGAAATATAAACCATGGGAAGCCCGTTTTAGTATCGGATGAAGGACAGGTATGGGAATGTGAGATGTCTGGGAATTGTATAATGTGGGCGATGTTGGAATGTTGTCATCTCTCAAGTGTTCCACAAACTTCACTCTCGATTGGAGAGGCGATAAACAGGCAGAAAGAAAAAAAAACTGAAGCCAGGTAATTGACAAAGCAGCCTATCCAACCCATCCATGGGAAAAAAATATTTTTACAAAAAAAGACAAATTGACAGCAGCCAGTTCAAAACCCAGATTTTTTTTAATTGAAAATGACAACACACCTTATTTAAATATGATCCTTCTATCTCCGATGACATTGCAGGCTTCACATAATTATCAATCAATCAAAGGGTTGACAAATGGAGACAGCTATGTGACAATCAACTATTCAACTTGCATTTGCACCTTTGGGCGTTTTCAAGGTGTCAATGAAAACATGTTTAGTGACTTCATGTGGACTGCCAATAAAGAACCAATAAGAAGCAGAACATGCAATCATGGAAAGGCATGAGTGTATCCCTAATTGGACCCCAGTGTTGCCCAATTAATTTTCAAAGACAAAAAAGGGGAGGAGAAAAATGCACCAAATTTGGTATACTTATATGGTGCATACCTGTCAACCTCTGCCGATAACTGCCCTTATAAATGATTATGATTCCCCTTACAAACCCCCCAAAAAACTTACAAACACCGTACGAGTACGGTGTTTGTAAGTTTTTGGGGGGGTTTGTAAGTGGAATCATAATCATTTATAAGGGCAGTTATCGGCAGAGGTTGACAGGTATGATGGTGGGTTTGGAAACTGGTTTTGATTAGATTTAAAACTAAACTTGGATTTCTGCTCTTAAAGTTTAGTCTTATAGCTTATTTAAGTACAGCCTCTTCTTCTTTGCTCGAATTATTTTGTGCAGTCGGATTCAACAAAAATGTGTTAGATGCATAGTGTTTTTGTGTTGGTTTATTGCTCCTGAAACATAAACAGTAAATGTAATGTCAATTTGCTAAATTCTTTGTCCATTCTATCAATCATTTAGTGACCATACAGCTGTAAAAATTTTAAGTATATCTAAATGACTGATTTGAGGGCCTTTTGGTGTGTTCATGTTGAAACAGTGTACAACTAACCCAAAAAAAAAAAATTGAAACCAGGAAACGGTCCCCCTTGCCCCAGGCCAGGAAATGCATCATCCTCTGACTGACACTAGCACATACGCACCATGATACACACCCCTCCTTACACACAGGCAGTGATATGACATCCTGCCCAGTTGTGTGTCACTCCTGAACTGCGAAGACTCCACATCAGGTAAAATTAAAACGTTTTCTCCTTCTTGTTTTTACACCCTTTAAACGTAACAAATTGAACCAGTTGTATATTAGCTATGTTTTCACTCATTTTTAGTTTTCCGTCCATTACAAAACTATGTCTTGGTTGGTAGTACTTCAGAACTGGATATGGGAAAGCTAGATTACAGTACTTGCTGTGTTTTATTTAACTTTTTGTGGATAGGAGTAAGGAGCAGTTTAGTACTGTGTTCTGTGTGGGAGAGGAAGTGGAAACACACGACTGTCAATATACTAGTGATGTCCAAATGTGTTGGCGACCATTGCTCAATCATAAGAGAGAAGTGTGGTTGTATGCAGGATATGAAAAATTGTTCAGAGTAACGCATTTTTACAAAAAGTTTGCTCAAGTTGACTGCTTGAAATCGCATTAAAATTAGAAAATGGCTAATGAAATTGATCTCGCATTGTGTTAATTAAGCCACATCTACTTTATAATAAGCCCTGCAGCCGACTGATTACTGGCTCGGCCTCACAGTACTGGGGTTGAGGGTTCGATACCAGGTGGGTCCTCACTGTGTGGAGCTTGCATGTTCTCCCCAGGCTTGTGTGGGTTTGCTCCGGGTTCTCTGGTTTCCTCCCACATCCCAAAAACATGGTGCTGGTTGAACACTATAAATTGCCCCGAGCTTTGATTGATTGTGCTTTATCTCTTTGTGTCCTGCGATTGGCTGGCCACCGATTCAGGGTGTCCCACACCTAGTGTTCGTAATTGACCCCCCACGACCTCTGTGAGGATAAGCGGTTCAGAAAATGAATGAATACTTCATAATATAAGGGTTAGTTACAAGTTGGCGTACATTAAATTACCATATTTTCCACACACTAGCCGGCAATGCGTCTTATAATCCGATGCGACTTATATATGGATCAATATTGCTTAACCATGGTATAAAATTCCCTTTACCACAGCTCCATCTAGAGTATGTGTTACACAACCCCCAACCTCTACTACTACTACTACAACGACTACTGCGCCTTATAATGCAGTGCGCCTTATATATGAAACCAAGTTTTAAATAGGCCATTCATTTATACTCTGACGCCCTTTGTAGTGCGGAAAATACGGTATTAGATCTGTCCGGTGATTGGTGAGTTGTGGTGTGAGGACTCCCAGACACCAGCCCAGCTTATGTCTAGAGAAACGTTTACATGAGAATGTCATGGACGTGGAGCTTGCACAGACACACCCTTTGGAGAGGAGAACTTGGACACCCCTGAGCGGACCCGTTTGTGAGATGTAAAAGAAGCAGTCTGGTGGCCGTCGTACTTCTCTCCCAGACAGGTCAGCCACTGCAGAGTAAATGATTCTGACGGAGGAGAGGGGGGGAGGACGAGGCAAAGGGAGGCCTCCTTCTCCACTTGGGGATTAGTGGAAGCTCCTTGGCCAATTTACATGTGAATGGATCCCGGTGCTGCTTTTAGCCACCGACACCCCCCTCTCCGTCCCTCTCTTTGGCCGGCTCCTCGCACTTCTCCTCACATCAGGGAGGAACAGAAAGCGTGAGGCAACCCCAGAGGGAAGCGTACAAAGCCAGGACATCACTGTTGTTGTTGTCGTTGTTGTTGTTGTAGGCAAACTTTGCAGAAAGGAGCGTTAAGTGGACAAGAGAGTTGTTCCGAACGGTTCTTTGCCAGAGCATCGCGCAAGTGGGGATTTTTCATGATCGAAGGTAGGAGTTTTCTTTTTGTTCTTCACATCCCCCATGGATATGAATAGGGTACGCTCAGTCTTTGGGGCTAACAATGAAAGCTGACAGAATCCTCCACTTTGGCGGTCAAAATATGGAAGGAGTGGAGGGGGGCTGTTGAGTAGGCCTCTTTGAAGCTCTCCAATCAAATACTCCTTAAACTTTGGTTCGCGTGGAATGCAAGATTCCAAATTGAATGCCATTTGTTCAGAGTTGATCAAGTTATTCAAAGTATGTTTTCTACTTTTTGAGTTTCAGTATCTCGCTTGCACACTACAACAATACTTAGGTGCAAAAATCCAGAATTGCAAAAGATTGGATTTGCAGAAGGGAAACAACAATCTGCTAAGGTGGACAGGCTGACTAATTAGGACCATTTTATGTAACAATATCAACAATTCTTACCAGATTGCACAAAATATAACTGTTGTGCTCATTCATGACAACCAATGCAACAAGTCGGTCAATGTGCTCAGAGTTATTTACCTGGATTTAGGAGTAATGTGATTGACCAGTGATCCTAATTTGGATAAATGGCCAACGTTGTATGTGTATACATAACAAAAAGAACATGTCCAATGGCGGCAAAAAAACCCTGAAGAAAATCACAGCCAAGACAGCTCTATTTATCACATTGTTTATATTTTTATATAAGTTTATTTATGTAAAATAAAATACTGAAGTTCCACACAATTTCTTACATTCATTACAACACGTCAGCTAATAAAGAGGCAATGTTTAAGTACTATCAGCATCTAGTGCTGAAGCTGAGAAGCGCAACAGAACATAGGCTGGACTCAAGCTTCTTGTACCGGCCATATTTTATGATATTTTCAGAATATGTTAAGAGCCAATAAAAACTGCACAGTGGGCCGCAGTAGTTGTAGACCGCAGTTTGGACAAACTACAGTATCTACAGCGTATAAAGGTTCCACCACTATATTTTTTACACATAATCACATCCTGACTCATGTTCATTAATACCTTCGGGGAATAGATTGCATCATTTGGGCTCGCATCCAAGACATTATTCATTGTCTGTCGTCACTGCTAGTGTTGACATACACAGACGTCTGTACTATAGAGATGTTCTAAGATCTTTCCACTACTTATTTGAAATTCTATGGAGGATTTTCTGTCCACAATCTTGATCTGAATTAATGAATGCATGGTTTGCTGTTTGTTTGCATCTAATATTTTACTCATACACAAGAAAGTTGAGTATTTCTCAAAACCAACAAAGTATAAATTTCTATTTATATATAGCCATAAATCACAATACCCCAAACGGCTTGACAGGCACAATTGACATTAAAAAAATGTATATACCAGTAAATGGGCAATGACCATAGTTTTTATTCTATATTTTATAATTCCACTTATTAATAATAAATAGAATAAGTCGTCAAATTTAAATAAATATTCATAATTTAAACAAATATACAGCAGCAGTTTATGATATGATGAGTGTTTCCGCTTTTACTAATAATTTCTCCTAAAATGGTATTCTTTACAATCTCTTTATAAATATTAGTTATTTTTTTCTTTTTTACAATCGCAATCTCATTTCCAGTTACATATTTTAAGTAGTGCATAAACTGTTTTAAAATGTTTTCAAACATTAAATCCATGATATTAACAGAAATGTATTCTTATTACATTTACGTGTTTGAACTGTCCAACAAAATTGGTGGAATATCTTCTCGTCTTCTCTTAGTGATGTGCAACATTTCTACAGAGTAGGAATACACACATGGATGTGTGTGTATACGTGTGTGTCCTTTTTGTTCTTGGTAAATGAGTTTGTGTCAGTTTCTTCCTTACAATGTGAGTGTTTGCCCTCTTTTTTTGTGTTCTTAGTATATGAGTGTGTCCGTTTCTCTCCGGCAATCTGACACACTGTTTGCTTTTCACATACATTACTACTCATTACACACTCTGCCTGAGTGGGTTTAAGTGCACATACATTGTTGACTTTGTCTTCTATATGTGTGTGACTCCTCTTTTTTGGGGCGGGGGTGAAATAAAATGCTCTGTATGACTAAAGTTCTAATAATGCAGTCAAATAATGCATGTAATTAACCCTTTTATGCATTATTTAGGTTTTTAAGCCACACAGGGCACTTGTCTAACTCCTTGGCTACTATTGATGGAGCTAGGCGTCCAATCTATTTTGATGAGGAGGTGCGAATGAACGTTCGGGTTTACATACATTGTTTTTTTTGCTGACAGAAGGTAAAAATGACAATTTTTAGCGCAGGATTTGTTATTGAATACAGCTTTAAAATTGAAGTATATGTGTGCTGATTGTTGCAGTATTTAAACAAAACCCAGACTTAAATGTGTTTCACTCCTCCTCTGTCTGCCCTCATCAGGATTATCGGACTCCCAATGGTTTTACAGTTGGATATTTTTAGCTGATTAAATGATTCAGATTAACACTGCTGGAGTGCTTCACATTGTGTGTGGGGTGTGTATTTTGGTTGAGATGGAATATGAGTGATTGGCTGGCCCCTAATACACGGTGACCCTCACCTGGTGCCCACATTTGGCTGGAATAGGCTCTAGCACCCTTTGAGGATTAGCGGTTCAGAAAATGAATGAATGACTTTAACACAAGTTAAATAATAATACTACAGCACAAAGGGAACTATTAAAATCATCAAAAATACTCCTTCAATGGATGAATGATGATACGTATATTTTTGTAACCTATTGGCACTATTGATGGCGCTAGACGTTTAATCCATTTTGAATGGGAGGGTCAAATGAAAGTTCTATTGACTCACAGGAGAGTGGTTGGAGGGTTAAACATTCCATAAACAATCGATTACATTTGGAAATGATTTTTTGGTGTCAATGTCATTACACAAAAAAAATGCATTTGAACAGGGTTGTATGTTTTTTTTAAATGCCCTATTCTATAAGTCATTCACACACACACACGCACACGTCTACTAGTCATGCATTTCTAAGCACACGTGCAAGCACTCATGTGTCAATCCTCTTACGGCACAGACCAGACGACAGACACAGACCGTACACAAACACTTCTGACACTTCACCGGTCCGATAAACCTGGAAGTGTTTATGTATGTCTGTTCCTTTAGTTACCTGGCCATGGGAACATTGGATTCTATTCATTTTACTTGTGCAGGTCATTCATACATATGTAAATATGTAAGTTTTATATATATTTTTAAATTATTACATATTTTAACTTATCTAACCATGACGTGGCTCGACGTCTTGTGCTGTCAATGGCACTGAAACATGAAAAATAGCCCTTTTACAGTCAGTCCTCCCAGTTGAAATGTGTAGAATTGGGTTACTTAATGTAGATTTTGGTGATTTCTTAGATCACATACTGTGTTTTTTTTTTTTTTTTTTGCCACTTGAAAAGGTATCATTAGTAGTTTAAATGGTTTGGACACTCAATAGAATGGAATGAGTTAGATACTATGAAGGGGGGAATCATAACTCATACTCATTACAATTGTAAAAAAAATGATTACGGAAAACGCTTAGGAAATAAAATCATGATATTAAATGCATTGTTCCAACTTTTGAATGAACAAAAATGCTCAATTTAACTCGGATTACAGTTCTTTAATTTACGAAAAACTGTTCGGTGCAGTGCCCACTGTCCCCGAAAGGGTTGAATTGGGCAAATTTGGAAATATGAAAATACATGACACGTGCATTTCAAGCTCTAAGTCACATTGTGAAATTTTAAAAGAGCAATCCATTACAATCCACCATATGATTCTAAACTGTAACAAAACTCACCTCTCATGGATACGCATGTCGATCCACAGAAAGTGCCGCAGAAGAACCTTCCCTGATGGAGGAACGAGAAGAGAAGGAGAATGGAATTGTGGAAGAAGATCAAGTCACTGAGGACAAGAGTCAAGCCATTTTAGCAAGCGACGTGACCCAAGATTCTGCCAAAGAACCAAAGGCAAATGGTTTGGAGGTCCATCCAGAGTTGGAGGAGAAAGAAAAGGAGAAAGGAATGGAGGAGGGAGAAATGAAGAAGGAGTTGGAATCAGAGCTGAAGGAGGAAGTGTGCCAGCCCGTCCCACTTGTCCCAGACCTGCAGATGAGTTTTATCCATGGAAGTGACCTTTTTGGCTATGTGGGCATTGAGGCAGTGCTGGACCAAATGAGACACAAGACCATGAAGGCTGGCTTTGAATTCAACATCATGGTAGTTGGTAAGTGTTCATGTCTATCGTGTGGTCTATGTACATACTATAAGAGTACTTAACTGATTATTAAGAAACCATAAAAGACAGGCTTGCTACCCCATCAATGAAAAAACATCTGACACTTATCATATGTTTACACTAGGACAGTAATTTGGGTTAAAATGAATTAATATGGATCAATATATTGATTTGCTAAGCACAATTCTCTTTTTAGCTATCTAAGTTGATTAAAATGTAAGGTGATAACAATTGCAATGTGCTGTTTTCTTTTTTTTCAATCATCAACAAAATTGTCACACATTAAAACAGATTGGTATTCTTTTATGGCTGTAGTTGCATTGGAGCTGATTATTTTAAATGCATTCACAGTTTTGGATTAAATTGATTCAGAGCCCCCATCGTAGAATATCGAATGAATTGATCACATCATAATCCACCATGAAAAAAAACTAACCGCCCCCCAATAAATATTTTACTAGATCCCCCCCTGGGAAAACTTAAAACCTAGCAGCAAACTAATGAAATGTCTTACCAACCTCTAACAGAAATTGTTATCTGCAGGTCAAAGTGGTTTGGGGAAGTCTACAATGGTCAACACCCTCTTCAAGTCAAAAGTCAGCAGAAAGTCCTGCACCCCAAACTACGAGGAGAAAATCTCCCAAACAGTCAAGCTGCAGTCAATGAGCCATAGTGAGCACACCCACACACACACAAATTCAGAGTTTTTTGTGATTTTTTTTTTACCATGGCTAAGAATTTACAGTCTGGGGGACATCCCCTATAAACATTTCCCTCAGCTCATGGCTCTTCAAGCCAGGACTACACATCACCTCTGTAGTACACACACTGAAAAATAGAGCACAAGAGCAAACTTGTCCAGAAGGCTTCAGCCGTGCAGAAACGTAACAATAATAGCAATTTGTTGAGGTCCACGAAAGTGAAAAGCCTTGATATGGTCATGGAACTGAAGCGTGCAAAGATTTTTTTTACATGACAACCTCATTTTTCTATTGTACTTCTTTTAACAACATTCATAATGGATGGAGGAACATTTATGTCACATCCTTATAATAAAGGTCTCCCACTTTATGAATGTTTAATTAAACACACACACAAAATGGGCTATTGAAAGAAAAATTGAGGAAGTAAACTTTACAACCACATGACGAGAAGTTAAAAATGAAAAACAAATGTTCCTTAAAACTGTCCACACTAGGACCCGCTTCCCAGTTTTTATTAGCCCGCACAAGAAGCTTCAATTCAGCCGAAAGTCTGTTGCACTTTTCATTTTAGATTAGATTAGGCCTAAACCCTGACATGTTAAAATCAATGTGGCAAACTGTGGAGATTTTCTGAACTTTGTTTTACATATTGGCCATTGCAAGGCGACACTATTTCTAGAATTGGATGATTTTATTAATATTATTTTTTTACCAAGCTCTACAATGTCTGGAGTCTGTCTTGCTACAGCAACCAAGAAATTTCCCGAATACGGGATGAAATAAAGTTCTAATCTAATCCAATCTAAATCAAGTACCTGTCCTATATGAATGTAATATAAACAATCTTGTAATTGTTATGTGAAAGAGTTAAAGTCGCCCTTTTTTGATTTCTGTCTAGTGATTGAAGAGAAGGGGGTTAAGATGAAGCTGACAGTGATTGACACTCCGGGGTTTGGAGACCAGATCAACAATGAGAATTGGTATGCTACACAAAAGCTGAGGCCATAGAAAACACACACATTTAACACACACAGTGGATTTGGAAGTTAAATCAGGTTGCATTTATCACAAAACAAGATTGAATCTTGTATTCATTGCCACATCAGATCTTAACAATTTTAAGTATTGTGCATTTGAATGATATTTTGATATTGATATTTTTGGATTGCTTTTTAAAGGAATTTTATGTGTTAATTTGATTTTCTTCCTAATCATTTTTTGCTTTCTTTAAGTTGGGAGCCCATTGTTGAATACATCAACGAGCAGTATGAGAAATATCTGCGAGAGGAGCTTCATATCAACCGCAAGAGGAGAATACCTGACACCAGAGTTCACTGCTGCGTTTATTTTCTGGCTGCAACAGGACACAGGTAAAAAAAAAAAGGAGGGGTAAAAATTATCCATTTGATCGGCGGGTTTTAGTCATAAAAAATAGCAAATTGAATCGGCTGCATGACTTTTTCTTTCGGGAAAAAAAGTTCGGACATCTCTGTAATAGAACCGCCGATAAATGTCTTGTTTTCTGTGTGCCTTTTACAATGCTCTTCATTTCAATTAACCCAAGATGCACTCCGCAACCAGGTTACGTCCCATCGACGTGGAGTTCATGAAGAGATTGGGAAAGATAGTGAGTATTGTGCCTGTCATCGCAAAAGCTGACACACTAACCATTGAGGAACGGCAGGAGTTCAAAGAGAGGGTAAGGACGTCAGCATGTAAACTCACGCAAACGCTCATGTATTTCCCCTCGTTGACCTGCGATTGACCTTTCAATCAACAACAGATAAGGCAAGACTTGGCAGGCAATGGGATTCGTGTTTATCCCCAAAAGGAATACGACGAGGACGCAGAGGAGAGCTTTCTCAACGACAGGATCAGGGTGAGAATCTAATAAACCTGATTATAAGCCACACCCACCAAATTTTACAACAACTCTATATGCTTATATTGCTATACATAAACGTATATAGTAGTATATAACTTGGCGGCTAGCGACCCGGTCGACGAGCGGTTAGGGCGTCGGCCTCACAGTTCTGGGGTCAATGGTTCGATCCCAGGTCAGTCCAGTTTGCGTGTTCTGTCCGAGCTTGTGTGGGTTTTCTCCGGGTTGTCAAAAAAATGCATCCTAGGCACGCTGGTTGAACATTCTAAATTGCTCGTAGGTATGATTGGTTGCCCTTATTCTCCTTTTGCCCTGCGATTGGCTGGCCATCAATTCAGGGTGTACCCCGCCTTGGTGCCCAGAATCAGCTGGGATAGGCTCCAGCAGCCCCCACGAACCTTGTGACGATAAGCGGTATAGAAAATGAATGAATACATATGAATTGAATTACTGTGGAGACATAATGCTTGTTTTTGTCAATGTATGATAACAGGTCAAATTGATTTGTTTTCAGGAAAGCATTCCCTTTGCGGTCGTGGGGACGGACAAGGAGCATCAGGTCAACGGAAACAAGGTTTTGGGCCGTAAAACCAAGTGGGGAATTATTGAAGGTGAGAGGAAAAATATAATCCCATCAAACTCAAAAATAAAGCGGTATAAGGTGAAAGCTAGAGTTGTCTAAGAATCTTTTTACCACATTCTAATTAAGATTGAAAAATGACTGCACTACTGCAATTTGACAACACAGGAAAATAATGATTCATGTATGACGGCAACAAAAACTTCATTTCCCATGATTCATCCCTTTTCATATGATTTTAAATGATCTGATTCTCCCCTTTTTCACAGTGGAAAATGTCGCACACTGTGAGTTTGCCAACCTGCGAGATCTACTTATCAGGTGAGCTAGAATTCTGAGGATAATATTAACCCTTTCATGCACAGTACAGTAGACATTTTTAAAAATGTAAACAAAAACACTTAACAATACATCTCTTTTTCCTCTTTCTTTAAAGATCACATTTGCAAGACCTGAAAGATGTGACCCACAACATCCACTATGAAACATACCGTGTGCGACGGCTGAATGAGAGCAACATGAATTTTATTGAACAAGGACTTTCTAGCTGGCCGCTAGAAAACGGAACTGCCGACAAATTTGAATCAGATAGCCACCTCTGATGCCTTCAAAATGCTACTCAAAATGAAAGATGGGACAAGAGCATTTTTACCGCATGAAGCGGGTTGGGGAAATGTTCAATTTTTGTTTTGTTTTTTATCATTACAGTGACCAACTATGGAATGGTCTTCATGAAAGTTTTTATGGGAGACAACAAAGTACTGATGTTATTGAATGTGACTAATTTTATATACATTTATATATTGCTAGATACATTTAGTTATGTATTACCATTCAGCTTTAAGTGTTGCACCAATACCATTTTTTTTGCTTTTGATATCAATAACTGGGAGTGGCTGCAAACATGCATACACTTATCGGGAAACTTCACCATACTAGTATCAGTGCAATGTTACTTATAACCATAACAGAACCCACAAAAACTCTTATAAATGAAAAAAAAACATACTCACCTTTCTTGTACCAAGTGTGCCCTGTAAATTGTGTTTAAAAGAGTTAAGGTTCTTATGTAGTAGGTAGAAAATAAAACGTGCAGTACCCTGGGGAACTAATTTTTACGTGTTGACAACAATTTTTTTTACCCATTTTTTGATGAAATTGGGGAAACAATGTTTTGATTTGCCTATCTGGGTGCATGTAGTTAAAACAAATGACATGCTCGAGAAAAACGGGATTCAGTTTTGGTATTTTGCACCTAAAAAGTAGCCGTCAGACCTCAAATAAACAATTACATACATAACTATTGATACTGTACAATATGACAATTGTTGCTATTGTCATGTGCAACAAATGAAACTGGAAGGATTTCAAGTTGCTGCTTTCATCCTTCCATTTTCCTAAAATCAGCTCTCGGAGAAAAAAAAGTTTCGACACACCAATGAGCAACATTATTGTTCGATATCAAGTTTATTTTGAAATAACATGATCTGTGTTCTCTTCCATCAGCTCACTGTATTGCTTATGACTGTACAGTACATCTCACTACTTCCCTATGTGTATCACCAAATGTTTTTGGCCCAGCATAAAGAGTTGGAAATATGAGCTGGCCTGTTTAATTTATTGTTACTGAATTGTAAACTATACATTATTCGCTTAGTTTTTTTCTGTCTTCTGATATTCTGTCTTTGCCGTTCAACACTCCGTTGCTTTGATTTGTGTTTACTTCATTTTATCAATCTGACCCCAACAAAAGATACACATGCACACTATTTCCAAACTATCACGTTCGTCCGTCTGTGCCTTAATATGAATTTTAAAGAAGGCAGACATTTAGCTTCTGCAGTACAAGTTTAATACAGCATATTGAAGGGTTGTAATTGGATCAGTCCAATAATTATTCCCCTACTGTTTTGGTTTGCAATGGCTATGTATTTTTGTCAAGTAACATGCAATTTATCTGTTTTTCCTACTACAGTTGCAGATAAATTAGAGTGGTCTTAAAAATTTCATTTTATATTTTTTTTCCATCCATTTTAGATGCATTCTTGGAGGAAAAATTCATGGTAAATAATTTAGAATGTACTAAATAAACCTAACATCTTGAAATACAAACATACCAGACTACCTTTTAATTTTCATTCTCATGTTTGACAATTTTTTTTGAGAAACAGTCATTTTTTTGTTATTACCCAGTTGATATTGATGAATGCATTCATTTCTAAAATTAAGTATTTTTTTATGTTTTACTTATTTCATATGGGCACCCAAGTTCTGACATACGCACATAATTTCGGTATTTTACCCTGTAATAAACAGAACATGTTTAGTCAAGACGAATTACAATATAGTACTATATATACTACTATATATTCAATATTTAATGGATGGTCCTGAAGCAAAATGGCCGACAAGGGAAGATGCTTGTCCCCATTGGTTCACATGGCGCACCAGACATCTAGCTACATTTCTGTGTGATATCTCAGTTCACGCCAACCACCATAAAAGCGTCGGTGTTTTTCTTCGCTGAGGCTAGCACGTAAGCCTACACTTTAATAAAGACAAATACTAACAAAATGACTGTATTAGTACTTGTTTGTAACCTAGTTTTGCTTACACTTGCAAACTTTATTATGCATGAACAAGTTTTGGGTTATACCGCCGGATCATTTTAACAGGTCTTTTCTTTTTGAATGAAATGATACTTTGACCTCAGTATACAGTACGTAGATGCTACAGACAAACAACTATACCAGTCGATAGATAAAATAATTATTCTATTTGCAAAACGAAATATTGTTCAACTTAGTGTTCCTACAATAATTATTTTGTCTATTGATTCCCTTTTTTATTTTGTACCACCATCTGATCTTGTGTCCCAAAAGATTTAACTTTTATTAAAAATTTATATTGTATCCATTTTCAATCAATCAAAAGCCTTTATTGTCATCATACACAGCTGCGTATAACGCAATTCGTGGTGCTACTCCACAAAGTGCGTTTTCCCAGTAAAAAAAACATAAGTAATATGAAAATATAAAAATATAAAAGGTCACGTCCTGGCAAGGTAAATTCTAAAATATTGCACTATCTATCTATCTTCTTAATACTAATACAAATATTTTAAACATATAATAATAGTTATTTTATTTATTTTTTACAAATTTTAATGTCATTTGTTGAAATATGAGTTTTTTTTATAGTGACCAAAAGTATTAACTATACTAAAGAAATTGCTTATGACTTGACAAAATGTCAAAAGAATATTGTGTTCTAAGTATACCTGTTTTTTTGAAATACTAATTTGTAAACAAATACCCCAAAACAGTACACAATGGTTATGTAAAAAATGCAAATTGCTATTAAGTGTTAACAGTGTTATAAATGTCAATCTGTGTTAACCCTTATCAATATCCACAGATATTGGAAACATATTTTTCTGAGGTTCTACTATTCTAAGACCATGATTGCAGAGCCATGGACCAAATCACCTTTCAACATGATCGTGTTCTGTCAGATGTCCACATGTTGCTGCCCAATGCCCACCACGTAATGGCACGCCTCAACCAAGTTGGACAGCCTGGTCAGTATATGTATAAGGCAAATATTTATTTTTGACTGTAATGAATGCAATGAGTTATTGAGAGTTTACCTTGTTGGTTGTCGTTTTCCTTTCTGCAAGCACAAACTTAAAATTTGAGACCATGTTATATATACATGGTTGAGTGAGTTTTATTTTTAGCACCAGCAACACCTGCTTGGTGATACTTAAACTGTGAGTAAATCAAGGCTCTTAAGTTAATGACAACTGCATATTTTCATCAAATTATACAAAACTAATTATTATTTTTACTCATACATTTGAACACAAAGTAGACGTGAAAAAAAATCAAAATCACAACTAAGGCAAGTCAACTTATCATAATGGATTGTTTTTAGTTTATTTTATTATTTTAAACAAAATATCGAAACACGACACAGTTTATTACATTTATTAAAACATGTAGCACTGTTTAGGTGACTAGCTCCATCTAGTGTTAGAGCTGAGAAGCACAACTATATTGTTTCTCACTCAAGCTTCTTGTGCAGGTCATTTTTAATGATATTGTAATAATTTCCTCCAAAAAGTGGCGGTACTTTGGACGAACCTTTTTAAAGATTGTGATAAGATGAACTTTGGCGCGAAACATCACTCTAAATTTCTGAAACTTGAATGCTGGAATCCAAAATGGCAAATTGATATTTTAGGGTTGACAAAATAATGTTTGATCATTTTTTAATGAAAGCAGAACATATACACACTGATCACATTATTTAAAATCCGTTGTGGTGCTGTCTGTATAAAGTATGGTTGTAAAGAGTATGTTTTTTTTCCCACACAGTTTTCATATCCAAATTCAAGTTTTTATCCAACGCCGAAAAGCAGGACAGTAAGTGTCAGGCAAGGAGTAAAAGCAGTGATTCTGAAGCACACGTTCTACAAGTAGAAGACAAAGAGGAGAACCATGAGAAAAACGAAGAGCCAGCTTTGGATGAGGATGGAGATCTCGACATTCCACATCGGTAGGGAAAAGCTCCAATCGAGTTAATGTTGTCGTCTTTTAAGACATGTTGATTTCTATCAAATGTTGCTTTGAATTCACCTTTCCTTTAGACCTAGGAATAATCTTTCAGGGGATTCCACCAGGGAGGTGGTCTGCCCTATCATTCTCAAACAATCGTGTACAGCGGCGCAACAAAACGAAGATGATGACGCAGATGAGTGCTTTGATGACATTATACGAATTGGTAAGTACCAAAGTGCTTGGTCATACGGCTAGATTGAAGCACTTAACATTAAAAAAAATAAAATAAAATGTGTCATTGAGAATGACTTTATCGTATAACACAGGGTAGAAAAAATTCAGGGGCATTGGCTTAATCCAAGTTGGGTTATTTTTAATTAAGTCTACCTGTGCTGTGAAGAAAAGGATTCATTACATTAATATAATAAGAGAATTGTAGTTTACTGGCATTTGTGTTCAAAGGAGGAAGAAAAACTTAGTTGCGTTCCAATTTGCATTTATAAAAATGTGTATTTTTGCAGAGCATACGATGGCAACACCCCTAGAGGATGTTGGCAAACAGGTCAGTAAATTGACTTTTATTTATTAATTTTAATGTCACATTCAGCACAGTAAAATTATTTTTTTCCCGCTTGTGTGTGTGTGTTCTAGTGTTGTGTCAGTTAAGTTTAATGATGATTTAATTGGTCAATGGAGAATGGATCAGGAATAACACTATAATATTGTTTTTTCTTTCTTTTATCAGGTTTGGAGAGGAGCATTACTCCTGGGGGACTTCATTCTTTCAAAGCCCCTCATGTTCAAAGGCGCAACCGTTGTTGAGTTAGGAGCTGGTGTCGGCTTAACCAGCATTATTATGTCCACGTTAGCCAAAAAAGTGTACTGCACAGGTAATCACTTATAGAGAAATTCGAATTTCTCCTGCTTTTAATCCACTATCCACTGACTTTGTTTGAATGTATATACTGAAATGAGTATTAAGTACTCTAATTTTGTGTTACAGATGTCGGAGAGGACCTTTTAAGCATGTGCCAGAGAAATATAACTCGAAATGAACACATGATTGAACTTGCAGGTGAGGAATTTGCAACAACAAATTATTGTTTGTTATTTTAAATAACATTTTGTTAGGGACATTATCAATGGTGGGTTTTTTAAACAATAATTTCACAAATCAATTATTTTCCCACACTGCAAATTAGGGATTATATGAACTAAACCTTAGATAAACTTCCATTTTGAACCAAAATATCTGTTTTCAGTTAAACTTATTCTTCATGCACAGCTTTAGAAAAATAACTTGAATGTGCGATTTTACTGTTCCGTTGTGATTTTCTTTTAGGTGGGGAAGTGAGAGTGCGACAGTTGGATTGGCTTCGATCTGATCTTTGCACAGGTCATTTAATTATTCATTAGAACTACATCTTTATATTTCAACTTTCACTTTTATGCTTTAAAAATAAATTCATTCCCTTTGTCTTGACTATAGATGCTGATGTGGAATTTAGCTGGACAGAGGAAGAAGTAGCTGATATTTATGACAATGTCCGTTTCATCATTGCTGCTGATAGTAGGTCATCCAGAATCTTTTTTTAAAGCCAAAGCTCATATAGTTGCAGTTAAGGTTTTCAATTAAAAGGATGAAATAAATAATAAAAGGTAAATATACTAAGGCTATATACATTCAAGGTCAATTCACATTTTTTTGCCCAAATCATGTAATTTGCATGCAGTGTACTATGAACAGTCCGATTCCAATGTCTTGAAATCCAATCTGGGCCTTTTTCCCCAATGAATATAATTGAGTTGTGTTAGGGTTTTTAACGGCACACAACGCTCATCCGCGAAAGTGAAATGAAATGCGATGAGTTCCTCATCGCTAGATATAATACCTTACTGATAAATTGGGATTCTGATTAGATATATCTGCATTTTGTAGATGGCAGTCGTAACACTGGTGTAAAAATAATGTGTTTTATGTCCATAGTTTGCTACGATGACGAGCTGACCGATGGTTTCTTTCGAACACTGTACCGACTGTGCAATAATTTTGGTCATGATTGCACCATCTTTATTTCCATTGAAAAAAGGTAACATTATCTAACTGTTGCTCTCGTGTAAAATACCGCAGCAATGAACTCATCATTTTTGGGGGCATGTAACGCAATCATTACCTAATAGCAGGTTTATTACAATTTCCAAAAAGCACTCTTAAAAGGTGCTCACATTTATTGTGTCATAACCAGAACTAAACCAGTGTTTAAAAATATTGTGTGCATATCAAGGTTAATTTTGTACATAAAAAACCAATCTTTTTTTTTTTTTTACTGAACTAAAACCCAAGTGATTGATCATTTGTCATGTTGTTTTCATCAAGGTTTAACTTTACCTTGCGAGAAATGGATGTATCCTGCGACGCTTACAACCATTTCGAACACTGCCTGTCCCAACTGGAGGAACTGGTGGATGGCCAATGCAGTTTCAAAGTAGAACAGCTTCCTTCTACGTTCCCCCAATTTCTTCAGTATGAACGCTTAGATCAATTGGTAAGAAACACACCTCTCTTATAACTTCTACATCACTTGTTCTACTATTAGAATTTCTATTTTAAAATAGAATAACAGGATAAGAAAAGACAGACAAATGCAATTTTACAGCGTTTTTTTCAATGCTTAGCACATTTACCTAGTGCAGAGGTATTGTTAATGTAATTGGATAATATTATTGAATATGCCCCAAATATGAAGATTAAATTCAGCCTAAATTCACACTTAGGCTTCAGTTGGATTGGGTCATCCCGTAAATTAAAACTTCAAAAGTTACACTAGCTTTTACATTCATTTTGGGGAACTATCAAATATATTTTGAGTTTAATTTATAACGTGAGATTGCACATTCCCAGTTTTTCTGCCGAACAGCCATAGACAACTGGTACAGAGACAGATTGATTTTGTTTTTATATGAAAATTATTCGGTCCGTTCTCTTGTTATTTATAATATCTTTACATTTGACTCCTAGTATCCGTTTTTTTAATAGCGTTCCATTATGAATCTGTCATGATTCCAGGAGCTATGGAAGGTGACTGCCAAAAGAGTGTCATTTGACAAAAACAAGTCCAATTCCAAGGAGCTTACATCTTGACCAGTACTATCTATCACCACCAGTGGACAGCAGTCCTCTCCCAAGAAACCCCCTAAATCTCCAACTTTTAGTTCATGCGCATGTCCGTAATTTCTTTGGCTTCAGCCAATTATTTATTAATTAGGTGCATCCCTACTGTAGTTATGACTCCACTCCTGAGAATTAACAGGTGTCTGATACACACTGTGCATCATGTTGAAAGTGCAGTTCCTGTGTGGTAATTATTGTTGTACTGATACTGATAAAAGTATCTGAAAAGCCGTAATCGGCGTGTAGGGAAGACATCATGCATGGATGTTATGTAATAAGAACAGGGCAAGATTTAGTTGTCCAACTCATAATGGAATTCTGCCATAAAAGAAGCAGCGCTTCCCAAGATGGCTGACAATTACAAGTGAGTTTGCAGTAATTTAATATTAAAAATATATATCTTTATATCTTTTCTTTTTTTATGTCGTACAGTATCAGCATCGGGAGCACAAAAAATGTTTCAACACTGCTAGCGATGAAATTGTCTTAAATTGGAATCACTTTAGACTAATTTTATATGAAACTAATTATTTGAAATCTGATGATCATCATGATGGTCAGATTAAGTAGTCACTTAAAATGGCCCCTTGTAATCAAATGTTGTCAATAGCCTGTAGTGTTATTTTTTAACCATATTTTTTTATATATTTCTGCAGTATTGACCTTATTGGGGGGGTTGAAACATTACGTAATCCGTCTTTTTGGGGCTTTAGGAAAAAAAGTTGTTTTCAATTGTACTTGCCACTAGGGGGACCGAAAGGATGACAAATGCACAGCGGGGAAGCAGCCAATCATACGCGGCTCTAACGGGGAGGGCAACTCGGTACGGGGAGAAAACTGCACCGTGTGAAGCAATCAGCCCGCTTTTGTAAAGGCGTTCTAGAAAAGAACGATCTCCCCCCGGATCCGTTGGCAGTGGAGAGGCAAGCACGAGTGGTCAGGCCGACCGACCACCAGGACCGGAACCGCGAAGCCGAGAAGGAAGAAGCCCCTCCTCCCGCCCGGAGCGACCTGCACGGCGGCTGCAGTGGAGCCCTCCTCCGACTCAGCCGTCCGATTTCGCGGTGAGTAGACGCGTGTGTGTCACGGGGGTGGGGGGTCTGCGTCGACATCCCATGTGTCCCCCCCCCTTGCGAGCCCGAGTGTGAAGTGAGAAGGTGGTCCGCAGTGTCCATGTCAATGATGGTGCAGCCTTGCAGGATATTTAAGAGAAGCTCGGTAACTCAGATGTTCTCTACTCATTCATACATAACACCTCATGTGGGATCCAGTCGGATCCAGTTGGAACCAGATTGGAATGAGGACCCCGACGAATAGTTCCAAACCAACATTCAAAAACAAGTTGTCATGGTAGACTTTAGATGGGCTATTTGCCGTGGAAAAGCTTTGCATCCATGAATAATAATAAGACACTGTGTTTGACCTGCACCTGACTACCAAAAGTTCTCTCTTGAATTTTTGCATAGTGCAGATTTACATCTTTTTTTAGGCATGAGCCCATTTAATGACTTTTTTCCTTTTTTTCCATACCTCACAATTCAAATGTGTAAACTGTTTTGTGTTATAAGGTCATACAATACATCAATATTTTTTTAAATGGGCAGAAACAAAAAAAAAACAATTGCCTTTTTACTGTGGGTTCTGGAGTTTATAATGTGAAATTGGATTGCCTGTGGAACCGTTACAGGTTAGATAAGTGGTGTCCAAAGTGTGGTCTGGGGGGCCAACTGCGGTCCGCTGCCCAGTTTTTATTGGCCCGCAGCAAATGATGAAAATATCATTGAATATTGCCCACACAAGAAGCTTAAATTCAGCATACATTCTATTGCATTTCTCCGTTTTAACGCTCAACCGAGCTAGTTATCTAAACAGTGCCTCTCCACTAGCTCAGAAATCCAAAAAGTAATGTGCATTTTTGTTCGATCGCTGCCATCCCTCCCAGTCAAAATGGATTGGACGCCTATCACCGAAATCAGCAGCCAATGTATTCATACTTCAAAAAATTAATACATTGATATTTTAATTAGCATTTTTTTTACCAATGTCCAATCCTCTGTTTAACAAATGAAAGTGGGTGGTTTATTTGCATCTTTTGAATTTGGTGAAAATGGCCCTCAGAGAATAAAACATGCTTGCAAACCTGGTGAGAGTAGTCAAGCAGCTCTGCTCTTTAGCATTGCAATACTGCAGTCACGGTTACACAACAGTCCATTTGTCAATGCACTTGCAGGTCATAGGACAGACAGCTTATTTGATTGGTCCAGGCCAATAGTGGGATACTCACTCTTTGGATAGTATAATTCTCAGTCCCTAGTGCACTTTATATAGACCCAATCTGGATGGATTTTTTTATGATGGTTTGCACAGGAGTAAAACAACCTTTCGTAATGTTTACATCAAAGTAGTACTCGTAGTAGTGCTGTTGATAAAATACAAATATGTCATCCAATGGTAGGAAGATGTTAACCTTTTGTGTTGATATTGGCAGGTTAAATATTGAAAGAAAAAAAAAAAAACATTGTCAAACATTGTTTTGAATGCAATCCTTCTGTTGTTGGTTTAGGTACATTGTCGAGGAAATTCAACAAGCATATGTTTGTTATTATTTTTTATACAAATGTTGCTCATGCAGTATGTTTGCTCACTAGATGTTGGAGATGGGAATTTGCCCTGAATTGGTTATCACATTCTGTAATGTTAAAAACTTTTGGAATGGCCAACAAACTTTTAAATTAAAAAAGCAATAGACTTCAAATGGATTGGACGTCTACTGGTGATAAACTCATTGTTTGCTGTCCAATGTTCCTGTAAGGGTTAATGACTTGCCACCACTGACTGAGACAGATTTCTCTCGGAAACAGAGTATGTGGTCATATTAGACATGAGATTTAATCACCCGAGATGTGAGAGTTAATTATGAGAGTGTTTGGCCCAGTCATGTGATTATTTTCTCTCCAGCAAATCGCTTTAGTCCTTGACACTTATATACAGACAGTGGGTGTTTTGGATGAGAAATCTTAGGACATTCCAAGTTCAAAGTCTGAAGTAAACAGAAACAGAAATAAATCATTAAAAATAAAAACACACCTCAAACAAGGAGAATTGGTTGAAATTGGTTAAAATACATTTATCTTTATTTTTTTTTCCATTTATTACATTTTTTTTTAATTTATTTTATATACATCATTATATATATATAAATATTTTTATTTATTTGTCTTAAATTGCCCATTGGAAAATATGTTCAGGCAACACTAATATTATAATTTTGTGTTAAATTTGGGCCGCAAACTATTCTCCCGCGGCCTGTATTTGGCCCCTGGGACCGCAGGTTTGAAACCCTGTCATATGAATGTAATAACATTTTATGCTGCAGTAAAAAAAACAACATCTTTTGTTTAAAATATATATATATATATATATTTATGACTCTTAATATTACCCCATCCTACTTCTCTTTCCTAACACCAAAACAGATGCAGTCTTGTGTAACACTCTCGGAACCAGTTTCATCCAGTTCGCGAGGTGTTGCCAAGTAACCGGCTGTGATGTGTGCGATAATCGGGGTGTCCACTGTGTGAAAGCTGGAGTTTTCCCCATTTTGCACTCGATATTACATAAGCATTCGGAAAGCAACACAACATAAAACTCATTTTCTGATATTACTTTTAACAGAATTTGAAAAGTAAAGTAACTTGTCTAGCAGACTACGTACAGAATGTATATATACTTGTATAATGTCATCCATTTGACTCAATTTGCATGTAGGCCTCCATATTAACCCTTTAATGTACAAAATATGATTTAAAAAATAAAGGTCTTATATAATGTATATAGTATATAATATTGTATAGGTCAGGAGTTTTAAATTTTAGACGGTGAGGCCAATAATTTGCAGTATTTTTGCAGTATTTGTGTTGCCTGCACATATTTTGCAATGGCCAATATAAAGAAAAACTAAACAAAAAAAGCTCTAAATCAATTGAATGAATGGATTAAAACATTTGTTTTTGGCAAAAAAATCTGTTCAAATAAGCCCCCTTCCCCACGATGTGTTTTTTATGTTTCTCTCTTTCTTCATTGTGTTTTTTTCTAGCTAGTATGACTCTCATTGCGATTTGTGGTTATAAAATTTGGGATAAATGGTTGACTTGAATAGGCGTACCTGTTGCCAAATATAATCCTTATTTGTCCTGGCCTTTCCTCGCTCACCTCCTCCTTTTTTCCCAATCCCAGCTGACCTGGTTGGTGAAGGTATATAAGGGCAGCCACTGCCTCTCACCAATTCCATCTGACACCTGCCATGGCATCCTTCGCCATCAGCCGTCATCTTGCGCTGTCCTTCCACAAAAACCTACGCCTCAGCGTTACAGGTAAAGCCATTGTCCTGTTCAACAAATACAAATATCTGTATAAAAGTCCTTTTTTAATTTCATAATCACTGTAATCAAAGTTAAATTTGATTTGTATCTTTTTCACTGTTTACCTTGTATACAAGAACAGACATATCTGGAGTATTCATGCCATTTAAATAAAAAAATGTAGTCCTTTATTTCTTCCAGTCAAATCAATGAAGACTATTTCTTCATGAAATTTAACCAATGAGAATGTGTTTCGAGAGGATAAGGGAAACTTTCTAGGTATTTTAAATATAGGTCAAAGTGAAAATCACAAAGGTCAGATTGGGTTTTATGAAAGCGCTTGACAAAGTTATGTAATCTTGATAATGTTTGACTAACTTATGTCGGCATGAAGACAGGGAAGGTTAAAGTGCAGGTGGAAATCAATATAAGGTACTTTAGTTTTTGGACTATAAGTCGCTACTTTTATCTCACAATTTGAACCCTGGTGCTCATTATTTTTGGAGGTAAATATTTCCAGATGGCATTTTAAATGGAAATTTTCTCAGAACCCTGATAAAATGGCTTTAAAGATTTAATAAAGAATGTAAAAAGGAAAAAAAAACTCCACCTTTGCATTTTCAGGATGTCGTTATGCTAGCAAAGCGGCCCCAAAAGCCCAGGTGGACTTTGATTATGATGGACCCTCCATGAAGACCGAAGTCCCTGGGCCGCGATCACAGGTTAAGGACACACACAAACAAGTAGCCAGTTGATAGATATGTAATCATATTCATATGCCGGACTTTTGCTTCTCTCTTTAGGAGCTAACAAAACAACTGGGAGAAATTCAGGTAAATTGAAGTGTGTTTGTGTGAAATGGTGCACATGCGTGAGTGTGTATTACGGTTGAGTACATTTTGAAGTGGAGCTCCAGGATTACAAAAAAGATATGAAAAATTAGACCTACCTTGCATACATTTGGGATGTGGGAGGAAACCCGAGTACCCGGAGAAAACCCACGCAAGCCAGGTAGAACATGCAAACTCCACACAGTGAGGACCAACCTGAGATCGAACTCTCGACCCCAGAACTGTGAGGCCGACGCACTAACCACTCATCCGCTGGGCCGCCAAATATATTTATTAATTTAAAAAAAAAATCATCCATCTATTTCTCCCGCTTACATTGATTTAATATAACGAAATACAATATTTATTCATTGTACAATAATATAATTGAGTCTGACATCCACATACATGTAGACCACACTTGACTAAAATGTCTTTATTTTTTTATTTTTAAATAACTACTCTATGTATCTGCGTCTGGCACGGAATAGCATCCTCAATTCTATCTGCCCAGTGAACCAGTTAAATTGAGCCTGTAGCACTAATGCTCTGCTACCACTTGCCTCTGTCCTCGTTTTCTGCGTTCTTTTGCAACGTTATTGCACAAGTGATGCTTGTATTCATCATCACGCCAATTATTGAGAGTTGTTTTTACAAAATGGTGGGGTCTTCTTTTGCTAATTTAAAAAATATATAAAATGGAAAGGAATAAAAACTGAAATACGCTAATTATGAGCCCCAGAGGAACTCTAAAGTTGATTCTTTTTTTCCCTCCCAAGTATTTAACTCCTTGCCTGCCCATGACAACAATAAAACAAATACAAACAAACTAATTAGATAATGAAAGTGTCCATTAAAATACACGCGAGTATTAGTCGCAGGTCCAGCAAGTTAGTGAAATTGTGATTTCTAGTCTGGAAATTATGGTATCAGCTATTCACGTTTTTATTAAATGGAATTAATGTTGATTGACTGATGTCATTAATTATTAAAAGCATGAGCAAGTACTTATAAGCTAAAATAGTCAGTAGAATAGATTCCTACATGAAAGTACCACAAGCAACAGTGCAGTTTCTTGAATGAATCTTGTACTGACTTAGAAAAAACATAATAAGAGTGACAGCTGCAAATATGTACACTTTGTTTTCAGCTCGCGGTAGTTTAATACCTGCGATGCAGTCATCTTCTGGCACTGTGAATGAGAGAGCACATTGGAGCGCGCTGCCCGGCAATTCCGTATGGCCACAGGGCCCAGTGGCTAAATATTAATCGAGCGTGATAACAAAATGAACCTTAAAATCAACTCATTCAAGCGCAGTGAAAGGAGACTAACACGACACATGCAAACGGAACTGCCATCTGGTGTAGGTAAAGTACTGACTGCCATGGATTCAACTTTTTTGTCAGTGTTTGAAATCTGTCAGCTGGAAACCCCTCAGTTACTTCCTTTCCTTCCAAGCCAGCTTTTTTTGTTTATTACAGTTGAAGTCTTTTTTGTATTGTTTTTGAAATACATTTACAATGAAAAGAGGTGGATTTTCTTAATTTAAGCTCCTCGAATACCACCAGTGTAATATTCCTCCCTCTCAAAATCAAATGATTTTTTTTTTCAATTTAGTCCAGGTGTCTTTGCACTTGTGCACATTTTTTTCTTTTTATGAGATTGTTCCCGTTTGATCCTGCGATTGGCTGGCAACCCATTCAGGGTTTCCCAGACGGTGGTCTAAATATGATATGGTTTTAAATTCAATTGTGTTTGTTTTCTGAATAGAAATTATGTCTCTTCCCAGAATGTTGGCGCCGTCAACTTTTTCTGTAACTACGAGGAGAGTAGGGGAAATTACCTGATTGATGTGGATGGCAACCGGATGCTGGACATCTACACTCAGATCTCCTCTATTCCTATTGGTTAGTGGCAAAAGTGCACGCTGCAGTTATCAATGCATAACCTGAGTAATGATCAACAATGCATCATGACTAGAGATCATGTCTTTTTCAGAGGATGGTGTTTATTTATTTTGAAGTATCAACTCATTGTCTTTCCTCAGGATACAACCACCCTGCTCTCCTCAAGCTAATGTCTAACCCCAACAATCTGGTAGGTGTCCATCTCAATATCATCTCCTGCCAATAGGTTACAATTCATTGTGTTGAATCCCGTTGGGTTGCAGAGTACCATTGTGAACAGACCCGCCCTCGGAATTTTGCCACCAGAGAATTTTCCTGACAAAATTACAGAAAGTCTTCTTTCAGTGAGTTACTTTCACGCAAACTAGATCTTCTCGATTTAGTATTCATGTTTAGTAATGTATGGTATAATGCTTGCTGTTTAGCTTTCTTTAATTATATATTTTTGTCTTTTTCAGGTAGCTCCGAGTGGAATGAGCCGGGTGCAGACAATGGCTTGTGGCTCATGCTCCAATGAGAATGCTTACAAGGCCATGTTTATCTGGTATAGGGTGAGGACACTACGTATGCACTCTGGCAAAAAGAAACTAAACAAAAAAAGATTTAGCAAAATGACTGTAGATGTTTAGTTATGCTGATTATTATAGAAGCATGATGTTTCTGAAGATGATTGGTCAGAAGTTTGTGACTTCTGTGAATGGAATAAAAACATTACAGGGGAGAAACATCATAATTTGTGCATGGAAGGGTTAAACATCATATAAGTCGCTGGCGCTGACAAACTATGAAAAATGTATAATTGCGAGGCGCCATTTTAAATGTGATTTCAAACCAAATGTTGATGCAATTTTCTCTCAATTCTTGATGTAGAATAAAGAACGAGGTCACAACTCACCATCAGAGGAAGACATCAAATCCTGCATGGTAAACCAGGTGAAGAAAACACTATTCTTTGGATTCTCCATCTTTCTGTCAATCTTAGTTGTGACCCTTTAATTTTCCCTTTTTTTCCGCAGGGTCCGGGTTGCCCAGACTTCAGTATTTTATCTTTCATGGGCGGTTTCCATGGCAGAACTATGGGTAAGTGACAAATGTAAGATTTACAGAAACAAATATCACTTTAGTCTATTGGGAAAAAATCCAACTTCAATTTCCTTTTTTTTCCCCCAGGTTGCTTGACAACGACACACTCAAAAGCAATACATAAGCTGGATGTGCCCGCTTTTGATTGGCCGATTGCCCCATTTCCCAGACTGCAGTATCCATTGGAGGAGTTCACCAGAGAGAATGCACAGGAGGAAGCTCGCTGTTTGGAAGAGGTTGGCATGCATGCATGCATGCATTTTGTTGTTTCCTCCCTTGTGTATTTCCATTGTTCGCTCTTTAGTAAAGCTGTCAATCATCAGGTGGAGGACCTGATCGTGAAATGGCGACAGAAGGGAAAGCCTGTAGCTGGGATTGTTATTGAACCCATCCAAGCTGAGGGAGGAGATAATCACGCGTCGGTGGATTTCTTCAGAAGTCTCCGCAAAATTGCAACCAAGGTAACAAGATAAGCATCTTTATAGATGGTTTTGTTAATAAAATGATAAATCCTGGTTGGTATTACCATTTAATACTCATTTATTAGAAAACAGTGTAACAATGTTGTTAAAAGAATTCAAAGACTTTGTACTTAGTGTTGAAATTACAAAAAAAGCTCACATTTTTATATGTTTTTACTTTCAAATTCTGGCTCTCAAGTAATAGCATTTCATGACACATCATGAAATGATTTGTTTATGGCTATCTGTAAAAAAACAAGGTTTCTGACCCCTGATTTCAAGTATTGGCCCGCACGTTGAAAATACTTTTTTTCTGATTTGTTTTATTTCACAGACTATAGTGAATTTTTCCTTTTGTTCATGCAGCATGGCTCTGCTTTCCATGTGGATGAGGTCCAAACTGGAGGAGGGAGCACAGGAAAGTTCTGGGCCCATGAGCACTGGGGCATGGACGATCCTGCTGAAATTGTGTCCTTCAGCAAGAAGCTCCTGACGGGGGGATACTATCATAAGGTCGAATTACAGGCTGATAAGGTTTGACATGTTTTACTGCATACGTCATAGTTGGTTTTATAGCTCTTTTTACTTGTAATCTGAGAATTTTTCTTTTGGACAAAATACTTATTAGTCATGGTCATGTTTTAGTTATTTCTCAATGTGTTATTTTTACTTTATTTCTGCTTTTCAAATGCATAGCTCACGTTATTTAATAGCTTACAAGGAAGTATACATGACATGTTCTACTCTTACGTTAGCATGCTGTAGCTAGCAGTAAAAGAAAGCTTAAATACTAGGCTCGATTTTCACTAAACATGGAAATCATTATAAAAAAATTAATGATGACTAAACTGAAATTGTATGTTAAACATATCTTGTTTTTATTTAAAAAATCAATTAATCCACTTAGTTAGGAAAGCCGTAGGTAGAAAAGAAAAATGTTGCAGCTTATAGTCCAAAAAATACGGTAATTAGAATACAGTGTAACCAAACAAATCTTCTCTACACATTGATGGGGGGTTCGATTGCTGTGATAGCATTGTCACATTAATTTTTTTGCCTGTTTTCAGCCCTACCGCATCTTTAACACATGGATGGGCGACCCTTCAAAGAATGTGTTACTGGCCGAGGTGCTCAATGTGATTCGCAGAGAAAACCTCTTGGTAGAGGTCAATCGTTCGGGGAAAGCCTTGATGAATGGCCTGTACGATTTACAGGTAATGTATTTGAGCCATGTTAAAGTCCATTTTATACTCAATGTAAAGCTACTTTTCTATTGACTTACTTTTTTTGAAGCAATTTGAAGTAGTTGTACGTGAAGAATCCCAAATCGTATTTTGAACATTGCAATATAGTATATTTCTATTTGATACTGATGTTTGCACTTCCCAAAAACTAGAGTATGCTTAATTAGCAATGCATAGCTCTGAAAATCAGCAATGGGTTCTAGCTTGACGTTAAATAGAGCATGACCTAGATGTCTTTGCTCCTCAGGCTCAGCATCCTGGCATCCTGAGTCGGGCTCGAGGACAGGGAACCTTCTGCGCCATCGATATCTGCGATGATAATACACGCAACGACATCCTTCTAAAGGCCCGTAACAAGGGTATGTGATCTTTCACTCTTCAATTATTTTGTCTTGTTTTTTCCTGGAGACAAAATATTCATGTTTTCCTACTAAAATGACATCACAACAAATAAATATACACATTCTGATATGGGATCCAAGAGTGAATTTATTTTTAATTCATTCGTATAGGACCGAGATCTCAAACTTGTGGCCCACTGGACAATATTTTGCGGCCAACCTTTTGACATCCATTTGTAGTATTAGTGTTGCACGCACATATTTTGCAAAAAATAATATATATCATTTTAAGCGAAACGGATAAATTAGTTCAAGGATCTGTTGTGGGGGGAAAAAAATCTTGTGCTTCAAATGGCAATAAATGAATACACAAAAAAGGCATAAGCATTCATATTTTTTTCTTAAATACGACATTAAAATTAATTTTGAAACATCGAAACTTCAAAAATAAATTAAACAGAAGAAAGACTAATTTAAATGAGTGTATTTTGCTCTGGAAATATGATTTGTTTATTTTGTGTTTCAAAAAATTCTGCTGCCATTGCCAAAAAAAACCCCGAATTGATCAAACCAACGTGACAGGACATACACTGATCTAATTTCTTGACTTTGTTTTGTCAATAGGAATCCTTCTGGGAGGATGCGGGGATCGCTCCATCCGTTTCCGTCCATCGCTGGTCTTCAAGGAGTACCACGTGCACCTTTTCCTCAACATCTTCAACGACGTGTTGGCTCAGATCAAATGAAATGCCAAACAAGGACATTCCTTGACGCAATTCTGCTATAGGCAAGAGGGAGGGGAAGCTCCTTGTAACATCCATGACCAGATAATCACAAAGCACAGTAATGAAAAAGACCCTTGAATGAGCCAAGGTAAGGTGAGATTACCCAAACCATAACAAGGATAACATTGTCACCGTACATGTGATGTCATTAAGATGTAGATTAACATCTTCACGCACAAATTATGACCTGTTTTGTTCTTAATGTTTTGATTACGTTCATATAGGACAGGGATCTCAAACGTGCGCCCCCAGGGGGCACTTGCAGATGGCGGGTCAATTTTTGTCTTGTTGGAGTTGAAGTATTTTGCGATGGGCAATTTTAAAAGGTGAGGAATAATTTTGAATAAATTGAATTATTTGAAGTATCCATTTTGGATTTGCCAATTGGACAACTGTTATGGTTACGGTTTGGATCATTAGCTTTGTTCATTGTTCTTTTTTTACCACCTAATGGCCAGGTTTATAGAAGGAAAAAGCAGAAGAAAGTTACGTGATATAAATAGATTCATCTAAACTGTTTCAAAAGTCTTTCATAATCAACATGCTTTTAAAAAAGGTTTGGACATCGGCTGAGATTTTTTATTTTTTTTAATTGGCATTAGCCTTTGAAAACACCATATCTGTAATACCTCCAATTTAAATAGTTACTAATTCCAAAAAACTAATTCAGAAAAAGCCAGGAGTGCTAAAAATTCAAAATGAAATAACATTAATTTGAAATAAATTCACTTAAAAACATCAATTTAAAGAAATTGGAAAAATGTAGACCAATTCCAATAAATGTGAATGTGTGTATTTAGCATTGAGAGTTTTATAAATGTATATTTTTTGGTTTTGAGCCCTCATATAGCTTAACTCATTGGCTGCCATGGGTGGTAATAGGCGTCTAATTCAAAAGTTGAAATGGATTGGATGCCTATTGCCGTCAATAGTTGTTTTCAATATCAATTTCCCTTTTTTACTCACAACCATAACACACTCTATGACCTAACCTGGCAGTGAAATAGTTAAGCTAACCGTAGTGGTCACTGTACCTGAAAGGGTTACATTAGTAATTCAAATCATTGACATTTCTCTATAAATGTGGGGATGGCAAAAACAAAACAAAACAAAGCGAAGCAGAATCTGTCACATCTTAAAAGACGTCGTAGACACGAGCACAAATTCCATCACTATATTCTGTATTCTTTGCCAAAAACATCAACCAGCCTTTCTCAAAACACATCTTTCACCAGCTTTTACCAACACAACAAACTGTGTATCTTTCATCTTTAAAAAGATGTCATCATTTAGGCAAGGACATCGCAAAACAAGGCCTCTTTAGTCCAACCGTCTTAAAAATGCAAAACTGTTATTTACACACAAAAATCCCTTTCTTTCATGGTACAAATAAATTAGACTAAAATGTTTTTGGAGGTCAGAGCAAAGTACTTAATGAGGTTTCTTTTAGTTTATTAATGGTGATCCTGTCACTAAAATGACCATAGATGCTCATTTGAGAATGCCCACAGAAATCTTTGGTACAGGATTCAGTGTTAGTGATGAGTACTACGCCAGTCTGCATGTAAGTGTCCCATTTCGTAATGATTCTGCCTGTTGTCTTGCTATGAATAGGAATGACTCCGCTTGAAATGTAGCCCACACAAATGCCAACCTTAAATTGACCTGAAAAATGTCTGCCAATTTTTAGTGCCTGCACCTGCATGAAAATAGGCATTTTTTAATTTTAAACTTGCTTTTTCTACTCATGCAAATACTGCAGCCCTTTACATAACTTCCTTTTGCATATTTTTTTTTACCATAAAGGGACCACACTGCATTTGTGTTTAGTTAAAAAAAGTCTGTTGAAGTAAAAGTAAAAAACTAAAATATGGGATCCCATGACAATGTGATGATTTTGAACTTAACCTTGAAACAGAGTGATATTTGCTCTTTCTAGTCATGGTCTCTTGCGATGCTTGTAGATTTTACAGGTGTAATTTCAAGTTCAGCAACTCACGTTATTCTTGTGATTTTTACAAAGATGTAGCACATGTCTAACAGCTTTATAACACACGTAAATGTTTGTGTCATTTCGGAAGATGCAGAATGAATTACATTTAGTTCATTGGCTGCCATTGATGGCTACAAATCTGTAATTCATTTAAATTCCCCTCATACAAATGGATTGGACGTCTATTGCCGTCATTGGCAGTTAAAACGCTTCTTCATGTTGGACTGTTTTCGTGAATGTTCAGAAATGCGTATCACGTACGATACCATCCGTCTTGTATGAATTACCGTAGTTTAATGCTGGGAATACCATAGTAATAATCTTTCTCCACTCCTCAATCTGGATTATTTACACATACACATACATAAACTTCTTCAAACATTTTGCACTTGTGATAAAAATCTAGATGATTATTGATGTAATTATTTTTAGATGGCTATAACTGTTGTCTTTTAAATCTATAAACACACTGTCAACGTGCTGTGATAAATAAATTACGTTTTGATCAATTTGTCTCTTAGTTTTATGTGTTAAATACTATGACATTTGTCATCACTGCAAGTAATTTTGTGACAAAATAATAGAGGTATTCAAATAACACTATGTTAGAATCCTCAATTGTCTTGCCTACATTTGCAACACGTAGTCATGTAGTATTTCAAGTACTTTTACAGTGTTTCGTCACTTTTAAATTGAGTAAACGTAGCCCTTGAACTTGGGTGGCAGAAAACTCATACAAGGGGGTTCACGTCTACGTGACAACGTGGCGCTTCAAAGCCAATAAGAAGGCTCGGAGCGATCGTATTTAAGATGATTGGTTAAAAGCTTCTCAGCCACTGTCTTGATTGGGTATTCAAATATCAAATCCCTCCCCTCTCGACAGCTTTATTTAAAGGTAAAGAGTGCCAACGCGGACAGAGTTTCTGCGTGGCGTCAAACTTTTCATCGAAGGATCCCAATTAACTTGGAAGACAGTGGTAAGTTGTTCATTAATACATATTTTTAGCTCGATAGCATTTTTAAAAAAGCATAAAATACAGGCTTTTCAAAATACGATCGCTCTCCATCGTGTTCCATTTGCATGGCAATGAATTGACCCTAACTGCTAGTCTTGTTAGTTATTAGGATGATGAAAGTTACATTTACGAATGTTTTTCTCTTGTGAAGTAGTTATAAAACTATAACATGCAATTCATATTACAAACGATGTGAAATAAAACATTTCTGCGTGGAAAGTTCACATGCTGATCCTAATGCTCCTAATTGTTACATTTCTCAAGTAGATGAATGATGATTCGGGATTTCCTTAAAAGGAAAGGGTGACTCTTGCCAAATTTTTGTTACAAATCGCTCCACTACTATTTGATCAAAAGTAGTTGACTAAACTTAAGCAAACTTAATATCCTGGTTAGGATGTCTTTGTCCCCCAGTTTCCATTCCCCACTGTGACAATGGGTGTGTCCCTTTTTTGTCCAAGTGAGTTAATGTAGCAAATTGGATGGCCCATCTCTGTCACTTGACTGTAGCTTCATGATATTTTTCAGCTAGATCCATACTTTGCATTCAATATAATCATGAAATGTGGCCATTTTCAGGTGCTAGCAGGTGATCCAAATGTTGCTGAAGTCCCTCGCATCCTTGTGTCTCCTGGCTGCCACAGCCTTTGCCGTCCCAGCTCAGGAGAAACGTGTCCATCACCACGCCGACTTGAGCGACCACGCCCACAATGACGGTGAAGGCTTCCAGTACGATCACGATGCTTTCCTGGGCAAGGAGGAGGCAAAGACCTTTGATCAGCTGACTCCTGAGGAGAGTAAAGACAGACTGGGGTAGGTTTGGCTTTTGTCTGAATAACAGGGACTGCTACACATCATACACGCGTCATATTCCTCGTGATATTGAACACTTACTAAATTGTTACTTTTTTCAAGGTGGTATTTTGGTAATGTTGTCGTTGTCATAAGCACAGAAGAAATTACGATTTAGAAAGACGACACATCATCATATGGCAATTAAATCTCGTCATGAATAGTGTCCAAACTGATGACTGGTCTATACAGGAAAATTGTGGGACGCATTGACCTCGATAAAGATGGCTTCATCAACCACTCAGAGCTGCATTACTGGATCAAACACCGACAAAGGAGGTACATCGAGGAGAACGTGAATAAGCACTGGGACGACTATGACAAGAACCAAGACGACAAGATAGCCTGGGGCGAGTACAAAAACACCACCTATGGATTCTACCTCGGTAAGTTACACTCCATTCTCATGGGAATATCTGTCAGTCTGTTTTTTTTTTGAACCCGCGAACACTTCTCCCTTCTCAGGCGAGGAGTTTGACGACATCGAGGACAAAGACACCTACAAATCCATGCTCGCCCGAGACGAAAGACGCTTCAAGGTCGCCGATCGTGACAGCGATGGGATCGCCACGCGCGAGGAATTCACGGCCTTCCTCCATCCTGAGGAGTTTGACTATATGAAAGATTTGGTCGTACAGGTACAGACTCAAATTTTATACAAAATTGTGAATTACTATTTGTTGGAATACAACTACCGTCATTTCTGCAGCATAAGCTGCATTGCCCAAATTAAAAAAAAAAAGGAAAAAATCAATAATGCCCTGTGTCCATGTCTTAATATGGGACATTTACATAGAGATGTTGCAAAGAAAACTTTAATGAAAAATATTTATTTACCAAAAAACTATTAACACCAAATATGTCCTTTGCACTCAGTGGCCTGCAGAGGGAGGCAGACACCAAAAGTATTAGTTGCGTAAGTCTGAAACAAGGGGAAGGGGGGGGGGGGGGGGGGGGGGGGTCGCTAAACATAGGTACGTATTTAAATGAAGCCCCCTCTTTTAGAAAAATTAGAAGATGCTAGGGCCAATTTGGAATACTTCCACTTTCATTTGTTCAAGTAAAAAAACGGTTTATTTTAAAGTATTAACTCATTCTATGCCATTGATGGTGATAGATGTCCAATCCAATTTGACTGTGGGGCTGGCAGCAATCAAATGATCTTTCTATCCTCAATAATGGCGATGAAACGTGATCACCAATGCCAACCTTCCCAGCTAAAATGGATTTGATGTCTATGGCAGTGAGTCAGTTAATCTGCAGGAAGCAGTTTCATACCTGTCAACCTCTGCCGATAACTGCCCTTATAAATGATTATGATTCCCCTTACAAACCCCCCAAAAACCTTACGAACACCGTACGACTTGTACGGTGTTTGTAAGGTTTTTTGGGGGGTTGTAAGGGGAATCATAATCATTTATAAGGGCAGTTATCAGCAGAGGTTGACAGGTATGCATCATACAGCGCTGCATATAATGAAATGGGTGAAATATCATTCAACAAAGGTACTCTTAAATGAGTCAAAATGGTCAAAAGTCTGCATTTTGATGGCCAACATTTACAATAGGTCCAGAAAAAGACTTGGACTGGCTTGGAGAGTCTGCAACAGGGGTCCTCGAGGGCCGCTGTGGGTTGGGCCAGCATTTTGTTCCGAAACATCCAGCACAGACTCGGACTCAGTTGAAGCAACGGGGGTTGGGCTGCAAGAAGCACCTGACGGCAATCCACTGATTGCACTTGTAGGACACTAGTATTGTGGAAAGCTTGCTCTTTATGAAAACCTACATTTTGTGGAATAGTTTGAAATGAAAGCTTAGTTTTATGGGATGCTATGCCTTTACATCAAATCAAAAGCCTTTAGTGTCATCATACACCGCTGCATAGAATGAAATGGGTAAAATATCATTCAACAAAGGTGCTCTTCAATGAGTCAAAATGGTCAAAAGTCTGCATTTTGATGGCCAACGTTTACAATAGGTCCAGAAAAAGACTTGGACTGGCTTGGAGAGTCTGCAACAGAGGTCCTCGAGGGCCGCTGTGGGTTGGGCCAGCATTTTTTTTTCGAAACATCCAGCACAGACTCGGACTCAGTTGAAGCAACGGGGGTTGGGCTGCAAGAAGCACCTGACGGCAATCCACTGATTGCACTTGTAGGACACTAGTATTGTGGAAAGCTTGCACTTTATGAAAACCTAGATTTAGTGGAATAGTTTGAAATGAAAGCTTAGTTTTATGGGATGCTATGCCTTTAAATCAAATGAAAAGCCTTTAGTGTCATCATACACCGCTGCATATAATGAAATGGGTAAAATATCATTCAACAAAGGTGCTCTTCAATGAGTCAAAATGGTCAAAAGTCTGCATTTTGATGGCCAACGTTTACAATAGGTCAAGAAAAAGACTTGGACTGGCTTGGAGAGTCTGCAACAGGGGTCCTCGAGGGCCGCTGTGGGTTGGGCCAGCATTTTTTTTTCGAAACATCCAGCACAGACTCGGACTCAGTTGAAGCAACGGGGGTTGGGCTGCAAGAAGCACCTGACGGCAATCCACTGATTGCACTTGTAGGACACTAGTATTGTGGAAAGCTTGCACTTTATGAAAACCTACATGTTGTGGAATAGTTTGAAATGAAAGCTTAGTTTTATGGGATGCTATGCCTTTACATCAAATCAAAAGCCTTTAGTGTCATCATACACCGCTGCATATAATGAAACGGGTAAAATATCATTCAACAAAGGTGCTCTTAAATGAGTCAAAATGGTCAAAAGTCTGCATTTTGATGGCCAACATTTACAATAGGTCCAGAAAAAGACTTGGACTGGCTTGGAGAGTCTGCAACAGGGGTCCTCGAGGGCCGCTGTGGGTTGGGCCAGCATTTTGTTCCGAAACATCCAGCACAGACTCGGTCGGACTCAGTTGAAGCAACGGGGGTTGGGCTGCAAGAAGCACCTGACGCCGATCCACTGATTGCACTTGTAGGACACTAGTATTGTGGAAAGCTTTGCTCTTTATGAAAACCTAGATTTTGTGGAATAGTTTGAAATGAAAGCTTAGTTTTATGGGATGCTATGCCTTTAAATCAAATGAAAAGCCTTTAGTGTCATCGTTTGTAAGGTTTTTTGGGGGTTTGTAAGGGGAATCATAATCATTTATAAGGGCAGTTATCGGCAGAGGTTGACAGGTATGCAGTTTGGAATGATTTTTGTCATCTCATTGTCTTTGTTGTCTACTAGCATATTATTGGGAAAAAGTTGCATTAGCACTTTTCAGAATTTTATTGTGATTTAAAAATGACTGATACTTTGTGGGGCAGTATGGGTTAAGGTCTGCAAGCACGTTTTCTTACCTGGGGGAAAAAATACTTCTTTTAGGAGACAATTGAGGACATCGATAAGAACGGCGATGGCAAGATCAGCTTGTCGGAGTACATCGGTAAGTTAGCAGCTGATCAACCGTTGCCTTTCAATCTGAAGGATGAGTGTAACATGTTGCGTGTTTGTGTCTTGTGTCCACAAGGTGACATGTACACACCAGAAGAGGGAGAGAATGAGCCCGAATGGGTGCAAACTGAGAAAAAACATTTCACCGATTTAAGGGACACCAATAAGGTAAGGTGTCCATTTGCACAATTTTCCACTTTCAATGATAAATAATATTCCTAGTACTTCCACTTACACAATACCAACACTAGATGGTTCCAGTGTAATGTTTCTATTCGTACCGAATACCAAATGACAGGTTCCCCCCAAAAGTACACAAACAGGTTACATACCTGTCAACCTCTGCCGATAACTGCCCTTATAAATGATTATGATTCCCCTTACAAACCCCCAAAAAACCTTACAAACACCATACGGTGTTTGTAAGGTTTTTTGGGGGTTTGTAAGGGGAATCATAATCATTTATAAGGGCAGTTATCGGCAGAGGTTGACAGGTATGAGGTTAAGTGACAAATGCTACAAATATGTAGGAGTTCAATCTTTATAAACGTGCATTATATGTCACACAGGATGGTCTCATGGACTTTAATGAGGTGTCCAATTGGATTTTGCCCGGAGAAGTTGACCATGCTGACAATGAAGCCTCACACTTGATCCACGCGACAGACACTGACAAGGTAGCCTTGCCACACACGTGACACTATACACGTACTTTAATACTTTTGGAAAGTGGTTGTGAAAACTTGACAGGTACATGCCCAAAAATGGACAGCCAAAAATACATTGCATGAATGGATGTAGAAATATCAATCAATTGATAACAGGTAAGAATGACACAGGAGACTGGGGTGTCCAGACTGCAACCTGTTTTTATTTGCATGCACCAAATTTGAAAAATATTGTTGAAAATGGCCCACACAAAGCTTTAATTCAGATGCAATTTTCAGATGTAACACAAGATTGAAATATTCGCTTTATACAGAGATTAGAGAGGGTCGAAAGGTGGCATCGCATTGAAATCTATGTAAGAAAATATTTGATTTAACCATTTTTATCTGTCTAAAAAGATTGGATGTTTATCGCCGTCTGTGGTAGCCAATGAATCGATACTTAAAACAGGATTTCAAGTTGGCCCTTGCATTTTTTTTAAACCGGTCATAGGAGGAAATAGTTTGTGCACTCCTTCAGTAGATGGTTTGAGTCATAACCCCAACTGGCATAATTCTTGAATAATTGTGACTAAGTCATGTTTTAATTAACACAGACTAATTCTCTCCTGGCTTAATTTCTCTTCCTCAATCATACCAATGTCGGACGCAAATGCGGCAATCAATCATCTCATCAGGATGCGAAAATAACCAAGAAGGAGATCTTGGCCAACTGGAACATGTTTGTGGGCAGCCGGGCCACCAATTACGGAGAAGATTTAACAAAGAGTCACGATGAACTTTGAGGAGCTGTCGCGCCCCAAGTGGAGCCTTGTGTTATTTCAAATGGCGTCCGTGCGCCACTTCTGGCACCGGTCGCGGGGTATCGTCACCCTCAAAGAAACTATTCCACATGCAGTCACATACCGTGTATGTGGTCACAGGTGATTTGTACTCTGACATTTTTTTTTTTAATCCAAGTTCCAAAATATTTCAATCAAGTCCTAGGAATCTGAATATCTTCCACCGTGCACTGATATTAAACGGTGTTTTGAGTTTGACCTTTTAATTCTCAATAATACCAAACTATAGCATGGTGACATTACACTATTGACCACCTTGTTGTTATTTGACTTGAATATCTTCAATGTTCTTTTTTTGTACTTTTCATTTAAAGTGATTTTATTGGCTTTTCTAATTGGAATATTTTAATAGTTGTTTGAATGACTTACAATTTAACAACTTTATCTCGTCAATTTGCTGTGTAGGTCAGAGACCACTTAGTTCAAATGGTAATGTTACTGCAAATTGGACAAATAGTTTTATTTTTTATTCTGGAGTATTTGTCCATTGTATATTGGGACCAGTCGCTTTTCACTATTTTTCCTAACTACTACTTCCATTTATTGTTGCTTTTTGTTTTCCCCATCCTCCCTGTTACTGATTAACAGGATGGACTTCTGACATTGTCTGAGATGCTAGACAGGTTGGATTTCATCAAGATCAGCACCATAACAGACTTTGGAGCTATGAAGGTAGACGAGCATGATGAACTCTGAACATAAGTACCACTAAAGAGAATAAAAATGTCTGTTTTACAATAACAGCACTCTTCTAAACAGCTTGTCAAGTGTACCATATTGTGACTAAGACTGAGAAATATGACGATATAGTTAAAATTACTCTAATAGTGATAAATGCACGAGATATTAGGAGGGGAGAAAAAGTTCTTTAAAAATAATACCGTATTTTTCAGAGTATAAGTCGAATTAGTAAAAAAAAACATCACTGGACAAAAGAGTTAACATTTTTGAAGGAAAACTATATATGTTTGCCATTTATTGCCAATTGTACCAAGAAACAAAGTCACTAGTATTAATTTAGGAACAAATATAACAAAATGTACTGAGAACTTCAATAATTAAATCAAACAACTCAATCGATATCAACGCCCTATCGCAGCTCGTCACGGGCTCATCCAAAGTATGACAAAAAAAATACGACTTCTAATCTGGAAAATATGATACTAATTGCCTTGTCTTTCACACTTGCATTACTGGACGAGCTTCTTTGGCCTTGAGTTCGACTCCAGCGCCTGAAAAACCTGTTCCTCCCTGTCAAACAGACACCAAACCAAAATCTTAACAAAATTTATAAAAAATAAATAAATAATGTTACTGTGTACTGCATACTGTATTCTACTATTGTACTAAATAACATGAAATACAGATACATACCCTCTGGATTGGGATGATGTCTTTGTCAGAAAGCTTTTCTCCATTCACGGGATCCGTCATGTCTATCTTGATGAGCCTCTCCACGCATTCCTGCGTTACCACGCACCCCCTGAACACAATGCGGAGAGGGGTGAGCCCACCTTTCCAAACTTTCCTGCGAAATCATGCGTGAGTTATTTGGATGACTCACGAAGGTCGCAGGACAGCGCAGGGAACGCTGTTGCCTAAAATATCTTTGGTGACTGCACACACGTACCGGTCCTAAAAAAAGAAGAATAAAGACAGGTTGGTGAAACTGTGACTATAGTGTATTTTCCGGACTATAAGTTGCACTATTTTCATAGCTTGGATGTGCCTGCAGCTTATATAGTATTAATATTTCACGTTTCGTTTCTACAAACTGACCTGGCGGTTAATTAGGGCAACTCGGGCCAGGCTCGGATCTACCGGGTTAAAGCGAACTGTTATCAGCTCGTTCATCTTGATTGGCCGTCCTGACATCGGACACAACACGGTCTTGCTCTGATGAGACATTGGAGAAGAAAGGGTCAGTCGCTGAAGCAAATTCTTTGCTTCCGGTCACATTTTGAAGCCTGTGGACAAGGTCAGCTGATCATCGACGTATAAACAAACAAAACAGATAAAGGACACCATGACATTAAATTTGAAGGCAAACGGTTAAAAGGCATCTCACTGGGCAAGTATTCAAAAGGTAAGTCATTCACTGTCACCCTAGTTCAGGTATTGGTGTTGTTATAGTTAGTAAAAGTGGTTAATTGATGGCCAGATGTCCAATCCATTTTAACTGGGAGGAACTGGAAGCGATGAGTCGACTACTCCCAGCTAAAATGGATTGTATTTCTATTGCCATTAATTGCGAGGTCAAAAAACAATAGCTTCTTTGTGTGTTTTTCTTATTACGATTTAAATAAATGCTTTCCCCCAAAATTGATTCTTGAATCTATTATTTCATTTCATTTATGTATTGTCCATAACTAAATATGTACAAGCAACACTAATACTACAATTGGATGTCAAATAGGGGCTGCAAAATATTGTCCTGCAATTTACAGAACTGATTTTTTAACATCTTTGGACAGAATGTGCTAGGATTTACAGCAAGTACAATGGACCATATTTAGTTTTTTTAAGGGTTAGCTTTTGTTTTTTGATGGTAGCGATTGTGTAAACTAAATTACCACAGCTGGCTTTTAGCTTCCTCAAGTTAATCCATACGTGTCCGAAATAAAATGAGTTTGAATTCTTGGCAATACACTGGGAAGTAGAAAATTCACATTTTCAGCAAATTTACATCCAAGGCAGCCACTCACTGGTTTCTTGAGAAGGGTGGGCTTTGCTACTGGGGTCAGTGAAGGAACCCAGAAGCTTGGCAAATTCTGGCTGGAGGAGGCCACTGAACTAGTGGAGGAGGAGGAGGAGGATGATGATGATGATGCTGTTGCTGATGAAGAACTGCTGTTTAGTCCGATCTTCTCACCTACTTTGCTTTGCCCTAAAGCAAAAAACACGGTTGATACATTGCGAAAATAAATACCCAACAATAGAAATGTAATTATTAGTGTTGGGTGTTTAATTTTCTGCGCAAGCCATGATAGCATGTAGTATGCAGTCATTTAATTTTGAAAAATAAAAAATAAATACTTATTGTTATCTGTATCCAAAGCAAAAAAAAAAGAGTATTGGTGCAACCCTAGTGATGATCACAGTTGGATTTTGACAACCACATACCCGAAATGAAAGGGTTGATGGGTTTAGATACGATGCTGTTCTCCCTGGTTTTAAACTTTTCCACTTTCTCACGTTCCTCTGACTTGGACACCAGCTGACTGTCAGTCTTTTGTGCTTGTTTCTGCTTCTCGTATGCCTTGAAAAAAAAATCCAGGAAAATGCTGTTTATTGTCTATAATACTGGACGACTCGTGAACTGCTACGATATTATGAATACATTCCAACATCCTCAAGAACTTACTTTCATCTTTCTGGCAATTTCTGTCTTTTGATGCAGAATGTATTCAAGAATGGCTTGTTTTTCATACAAGAATCCATCCGGACTGACAAACAAAATGTTCATGTCATGAAGAATCAGTATTTTTGAAAATTATTGTTTAGAAAGAGTATTGAAGAACATACGTAACCACAGGATTCTGACAGGGCTGCAGGGATAAGCAGCAACAGTCAAAATCTTTAATGGCGTCTTTACCCAGGCGGATGCTCTGTGTGCCGTAACCAGACGCCGCTGACGGGAAAAAAGATATTAGCCACGTACAAAAATTGCAACTGATTTTAGCAGTGTTACTTAATCCTCACCTGTATCTTTCTTTTTCTCGTGGTATGTGTAGACGGCTCCAGCAGTGCAGTTCTTTCCGTGGCGAGTCATTTGCTCAGTGTAGTGTGACCAGTTAATTAAATTTAAGATCGCAGCTCGTCGATAACACGGAAACACGTTTTATTTAAAAAGTATGGAGACGGAACCGTGTTTAGAATGAATCAGTCATTCTCACCAGTGTTTTTTCTTTTTTAGATTGCATGAAATTAGTATTCCCTCACCGATCGAGTAAACAATTGTTTCCGTTCACGGGCGCGCAGACAATGACGTCATATTGTGTCGCAAAAAATTAACGTCACCTTGTATAGTACAGTGCGTTCATGTTAGGTACTACTATATCATACTATTCATTCATTCTGGAGCCTAAATTGACTTTAACCTTTCAGTTTTACATTTCAAATAAAATAAAATAACTCTAATCCTATGATAAATTCACTAATCTTAATGAAAAATGCACTTTCTGTAAGTCTGAACCTGTTGTGCATTTATTTTATCACCTTGCTTATATGTAATATCTTTTACACTTACTTGTACTTATAATAATGTTTTTATTACTAGATTATTATCTCGGATAACTGGGAGAAAGTTGATGAATTAAGGTTAAATGCCACATGACTATATTCAATTTTTTTCCACTGTCTTTAAAAGAAGTTTAAATCCCCAAATGTCATTTTCCTGATGAGAAAACTATCCTACGTGCTTTAGATAACTTGTTTATTTGTCCGTCTTTCAATAGCATTTCCTGTCTTTGCTACTGTGAATTTCCTGTGAGCAGATCCCCCACCCATTGCAAAAATCTACATCTAACACAACTGTGTTGCAGTATATATACTGTAAATATAAGATACATCATCATTACTATCCATCACTTATATCAGAGTAAGCACACAACATGAGCAAATGAGAAGCATAATGGTCTATATATCCCTAAAAGGGGATGTCCAAACAAACACCTGTTGATCCTCGAGTTTTTATGTTATGTTATGTGCAGAAATATTCAAGCAGTAACTGTCTTAATTAGTGCTGATGGAAGGATTCATCAGTATTAAAAAAAAACTTCTTTCATAAACAACAATCCTCCATGGAGACCCGCCCTTCACTTATCCAGAGCATTTAACTCCTCTTTATCTGCCCTCCTTGAGCTTGTGGAATATACTGTATCACTCCATCAGCACCCTCATTTTGCAGCAGTCTTTTCCCATCCTGATTCCCACTCTTTTTCTCTTAACTTTATCAGCACATCCTTCAGTAAAATGCTTTTAGGAATTTAAATTATGTTATTTTTCTGAGGGCTGCATTCAGAAAATCAAAGTATGCCAAGTCCACCTTGAAATACTACCACTTTAATTTGTGGAAAAAAAGACCAAAATTGGGTACAACATTTTTTTAAAAATGTATTTAAGTATAAACTCTTTGGCATCATAGGCTCTAGCACCTCCGCCACCAGTGTGCTGATAAATTGCATGGAAAATTGATGAAACTAACTTTGCAGAACAAAATGAAATGTTACTTCAAGAAATTAACAAGCGAGATAGCTCAATTTATCACATTGGATTCTTTTATATCTATATAGGTTCATGTATGTAAAGCAATATACTGAAATACACATTTTCCTACATTGATTCCAACATGTCAGGTTTTGACTCTTCATCTAACAGAGAGTACTAACTCTCTACATATATTGTTAAAGCTGAGAAGTGGAACAGAACATAGGCTGAACTCAAGCTTCTTGTTTGGGCCATATTCATATTCAACGATATAGTTTGGACACCCCAGATCTTGACAGAGCATAAGCAATATAAGTGTTAAATGTCCACATTGACCTTTTCCTGGCCTCCAGAGCTGGATTCAGAGCCATCAAACATCTGCATCTCTTTATCTCCATCTCTCATTACCTCCCCCAAGCCTCCCTCCTCCATGATTCTCTGGGTGTTTGTTGTTCGCTTCCTGTCACAGAGGAAGTGCCTCACCCTGCCGTCTTGCACGCTATTGGTCCCTTCTTTGATCAACTGGGATTTTAAGGCAGTTCAAGGGCTTGCAAAAGGATACAAAAGGGATTGGGATGAGGACCCGGTCAAACTGCAGAGGAAAGTAGGCTGCTCACGATGCCTTTCTACTTTATAGAAGGAAAACACATTTGTGGTGAAGGGAAGGTAAGAAGGTTGCCGCTAACTTTACACACTTGGAAGCTCAGTTATTTTTTTGGGAACTGATGTTTGTTGTAAAATTGTATCCTACTGTTGACTGTATAGCCGCTGTCAAAGTTTTTGAGACCCATTTTTGTGTATACATGTGAGATTGTGTTGTTGTCCATATGAATTTATTTAGAATATACAGCAAAGGGACATTTTTATAGATATTTCTATGCATGTATATGCAAAATTTATACAGTTAGATATATTTGGTATTGTTTTCTTTTAAAAAATACTTTTGTTTGACCTTGCATGTAGTTTTTCAATTTATTTACCAACCATGTGGAATCAAGTCTTATCTAACTACAGTTTAGATGACAGTTGCAATTCCTTTTTGATGTATGCTGCCAGTCTTATGATTTCTTGGTGTGGCTACTCCCAATCCTTGTACCAGTGTCTTGATTCCACACGGACGCTGGACTGGTTTGGGGGGAGTTGTTCCAAGTAAGAACCACTGGAACTTTATTGCTCTTTTCACAATCATATTTCATTATGAGTCGTCAACACAGTATTGTATGTTTTCTTAAATGAAATTGATGAGAGAGAAAGAAAATGTTTCACTTTTGATGGTCAAAAATGTGAACAATGCAAAATACAGAAAGTTCCTACTGTTTGACAAGCAGATTTTGTTGATACATGTGACAAATAAAGTTCTTATCCAATGAATTTCTTGCTTTGTCTGTGTTGAGTCCAGAAAATGTTTATTCTTAATTCTTTAGTTGACACTTTTTTATTAATACCTTGCACTGAGCCTGACAAAAAAAACAAATGGAGCAATGTAATGGAGGATTTATTATTGTTTGTAATTTAGTATATTAAAAAAATATATATATATATATATTTCAAATGTAGAGTGCACTGTTGGTGTTTGTGGTTCACGTGCCTCACTTCCGTGAATCAATTCATATTAGCATAGGTTTCAGTTCCTGAGAAAAATATTCTAAAATAAGTACAAATAAGTAAAATTAGACTTAAGAGAGAGGAATTTTGACGTCAAAAAAGAGGAGAATAAAGACATAACATTCAAATAAGTGGCAGCCCCTGACATTATTAATATTCTCATTATTATTTAGTTATTTTTTATACAAGAATGGTGGTCTCGTCGGCAGGTTCAGCCCAGTCAGCCTGTCAATATGAAAAGCCCTTCTTTGTATTTATTACTGCTATACTATGTTTAAATAATTGACCCACCCCATGGCCTTGTACAAAAAGTGAAATGTAAGGGAGAAAAAAACGACACCTTGCGGCCAAAGTAGAGAACTATAGATACTAGAATGAATTAGTGTATGACATTAAGTTTGGGGACGTTCCAGTCCAGGCGGCGCCTCGTCTCCAGCTCTTCTATCAAAACTTGGAAATCTCACCACCCAAAAAGGTACTATTTGGAAAATATTTCCTTACAGTTAAATTTGACACTACCTTAACTATTTTTACAGTATGGGTTTCTTTAGTATCGATTTAAAGCTCGAGTATCACCCAGGCTACAGGTTGTACTGTACACACCTTCGTGTATTGCTAAGGCTATTCTAATAGTTATTTAATTCAATTCAACGCATGATATTTTTAAACAACATCCTGGTTTATTCTGAACTTTTCACGATGCTATGTTTAATCGGTTGCTAACTTTGAGTTCGATTCTCGCCGATGAGTTCTACTTTCACGGTTTATGTTTCTCGCGAGTTCGTGTTAAAACTTCTTATAAACGATCCATTTATCCTTTCCAAAGTCAAGTTTAATTCATTATGTTGTCAAATTTTATGAGATAAAGTCAAAGGTTTGTTAAACGTGAGTGAAACGCTAAGTTTGTGTCTAAAAGCGTCACTGTGACGTCACAGTTTTTCAATCGCCCCATGAAAAGAAAACCAATAATATTCTATCGTCTTTTATATCTAAAAATGTTTTGTTGTTGTTATTTATATATGTATACATTAAATCTATACACAGAAAGCGAAAGAAGGATATATGTGATGCATTTTGGGAAATCCCCACGGCACACACCTCAAGACAGTATTTCTCGTTTTGTTGTTGTTTTTGTTTTTTAACCTTTTTATGATACTTTATGAATGTTTAATGTCGTTATTACGTTCATATAGTACGGGATCTCAACCCTGCGACCCAGGAAACAGCTGACAATTTTTTGTGTCCCCTATTTGACAGCCAATTGTATTATTAGTGTTTCCTGCATCTGTTTTGCATGTGCAATAATAATATGGATACATTATTATATATAAAATGAATTAATAAAGTGATCTATTATTATTTTTTCAGGGGGTAGATCAATTATTTGAATAGTAACAAATACAAATCAAAAAATAAACTGAAAAAATAGATTATGTACTATTTACATTTTAAAACAAATAAATCAAACTAGTCTTAAATGGAAAAGTCTTATTTTGAGCTGCCCCAACCCAATTAGTATATTGGATTCCAAACTAGGATCCATTTAATGTATCTCATCTTTCATTTTGTAACCACTGTAACAGTAGATAGAATGCATTTTCTAATCCACCATTTTTTCATTCATATCAGTGATGTCTATGATTCGCTCTTCGTCGGTGTCCTCCATCTCTCTACTTGAAATCAAAGCTGAGACCCGTCTAGTTCTGCAAGCGTTCCTCAAACAGACATTGTCCGTCCCGTTTGTGGAGCGGCCAGGAAGAGTAGGAGGGGGCTACAAGGAGCAAAACAAATTCAGGTAACCTCCTGGTAAAATTGTTTTTTTTTCAAACTCCAATGGAATTCATTCATGGACTTTATTTTCATGTCATTGGGGGGACTATAAATCAAAGTGTATTCTTTTCACACTCCTATTTGACAGTGCTAGTGTCAAGCCAAACCCAAAGGCAAAAGATGGGTGCGATTCTCAAGGTGAAGATCCGAGTTCTGCAGACGAGAAGAAGAGAGGATTTAAGGATTTGGTGAAGCAACTGCCCCGGCGTAGTGCGCGCTCTTCTGCCAAATCTAGTTCTTTGGAGAAGGACACCAAGCCCAAAGCGCCAAATATTAAAGAGCTATCTGAGGTAAAGAAATGACCCAGTGGATAAAGATTTTCCATCCTGGCCGGGGAGGTAGAAGTCAGGATGTAAACCTGCTGGAAACCCCTCGGTTACCTTTCCCTTTTCTACAGTGTATTTTTTTTTTGTCGACATGTCAACCCTAAATGCTGACCGTTGAACCTTCTTTCTGCAGGAAGACCTTTTATCTCCCTCCTCGACATCGGAAGAAGATGACGCTGAAAAGAAAACGAAAAAACTGAGCAAAAAGAAGCTGAAAAAAAAGATTTCACAGTTTTTCAAGAAGAGAGAAAGAAAAGAGAAAGAAAAGGAGGATCATGATCAAGAGGAGAAAAAAGGAGAGGTGAAAGAAGAAGCTAATTCTCAACCTCAAAAGCCTTCCACATTGGTAATAGACGAAACAGCCGAGCCAAGTCCAACCCTTGTTCCACCTAGTAAGTTTCTCTAGTTGAAAAAAAAGAACTAAACAAACCAGCTTTGCAAACCACAACAAGCGTTGGAACCGCTATATCATTACCTAGAAACCTGATGTAATCTAACATTATTTACGCCATGTTAAGGGGTTGATTTCTATTTTCTCTTTTAGTTTAATAACAAGTTCACTCCAAAAACATAACCGTGCATACTAGCTATTGTAGCAAGTAATTAATCTAATACCAATGCTTTTCTACGCCACCTGTAAAATGACATGAAGCATAACCTTTATGTTTTTTTTTTGCCGTGGCTTTTAGATCACCCTCCTGAATTCTATTATGAAGTTGCAGACAAGCTGAGAAATATCGCCGAAAATCGGCCTTCGAGTACAAAGAAGTTGACTCCTTCAGGTACCTAACACACCTGTGTACATACAGGCATATAAATCTTACAAGGAAATAACTGTAGAATTATTTATATTTTTTTATATCATTTATATATATATATTTTTTTCATGATGTATTATTTTTATTACCCATGAAAAGTTTAGCCATGAGAAATTACAGTACTAAAAATAGTCAGTCCTTTAATGCCACACGTCCAATCGGGTCAAAACTCATGAAATGCTTTTTTTTTGCCGTGGCTTTTAGATCCCCCTCCTGGATTCTATAAACTTGTAGACAGGGTGAGAAGTGTTGGCGACGTTCGGCCTCCGAGTACAAAGAAGTTGACTCCTACCACTCCCCCGCAAGCTTCTTCAGGTACCTAACACACCTGTGTACATACAGGCATATACAGTGGTACCTCGACATACGATCGTAATCCGTTCCGAGACTGAGATCGTATGTCGAGGTTTTCGTAACTCGAGCGAACGTTTCCCATTGAAATGAATTGAAAACAAATTAATTTGTTCCAACCCTCTGAAAAAACACCAAAAACAGGATATTGGATTGGATTTTTTTTTTAAATTTCTTCTAATTCGCCATCTATTAACAAAGTAACACATAACTAGTGGTTTAATAGTAATAAAATGGGTTTAATCTAACTAAAATTGGGCGGATTTCGCCAACGGACGGGAAAGAGAGACGCACAGAGGGGGCGGGGGGTTCGGTTTTTTTTCCACGACAACGTACTCGTAAACTGAACAAACAAATTTAAATTAACTTGGATTGATATATTGATATATACACACTCAAAAATACGTTTAATGTAACTTTACACAAAACTGAATTCTAATTTTGTTTTAATCTTTTTTTTTACCTTCGTTCTGGCCGGGTTAGTTTATTTGCCACGCCTCCACCATCACGTTCGCTATCGATGGCATGCCATTGATTGTGGGTAATGAAGTTTTATTCTGAGAAAGGGTGCCATTGACTATTGGTGTTGTGTGCACGAGTATACTTCATTACCCAGAAAGCCCTCTTTTTTCTCGCGAATGCGTGTTGTGCGTTTCCTGGTCGAAACTTGTCTAAATAAATTGTTCGGTGCTCGTAGATATTGTTATTCACGAAAGAGATGCGGCAAAAAAGACAGTGCGCTACAATGATAAACAGCCTCTTATGTCATGGCCACCTGGCTTCGTCGCATCTCGAAATTTTAATTGTATCGCGAGCGAATTATTCGATCGAAATTTTCGGCGTACCACGAGCATGTCGTAGGACAAGCATGTTGTATCATGAGGTACCACTGTAAATCTTACAAGGAAGTAACTATAGAATTATTTGTATTTTTTTATATCATTTATATATAATTTTTTTCATGATGTATTATTTTTATTACCCATGAACATTTTAGCCATGAGAAATTACAGTACTGAAAATAGTCAGTCCTTTAATGCCACACGTCCAATCGGGTCAAAACTCATGAAATGCTTCTTTTTGCCGTGGCTTTTAGATCTCCCTCAAGGATTAGATAACCTTGCGTACATGTTGAGAAGTATCGGCGAAGTTCTGCCTCCGAGTACAAAGAGGTTGACTCCTCCCACTACCCCGCAAGCTCCTTCAGGTACCTAACACACCTGTGTACATACAGGTATATAAATCTTAGGAAATAACTATAGAATTATTGATATTTTTTATATCATTTTTATATTTTTGTTATATTGAATTTTTTTCATCATGTATTATTTTTTATTGCCCATAAAAATTGTAACCATGAGAAATTACAGTACTGTAAAAAGTCAGTCCTTTAATGCCACCCTTCCAATCGGGTCAAAATTCACATTAAATGATTCCATTCCTTTTTTCATCAAGCCGTGGATGACAAAGAGCTGGTGGTCCAACAGCTAGTTCAGGTTCTGTCTGTCGAAGCCGATTCTATCAACAATAAGGTGAGCTTCATGGTCATGGGATATAGGGATATACATAAAGCTGTATTTCAGCACCACATCATTACCAAGTCTCCATTTTTACTCCTGCTCCTTCCACATGTCCAATCTGGCCTACTTGGCTTTTCTATTGGATCAATCCATTTTTTTGTGATCTTGTAAAGATCCAGTTGGATCCATTTCTGCGCTCGAGTTTGGCTCGGCTATCGTACCCATCCTTCGCCAGGCTTCTGGACACCGTCAGCGACACTTGGGTACCGGACGTCCCGCTCCACCCGCCCACGGAGAGCCCGACTTTGCGCCGCATGGCCGTCTCCATGGAAGTCTCCAAGCGTATTGTGACGGCTACTGGCGTCCATCGCATGCAAGGCTATGCGGAGTGCTACATGGAGACTTTTACACCTTGGTTAAAGAGTCGAGGAGGATGGGTAAGTGCTTATTAAACAATCATGTTATATTGTTAATACGGGCAATGCCGTTTTACATTTTAACATTTTCAGATGGATTTTTTTTTAATGCAAAAAAGTGGCTAAGATCTAAAATCGTTGGAAAACATGTTTGTGCGTGTAAGGGTTAAGTGTACATCACGTGTCATCCTTAATAGAAAATGTTTTTCTACTCTATTATGAGCTTCAGCCCCATGATATATTTCATTTCATCCTCAGGAGAATGTGGTGGTTATGAAAGATCCTGACGAATACGACTGAAGACGGTGTTTCTCTTTACTACATAAATTAGGTCGATCGTGCTACTGAGGTCAGTTATTATTATCATTATTGTTGGTTATTGTTGAACCAATTTATTGCTGTGAATACTCGTCAAAATTGGATTATTGTTCCGTCAAGGAACTGTTAAATATTTTTAATGCGACTGAAGTTGGCTCAGGAATAATGACATAATGACCGTTCGTAAAATCCGCCCCCAAGATGACCATTGACTCAATTGTCTAATAAAATCATTTGGTGGTTACTGTAAGCTTCTCAAGCCTGCCAAATGCAAAAGTTAGGGATTTAACTCAAATAAAAAAGCGTTAAGGAATAAATGAAAATATTCCATTTTAAGAAAGTTCTCTTCTAATAATACCTGCAAACTACAGTATTTGCAACATTTGACCATAATAACGTCATTCCTAGCAAAATGCTTAATACTACCTCCATTGAATATGTAGATTTGAGCTGCTGGGTTTACCTTGTTATGATTTTGTTGTTGTTTTTGTTGCACAATCGAAGGTAACAGTAACAATCATGCACCTCTGTGTACAAAAGTGTTTTTTTTATATGACTGTTTTTTGGAATAAGTCTTGAAAATGTTGGAGATATGCAAGTTATTACATATGTGTCATTTTTATGTGAGGATAATTAGATTTTATTTTTAAATTGTTGGTTTATGGTGGTAGGACTTTATAACCAGTGCAAACAATATTTTTTTTATACTACCAAAAAAGTTTAAATACTTGAAAAAAAATATTGCCGTTTAAATCATTGATTTTTTTTTTTACAAAAATGGAACATTCAATTAAGTAATTTTATTGTTTTATTCTGTCAGCCCTTCAGGCTAACACTAATACTACAATTTGATGCCAAAAGATGTAAATAAAATGCTGCTTTTACTGTTGGTGGTATCTATAAAAAGAATATTTTAAGACAAAGAAAGCAGCGATATACCGTATATTTATTCACAGCCTGAACAAGTTTGTCACTACAGAATTTGAGGAAAAAGACGATTATTAACGAGTTTTAGCAAGTCTGTGAAGCAAGGCCACTTTATGCATAAGTGCCAAAATATGAGCTTACTGTTTTTGCACTGTTTTTGTATTGAGTGTACATTTTTTACTTTGTTTTATAAAAATAAGATCACAATCTGAAATATTTAAAAAAATAAAACTTGACTGGAAACAAGTTTTTTGGAGCATTTCATCCATGGAAATATCCAATAGACAGTAATTTAGTGTAGACAAATAATCAACCTTATAATAAACAAGGACAACAAAAAAATGAAACATCGTGAGGTGAAGAAACAAAAGCCTAAAAAAATATCACGGATCATTGTTGAAACTAACAGCCTGACAACAAACTGAAGAAATACTTTTTTTAATCGCAACTATGCCTAATAACAATAAGGAAAATATTTCCAAATGACGGCTCGCGGGCCAACTGCGGCTCGCTGTCCAGTTTTTGGTGGCCCCCAATGCAAATGATAAAACTATCATTGAATACGGCTTACACAAGAAGCTTGAGTTCAGCCTGCATTCTGTTGCAGTTCCGATCTTCAACACTAGATGGAGCGACTCACCTAAACGGTGCCGCTCAATTAACTTAGGAGTGAAAACCTGATGTCGGAAACTAGAATTTCAGTATTTTCTTTTACATGAATTTCTATTAAAAACAGATCGCAACGTGTGTCAGTTTGGCAGTGTAACTGTAGCTTGGCTTGGTAGTTTAAACAGGAAGCAGATCCACAGTCAGTCCAAATACTTCTCGGCGCACACAATTTGGCAGTACATCAGCATGGAGAACACCAAAGCCAAGATCTGATTGGGAATAAGATAAAATATTTACACGTCAAGGCATAGCAATTTAATAGCACTCATGTAGAATGAATGCCCTCAAATAAAACCACATTTTGTCTTTAATCTATTGCTATTGTGGTTTTTATAAGGGTTTCTTGACGAGTTTAACATGTTGACAAGTACCTGAATGACACCAATGCAAACTCCAAAGACCAGAACGGATGGAATGTTATCCAGAAGCCAGTCCCTGGCTTTTTGGTAACAAGGCTGCAGAGGAAAGAATATCATTTCAAATCTGCTTTGCCAAACATTTTAAATGCGACTAAAAGCAGGGGTGTTGAAACTACAGGACCACCTCTGAATTCTACCCTCCTCAGTGCTGTTTATGTGAAAGAATTCATGCATCTGGACTGAATTTAAAACTCCTGAGAGGATTGAGGCTTATCATTTCAAAGCACATTTCTGTTGATGTTGTCGTGTATGCAATTGAAAGTCACCTCAATCCATCCTTCAGTGCATTGGTCAATCCTGGCGGAACAGCAGGACGAGGGCAGCGTTCCGTTCAGTACTTCATACCAATCGGTTTCATTGGTGACGCCACAACATTTAAACTGGAAGAGAAGTGTAAGACAACTAGGATTTTCTTTTCTTCTGCGGCTCCAGTATGTCATCATTTCTAATGTTTTGCTACACTTTGTTTATGCGTACCATTTTTTGGAGATTATCCCACGATTCTTTAAGGCCGGGTTCCGATTCGTAGTTTTTCATCCCTTTCTTTAAATCGCCTTGTGCTGTAGAATCCAGCTAGGAAGAAAAGGGGGCAATAATGTTAATTGTCATGTTAAGATCTACATACCTGTCAACCTCTGCCGATAACTGCCCTTATAAATGATTATTGATTCCCCTTACAAACCCCAAAAAAACCTTACAAACACCGTACGAGTCGTACGACTCGTACGGTGTTTGTAAGGTTTTTGGGGGGTTTGTAAGGGGAATCAATAATCATTTATAAGGGCAGTTATCGGCAGAGGTTGACAGGTATGCATCTAGCAAGTCAAGATTAGCTTCCACATTTTTGTAATCCGAAATGAACCCTAATCAATGGCAATGGCCGTGTTTTCCGGAAGGGTGTGCTCTCCGCGTGATTATGAATGTGTTCCACCTGCTGCGTCTTTACTGCCTACCCTCATGTGACCCAGGTGTTTGCAATTGCCTTGTCATCCCCTGCCTATGTATTTAAACCCCGTGTCATCGTCAGTCTGGGTTTGTTTATTCTGTTAGGATTGCGCCTCGGCTGTGGAGAAGAGTGGAACCCAGTAGCAGGAAGCAGGCGAACGAGAGGAAAGTGCAGGTGTGCAATTGAGGATTTTAACGAAAAATAATAATAAAAATGGGGACTAGATCAACAAAAATACAATCTTATCAGGGGAGACGCACACCGACGAACAGGCAAACATCACCCGCCAGGAAACAAGAGTCCCACAAGGACATACAAAAACACGGGGTTTAAATACACAAGACAGGCTGATAACAATCGCAAACACCTAGGTCACACAAGGGGAACAGAGCCAAAATGGACACAGCAGGTGAAACGCATACAATCACTAGAACAGAACGCATGGAAAACATGCATCCACCAACCCCAACTAAACTTGATGGCATTACATTTCTTTAATCATTGAGCCTTTAATGCTAAAAAAATAGAAATAATAATGTGTCTCATATCTATATAATACAAATAAAAATCCCACTTTTTGTGTACATTTTGCCTTTCCATGACTGTCTACACAAATTGACTGTAAAAAAAAAAATGTGTAAAAGGTGAGCTCACCTGATCCCGAAAGATGTGTACCACCAGTGCGAGACCCACTTCTGTCAGAACCAGGAGTAACAGGATCACAAAAAACTGCAGAGCGAGGTACCCATTTAAACTCTTTTCGTGGCCATCCCTAATGTGACCTCATTGGCATCTTCAGCATCATTCGTAAAAAAAAAAAGAGGCGGTCCTACCATGAACAACAGGCATCGCTGCTCCTTGAGCGCTCCGAGACAACCAAGGAAGCCCGTAACCATGGTGATCCCCCCAGCGACCAGCAACAAATTGGCCGCCGAGAGCGACGGGAAAGAAAGAGGAAGAGATGAAAACTCGGCTTGAGTGAAAGACAGCCAGACGCCGACGCCAAACAATCCGCATCCTCCCAGCTGTTAAGGACACACGGTATGATATTTAAATTCAACATAAGCCAAAGCATCATTCACCGTGTACTAAATGTATCAATATAATTTGGGGGAAAAATAGGCCATTACTTACCCAGAAGATGAGGTTAAAAACAAACATCATATATTTGACGCAGCACAAACATTTCCGAGACGCTGACATCCTGAAATAAAACATTAAAGGTAAACATCAGTTGTAATCCTGTTATCACCAATCCTACTTTATTAGTATATATAAAAAATTAAAACGAATTGCACAGTTTCACATTGATTTCAACATTTGACTTGTTACCAACCGTGAGCAAATGGAAAAGCACTATTTAATTGACTTGTTCCATCCAGTGTTAAAACTGAGAATCTAGGCTGAACTCAAGCTTCTTGTGTAGACTATTTTCAATGATGTTTTAATTATGCAGAGCGAGCTATTAAAAACTGGGATGCGGGTGCATAATTTAGACACTCCAGCACTACAAGTAAAAAACGTGGGTCCCGACCGAGTGCAATCTGACACGTGAGCTCACACAGGAAGTCAAAGCGCTGGTAGGAAGGAAGCTTCCTCCCAACCTCAATAGACCTAATAATACTACAGAAAGCATTTCCCATGGCCACCATGAACTTGTGACCCACAAAAGAACCTCCTTCAGCTAACTGCTACGAATGTGTACTGCGTAATAAACAACGTGACATTTGAACCCTTTCGCCAACTAATGACAGGGCACTCATTGACGTCATTGGCTACCATTGACGGCAATGGTCGTCCAATCCATTTTCTTGAAAAAAATGTTACACATGTTATACATGGTATTTTTTTTCAAGAAAAAAAGCCTTACTATACAATGTATAGTAAGGCTTTTTTTCTTGAAAAAAATGACCATGTATAGTATACATGGTCATTTTTTTCAAGAAAAAAAGCCTTACTATACATTGTATAGTAAGGCTTTTTTTCTTGAAAAAAAAATGACCATGTATAGTAAGGCTTTTTTTCTTGAAAAAAATGACCATGTATAGTAAGGCTTTTTTTTCTTGAAAAAAATGACCATGTATAGTAAGGCTTTTTTCTTGAAAAAAATGACCATGTATAGTAAGGCTTTTTTTCTTGAAAAAAATGACCATGTATAGTAAGGCTTTTTTTTCTTGAAAAAAATGACCATGTATAGTAAGGCTTTTTTTCTTGAAAAAAATGACCATGTATAGTAAGGCTTTTTTTCTTGGAAAAAAAGACCATGTATAGTAAGGCTTTTTTTCATGAAAAAAAGACCATGTATAGTAAGGCTTTTTTTCTTGAAAAAAAATGACCATGTATAGTAAGGCTTTTTTTCTTGAAAAAAAATAGAGGAAAAAGGTATTGACCCAGGATGGAACACTGAATCTCATGACTACAGGGTTGACACTCTAACCACTCGGCCATGGTGAGACTACTTTTCTGGTAATAATAAAAATATGGATCACATAAAATAAGGCTTTTAGTTGTCAAAAAGACTGTCTAGTAAGGTTATTTTTCTTTCAAAAAGAACAGGCAATGTATAGAAAGCCTCCTTTTCTTGTGAAAAAGGTCCAGACAGAGTATTGAACCCTGAATCTCAGATGTGTGAGGGTAACACACTAACCACTCAGCCACAGTAAGACTATTTTGAAAAAAAAGACCTTGTATAGTATGGCTTTTAAAAAAAGACGATGTATGTAAGGCTTTTTTTTGTAAAAAAAGACCATGTATAGCAGTGGTCTCCAAACTATTCCACAAGGGCCACAGTGGGTCCGGGTTTTCATTCCAACCCAGAAAGAGGACACCTTTTTTCACCAATCTGGTGTCCTACAAGTGCAATCAGTGGATTGCAGTCAGGTAATTAACCTCAGTAAAGCTTTTTGTGGAAAACAATGAGCATGTATAGTAAGGCTTTTTTTCTTAAAAATAATTACCATGTATATTAAGACTTTTTTTCTTAAAAATAATGCCCATGTACAGCAAGGCTTTCTTTTTCTTAAATCTAATGACCATATATAGTAAGGCTTTTTTTCTTAAAAATAATGACAATGAATAGTAAGGCTTTTTTTCTTAAAAATTAATGACAATGTATAGTAAGGCTTTCTTTTAAAAAAAAAATAATGACAATGTATAGTAAGGCTTTTTTTTCTTAAAAATGATAATGTATAGTAAGGCTTTTTTTCTCTTAAAAATAATGAGCATTTATCGAATGACTTGTTTTCTTAAAAATAATGACCATGTATAGTAAGGATATTTTTTCTTTTAAAAAAAAGACTATGCATTGTAAGGCTTTTTTGGTTTAAAAAAATCATGCATTTTTCACCATCCTTTGCTCCGCCAGGGGCCGAGCCTCCCCTTTTCTACTGACGCCCCTGGTGCATGTTTTTTTTTTATTCATACTGTGCAAACCTCAAAACGATGACATTTAAGATTCCGTGCAGTGACAGCAGGTTTTACCTGATGATGGCTTTCACTTCTGTCCAACGTTGTTGATGTTGTTAGGTTCCGTTTAGAACTCCCAGATTATTTTTTATAATCCCCTCTTTTTCCTCTTTCTCTCCAGGAAGGAGAGTTCCCGGAGCAGGCAAATACCTCAAGAAGTTTTCTTTATGCTTCTCCACAGTGTTCTTCTTCCACTGTGGTCGCCTCTTCCCCCAATTAGCTTGTCCTCTCTCCCGATTCCCAACCTTTTGACTTCATGTATTTTTCCATCTGGGAGGCTTTATCCTAGTTTCAAAAAAGTTTCCAGATGTCTGAGTTTTCTCTGTCCTGCTTTCTGCTCCTCCCCTCCTCATTCTTTCCATGTACCCCCCCCTCAACCACCCACAACCCACTACCTCTACATTCGGCCTGCCCCATTGCAGCTCGGCTTTCTCATTGTTCCCAAACATTGTCAAGATGACTCTAGGAAGGCCGCTATTTAATACAATTGGACGTAGAGCCTTTCAAACTTTGTGGAGGATTAGACTTTATTTGCTATTGGAACAAACTTTCAATTGTACAAAACCAGCTACTCATTTTCAAACATTGTTTTTGTTTTGTTGGTTCAATTACATTTATAAGTTAGCAGCCTCTTTCACTTTGTTGCAAAGAAATGAAGAAAAACATATATTAGAATTGTTTTATATAGTTTTGCTATGGGCAATCAGGACTGTCAGAGCCTACAAGGACTAAAACATATCTGAATCACAGACTGATGTTAATTATATTTTGGCCATGAATACTTATTTAATAATTCCAAATTGTCTGTCAGATTCCTTTCATTGCTTTTCCTCTAGTTGCGCTGTTTCCAGATATGTTTTCACATTTAACCCATTATATTTCAGCCATCACAATCAGTTCTGTAGACCCTGCAGCGTAAAAAAAGGCGTGGATAAAACTGTTGCTTTAACCAATCAGATTTCGAGTTAGCAACACCAAGGCCTCCTCATAGGCGTAGGTCACGTCATCGCTTTCACAAGTTTGCATGGAGATGGTGGGAGAAAAAAACCTTACAAACACCGTACGACTCGTACGGTGTTTGTAAGGTTTTTTGGGGGTTTGTAAGGGGAATCATAATCATTTATAAGGGCAGTTATCGGCAGAGGTTGACAGGTATGATGATGACACTAAAGGCTTTTGATTTGATGTAAAGGTATAGCATCCCATAAAACTAAGCTTTCATTTCAAACTATTCCACAAAATGTAGGTTTTCATAAAGAGCAAGCTTTCCACAATACTAGTGTCCTACAAGTGCAATCAGTGGATCGGCGTCAGGTGCTTCTTGCAGCCCAACCCCCGTTGCTTCAACTGAGTCCGAGTCTGTGCTGGATGTTTCGAAAGAAAAATGCTGGCCCAACCCACAGCGGCCCTCGAGGACCCCTGTTGCAGACTCTCCAAGCCAGTCCAAGTCTTTTTCTGGACCTATTGTAAATGTTGGCCATCAAAATGCAGACTTTTGACCATTTTGACTCATTTAAGAGCACCTTTGTTGAATGATATTGTACCCATTTCATTATATGCAGCGGTGTATGATGACACTAAAGGCTTTTGATTTGATGAAAAGGCATAGCATCCCATAAAACTAAGCTTTCATTTCAAACTATTCCACAAAATGTAGGTTTTCCTAAAGAGCAAGCTTTCCACAATACTAGTGTCCTACAAGTGCAATCAGTGGATTGCCGTCAGGTGCTTCTTGCAGCCCAACCCCCGTTGCTTCAACTGAGTCCGAGTCTGTGCTGGATGTTTCGGAACAAAAAAAATGCTGGCCCAACCCACAGCCGCCCTCGAGGACCCCTGTTGCAGACTCTCCAAGCCAGTCCAAGTCTTTTTCTGGACCTATTGTAAACGTTGGCCATCAAAATGCAGACTTTTGACCATTTTGACTCATTGAAGAGCACCTTTGTTGAATGATATTTTACCCATTTCATTATATGCAGCGGTGTATGATGACACTAAAGGCTTTTGATTTGATGTAAAGGCATAGCATCCCATAAAACTAAGCTTTCATTTCAAACTATTCCACAAAATGTAGGTTTTCATAAAGAGCAAGCTTTCCACAATACTAGTGTCCTACAAGTGCAATCAGTGGATTGCCGTCAGGTGCTTCTTGCAGCCCAACCCCCGTTGCTTCAACTGAGTCCGACCGAGTCTGTGCTGGATGTTTCGGAAAAAAAAATGCTGGCCCAACCCACAGCCGCCCTCGAGGACCCCTGTTGCAGACTCTCCAAGCCAGTCCAAGTCTTTTTCTGGACCTATTGTAAATGTTGGCCATCAAAATGCAGATTTTTGACCATTTTGACTCATTTAAGAGCACCTTTGTTGAATATTTCACCCATTTCATTATATGCAGCGGTGTATGATGACACTAAAGGCTTTTCATTTGATTTAAAGGCATAGCATCCCATAAAACTAAGCTTTCATTTCAAACTATTCCACAAAATGTAGGTTTTCATAAAGAGCAAGCTTTCCACAATACTAGTGTCCTACAAGTGCAATCAGTGGATCGGCGTCAGGTGCTTCTTGCAGCCCAACCCCCGTTGCTTCAACTGAGTCCGACCGAGTCTGTGCTGGATGTTTCGGAACAAAATGCTCGCCCAACCCACAGCGGCCCTCGAGGAGCCCTGTTGCAGACTCTCCAAGCCAGTCCAAGTCTTTTTCTGGACCTATTGTAAATGTTGGCCATCAAAATGCAGACTTTTGACCATTTTGACTCATTTAAGAGCACCTTTGTTGAATGATATTTTACCCATTTCATTATATGCAGCGGTGTATGATGACACTAAAGGCTTTTGATTTGATGAAAAGGCATAGCATCCCATAAAACTAAGCTTTCATTTCAAACTATTCCACAAAATGTAGGTTTTCCTAAAGAGCAAAGCTTTCCACAATACTAGTGTCCTACAAGTGCAATCAGTGGATCGGCATCAGGTGCTTCTTGCAGCCCAACCCCCGTTGCTTCAACTGAGTCCGAGTCTGTGCTGGATGTTTCGGAACAAAATGCTGGCCCAACCCACAGCGGCCCTCGAGGACCCCTGTTGCAGACTCTCCAAGCCAGTCCAAGTCTTTTTCTGGACCTATTGTAAATGTTGGCCATCAAAATGCAGACTTTTGACCATTTTGACTCATTTAAGAGCACCTTTGTTGAATATTTCACCCATTTCATTATATGCAGCGGTGTATGATGACACTAAAGGCTTTTCATTTGATTTAAAGGCATAGCATCCCATAAAACTAAGCTTTCATTTCAAACTATTCCACAAAATGTAGGTTTTCATAAAGAGCAAGCTTTCCACAATACTAGTGTCCTACAAGTGCAATCAGTGGATCGGCGTCAGGTGCTTCTTGCAGCCCAACCCCCGTTGCTTCAACTGAGTCCGACCGAGTCTGTGCTGGATGTTTCGGGAAAAAAAATGCTGGCCCAACCCACAGCCGCCCTCGAGGACCCCTGTTGCAGACTCTCCAAGCCAGTCCAAGTCTTTTTCTGGACCTATTGTAAATGTTGGCCATCAAAATGCAGACTTTTGACCATTTTGACTCATTGAAGAGCACCTTTGTTGAATGATATTTTACCCGTTTCATTATATGCAGCGGTGTATGATGACACTAAAGGCTTTTGATTTGATGTAAAGGCATAGCATCCCATAAAACTAAGCTTTCATTTCAAACTATTCCACAACATGTAGGTTTTCATAAAGTGCAAGCTTTCCACAATACTAGTGTCCTACAAGTGCAATCAGTGGATTGCCGTCAGGTGCTTCTTGCAGCCCAACCCCCGTTGCTTCAACTGAGTCCGACCGAGTCTGTGCTGGATGTTTCGGGAAAAAAAATGCTGGCCCAACCCACAGCCGCCCTCGAGGACCCCTGTTGCAGACTCTCCAAGCCAGTCCAAGTCTTTTTCTTGACCTATTGTAAACGTTGGCCATCAAAATGCAGACTTTTGACCATTTTGACTCATTGAAGAGCACCTTTGTTGAATGATATTTTACCCGTTTCATTATATGCAGCGGTGTATGATGACACTAAAGGCTTTTGATTTGATGTAAAGGCATAGCATCCCATAAAACTAAGCTTTCATTTCAAACTATTCCACAACATGTAGGTTTTCATAAAGTGCAAGCTTTCCACAATACTAGTGTCCTACAAGTGCAATCAGTGGATCGGCGTCAGGTGCTTCTTGCAGCCCAACCCCCGTTGCTTCTACAAACCCTTTGCCCACCCCCCAGCTAATTGGTGACGGCGAGGAGGTGATCGTTACGATCCGTCCCAAAAAATGGCAAATGAAAAAGCACTATGTAAACGCTAAACGATTATCCCCCGACTTAAACCCAGCCGGGAAGAAAAATATCATGGAACATTTCAGGATGAATACTTTTAGAGTGACCTCTTCCAAAAAAAAAAAAACAATCGCCTCCGCCAAGGACCTTTTTCAATTTAACTTTACGTGACAGATCTCCAATCCATACATATTGCGGACATACGGTTAAATAAATGGTCAGGGAAAAATGTATGATGACGCAGAAATTATTTTTTTTGCCTTGACGGAGACACTGGCGGCGATTGTTAAACAACTTTAAAAATGTTTCAAGGGAAAAAAAGCCTTACTATACAGTGTGCTTGTTTTCTGGGAGTTTCCACTGTTTGTAAATCCATCTGGCAGTTTTAGCCAGCGGCGATGACAGATTTTAGCTCCTGGATGCCACAAATTAGTCATAATGGTTGGACTCTAGTCATTTTCTCTTCCTAAAAATCCAAAAGTTAATATGTATTTGACTGCGGTTTCAAAGTAAACCATCACACACACACACACATACACACACACACACACACACACACACACACGCGCGCACAAACGCGCGCACAGACGCGCGCACAGACCCGCGCACACAGACGCGCGTGCGCACAGACACACGCGCGCACAGACACACGCGCGCACAGACACAGACACGCGCACAGACACAGATACGCGTGTAATGGTTTACTTTGAAACCACAGTCAAATAGTCAAGTACAAGTTTTGGCTTTTAAGGACGAGAATATATATATATATATAAATGGGTTCAATAAAACTGAATACAGCAGTTTCAAAATAAACCATTACACACACACACATATATATATATATATATATATATATATATATATATATATATATATATATATATATATATATATATATATATATATATATATATATATATAGGGGTTCAATAAAACTGAATACAGCAGTTTCAAATTAAACCATTACACACACATATATATATATATATATATATATATATATATATATATATATATATATATATATATATATATATATATATAATGGTTTATACTGTATTCAGTTTTATTGATTTGAGAATACACATCTCTTTGGTAGCTATACAAAATAGCTCTGGTCCATCTTATGGTGCCGATATAATTCCGTTTTTCAAAATAAATCATTCATTGATTCAATAGTTTTCCGCACCGCTTTACTTCGCAGGGGTTGCAGGGATGCTGGAGCCTATCACGGCCAACTATGGCTTGCCAGCCAATCACAGGGCACTGAGACGAAAACACGCTGATTAACTTCAAATGACTTCAGGTGGTGGGGCTAGGCACACTGTATCTCAGACCTATTGCACGCCAGTCAGGTATAACAATAATTATAACATTTATTTTAATGTCTTACGAGTTAGTTGCTTGTTATAATGAACAAGTGTGCGTTTATTTTGATGTCTTACGAGTTACTTACTTGTTATAGTGAACAAGTATGCCTTTAGTTTGAGCTGAAGATCGCCATGTTGAGCTCCGCTAAGCAAGCATGGGTTAAGGTTAAACCTCAAGCTTAAATTTTAATGTTATTTTGCTAAATTATGTATTGGGCAAGTATTCATAAGAACCGAGCGGTGTTCTTAACGCGGTGGTTATTGTTACGGGATTCCAACTGTCTTTTTTTGTGTGGAAATATCATGCTAATGAGCGATTAGCACGAGGCTAGCGCTAGCCGCGAATGGCTAATCGCTACGCTAGCAGGGAGTCCACGTAGTGCTTCTAACTGTACTTTATTGTGGATGCTAAATGAGCGTTAGTTAAGCTAATGTTCATACTCCTATGATTTTGTTTGTAAAAATACACTTATTTGTCGGTGCGAATGGGCTCAAAGTTTTGGTTAATGATGTTAAATGCAAATGTGATTGATTGACACACATTGTATGGCATGCACTTGTTGTAGTGTATGTACACGATGGAATGAAGGCTATAAATGTTTGTTTAGAAAGCAGACTAAACTCTGTCCCTGTGTGGCTTTTTTAAGTTGACGGACATCTTCCTGGACAGCGGCTTGAGTTCTAAAAGGCCTGGGGCCACCTGGTCTGACTGCACCAAGCAGGCTCAGTACCTCCGGGACACTAAAGTGAAGTTCAACCTGGACGGCATGGATGGACGGACGGACGGCATGGACGGACGGCATGGACGGACGGACGGCATGGACGGACGGCATGGACGGACGGCAGGGACGGACGGCATGGATGGACGGCACAGACGGACGGACGGCGGATTTATGGATACTTCTTCACAGTGGAGTTTTGGACACTTTTTTTACCCATGGATTTATGGACACTTCTCCCCAGCGGAGTTTTGGACACTTTTCTCCCCAGTGGAGTTTTGGACACTTTTTGGACACTTTTCTCCCCAGTGGAGTTTTGGACACTTTTCTCCCCAGTGGAGTTTTGGACACTTTTTTACCCGTGGACGTTTGGACACTTTTTTACCCGTGGACTTTTGGACACTTTTTTTACCGGTGGACTTTTGGACACTTTTTTTTACCGGTGCAGGTAAGTATTTTGGTCTTTTGAGTTTTGATTTGTGGACACTTTTCTCCCTAGTGGAGTTTTGGACACTTTTTCTCCCCAGTGGAGTTTTGGACACTTTTTGGACACTTTTTCTCCCCAGTGGAGTTTTGGACACTTTTTCTCCCCAGTGGAGTTTTGGACACTTTTTTTCTCCCCAGTGGAGTTTTGGACACTTTTTTTCTCCCCAGTGGAGTTTTGGACACTTTTTTTCTCCCCAGTGGAGTTTTGGACACTTTTTTTCTCCCCAGTGGAGTTTTGGACACTTTTTTTCTCCCCAGTGGAGTTTTGGACACTTTTTTTCTCCCCAGTGGAGTTTTGGACACTTTTTTTCTCCCCAGTGGAGTTTTGGACACTTTTTTTCTCCCCAGTGGAGTTTTGGACACTTTTTTTCTCCCCAGTGGAGTTTTGGACACTTTTTTTCTCCCCAGTGGAGTTTTGGACACTTTTTTTCTCCCCAGTGGAGTTTTGGACACTTTTTTTCTCCCCAGTGGAGTTTTGGACACTTTTTTTCTCCCCAGTGGAGTTTTGGACACTTTTTTTCTCCCCAGTGGAGTTTTGGACACTTTTTTTCTCCCCAGTGGAGTTTTGGACACTTTTTTTCTCCCCAGTGGAGTTTTGGACACTTTTTTTCTCCCCAGTGGAGTTTTGGACACTTTTTTTCTCCCCAGTGGAGTTTTGGACACTTTTTTTCTCCCCAGTGGAGTTTTGGACACTTTTTTTCTCCCCAGTGGAGTTTTGGACACTTTTTTTCTCCCCAGTGGAGTTTTGGACACTTTTTTTCTCCCCAGTGGAGTTTTGGACACTTTTTTTCTCCCCAGTGGAGTTTTGGACACTTTTTTTCTCCCCAGTGGAGTTTTGGACACTTTTTTTCTCCCCAGTGGAGTTTTGGACACTTTTTTTCTCCCCAGTGGAGTTTTGGACACTTTTTTTCTCCCCAGTGGAGTTTTGGACACTTTTTTTCTCCCCAGTGGAGTTTTGGACACTTTTTCTCCCCAGTGGAGTTTTGGACACTTTTTTTACCCGTGGATTTATGGACACTTTTTTACCGGTGGACTTTTGGACACTTTTTTACCGGTGCAGGTAAGTATTTTGGTCTTTGAGTTTTGATTTGTGGACACTTTTCTCCCTAGTGGAGTTTTGGACACTTTTTGGACACTTTTCTCCCAGGTGGAGTTTTGGACACTTTTTGGACACTTTTCTCCCCAGTGGAGTTTTGGACACTTTTCTCCCCAGTGGAGTTTTGGACACTTTTTTACCCGTGGAGTTTTGGACACTTTTTTACCCGTGGACTTTTGGACACTTTTTTACCCGTGGATTTATGGACACTTTTTTACCCGTGGATTTATGGACACTTTTTTACCGGTGGACTTTTGGACACTTTTTTACCGGTGCAGGTAAGTATTTTGGTCTTTTGAGTTTTGATTTGTGGACACTTTTCTCCCTAGTGGAGTTTTGGACACTTTTTGGACACTTTTCTCCCCAGTGGAGTTTTGGACACTTTTTGGACACTTTTCTCCCCAGTGGAGTTTTGGACACTTTTTGGACACTTTTCTCCCCAGTGGAGTTTTGGACACTTTTTGGACACTTTTCTCCCCAGTGGAGTTTTGGACACTTTTTGGACACTTTTCTCCCCAGTGGAGTTTTGGACACTTTTTGGACACTTTTCTCCCCAGTGGAGTTTTGGACACTTTTTGGACACTTTTCTCCCCAGTGGAGTTTTGGACACTTTTTGGACACTTTTCTCCCCAGTGGAGTTTTGGACACTTTTTGGACACTTTTCTCCCCAGTGGAGTTTTGGACACTTTTTGGACACTTTTCTCCCCAGTGGAGTTTTGGACACTTTTTGGACACTTTTCTCCCCAGTGGAGTTTTGGACACTTTTTGGACACTTTTCTCCCCAGTGGAGTTTTGGACACTTTTTGGACACTTTTCTCCCCAGTGGAGTTTTGGACACTTTTTTGGACACTTTTTTACCCATGGATTTATGGACACTTTTTTACCGGTGGACTTTTGGACACTTTTTTACCGGTGCAGGTAAGTATTTTGGTCTTTTGAGTTTTGATTTGTGGATACTTTTCTCCCTAGTGGAGTTTTGGACACTTTTTGGACACTTTTCTCCCCAGTGGAGTTTTGGACACTTTTTGGACACTTTTCTCCCCAGTGGAGTTTTGGACACTTTTCTCGCCAGTGGAGTTTTGGACACTTTTTGGACACTTTTCTCCCCAGTGGAGTTTTGGACACTTTTTGGACACTTTTCTCCCCAGTGGAGTTTTGGACACTTTTCTCCCTAGTGGAGTTTTGGACACTTTTTTTTACCCGTGGATTTATGGACACTTTTCTCCCCAGTGGAGGTTTGGACGCTTTTCTCCCTAGTGGAGTTTTGGACACTTTTCTCCCCTGCTGAGTTTTGGGGACGGACGGCAGGGACGGACGGCAGGGACGGACGGCAGGGACGGACGGCAGGGATGGACGGACGGACGGCACGGACGGACGGCACGGACGGACGGACGGCACGGACGGACGGACGGCACGGACGGACGGACGGACGGACGGACGGCACGGACGGACGGACGGCACGGACGGACGGACGGCACGGACGGACGGACGGACGGCACGGACGGCACGGACGGCACGGACGGACAGAGGGATCAAGGTGAGTGCAAAATTCAGCACACCTTGCTAAAAAAATGTAATTAATTTATTGGAAAAATTTCAAAGACTTGAACCTTTTTTTCCCCCGTGGACTTTTGGGCATGAACGGACGGCAAAGATGGACGGCAAAGATGGACGGCAAGGATGGACGGCAAGGACGGACGGCAGGGACAGACGGAGGGATCAAGGTGAGTGCAAAATTCAGCACACCTTGCTAAAAAAATGTAATTAATTTATTGGAAAAATTTCAAAGACTTGAACCTTTTTTTCCCCCGTGGACTTTTGGGCATGAACGGACGGCAAAGATGGACGGCAAGGACGGACGGCAGGGACGGACGGACGGCAGGGACGGACGGACGGCAGGGACGGACGGACGGCAGGGACGGACGGACGGCAGGGACGGACGGACGGCAGGGACGGACGGCAGGGACGGACGGCAGGGACAGACGGAGGGATCAAGGTGAGTGCAAAATTCAACACACTTTGCCAAAAAAAAAATATTGGAAAATGTTCAAAGACTTGAACTTTTTTTCTACTCTGCGGACTTTTGGGCATGGACGGACGGCAGGGACCGACGGCAGGGACAGACAGAGGGATCAAGGTGAGTGCAAAATTCAGCACACTTTGCAAAAAAAAATTCCTTAAATTATTGGAAATTTCCAAAAGCTATAACTTTCCCCCCCCCCCCCCCCCCTGCGGACTTTTGGGCGTGGACGGACGGCACGGACTGATGGACGACAGGGACAGAGACAACTGCGGTGAGTCGGCCACGCCCGCCGGCCCGTGCCGTCGTCCAATCGCAAGCCGAGCCCATTCCACCCGTGTTTGCTCTCTTTCAGCGTGCTTCACGGGTACGTGTAAACTAGGAGTCTTGAGGCCCTGTCGTTGGTGTTAGTGACTGGCGGCCATCTTACGACAGACACTCTGAATTGGCTCAATTCTTCAAACGTTTTGGTTGGAAGGAGGTAAGTGATCCAAGATGGCGGCGCGGGTGGATGCAGCTGGCTCTTGCTCTCCAGTTTGGTGTTTTGTTTCCTCAGTCTTGTCGTTGTTTGCTAACATCTGCCAGGCAAACCTTTTCTACAGTCGCCAGGATTTGGTTGCTCTCGGGAGGAGATGCCATAAATCCATCAGAGCAGATTGCCAACGAACCTGCCGCATGTCCCCGAGGACATCTCGAGACGACCAATTTCGTCATACGCTGCTGTGTATGATGACAATTAGGCTTTTGATGATTCGATGATGATGATCAAGCCCATGTCTGAACAGTTAGCAATCCCTCATTTTCTGTTGCTTTGGGGATATTTTTGCGCCACTTCCTCTTGATTTTGAGGGAATTGATCGCATCACTCACATTACAAAAAAGATAGGGTTGTTGGAAAAAATATTATAGAAAATAATTCAAATTCACAAGATGGGGAAGACGTGCTGGCGGCTGTCATGGAGTTCCGTGCGCATCGGTCGCGCCATGCAGGCAAGCCCCGCCCCCCCAGGGATGGAATTTGTCCGTCCGTCCGCTTAATCGGGTCTTTGCTTTCAGCTGGACGAGAGCGGGAAGTCGGTCTTCACCGTTCTGTGGGGGGACGTGGCCGCTGAATTGAGGAAGGTGAAGAACTGCGTCATCTGTTACGGTGGGTAGCCACAAGAGATTTGGCCGGCTTTTGGTCGGGGGAAAAAAGGCTTTTATCTGTCCATCGTTAGGCTTTTTTTTCCCCTAAAAAATGACAATGTTTACATAGTCATTTTTTGGGAAAAAAGGCTTACAATAGATGGTCGTTTTTTTTTTGTTTTTTTTTAAAGCCTTATACATTGTTTTTGTTTTAAAGCCTTACAAAAAAGCCTTAAAAATGACCATGTATAGTAAAGCTTTATTCTTAAAAAAATATATAGTATATATAGTAAGGCTTTTTTTTCTAAAAAATAACATAATATAGTAAGGCTTTTAAAAAAAAAAACGACATAGTATAGTAAGGCTTTTTTTTTCTTAAAAAAACGACAAAGTATGGTAAGGCTTTTTTCTTAAAAAACGACACAGTATAGTAAGGCTTTTTTTCCTAAAAAAGGACATAGCATAGTAAGGCGGTTTCCCCCTAAAAACGACATAGTATAGTAAGGCTTTTTTCTTTAAAAAAATTACATAGTATATAGTAAGGCTTTTTTTCTTAAGAAAAAACGACAGTATAGTAAGGCTTTTTTTTTTTAAATTAAAAAACGACATATTTTAGTAAGGCTTTAAAAAAAGACAGATAGTAAGGCTTTTTTTTAAATTAAAAAACGACAGATAGTAAGGCTTTTTAAAATTAAAAAACGACAGATACTAAGGCTTTTTAAATTAAAAAATGACAGATAGTAAGGCTTTTTTTAATTAAAAAATGACATAGTATAGTAAGGCTTTTTTCTTTTAAAAACGACATAGTATAGTAAGGCTTTTTTTCTTAAAAAACAACATAGTATAGTAAGGCTTTTTTATTTAAAAAACGACAGTATAGTCAAGCTTTTTCTTAAAAAACGACATAGTATAGTAAGCCTTTTTTCTTAAAAAAAACAACATAGTATAGTAAGGCTATTTTTTCTTAAAAAACGACATAGTATAGTAAGGCTTTTTTTCTTAAAAAAACGACATAGTATAGTAAGGCTTTTTTTCTTAAAAAACGACATAGTATAGTAAGGCTTTTTTAATTAAAAAAAATGACATAGTATAGTAAGGCTTTTTTTCCTTAAAAAACGACAGTATAGTAAGGCTTTTTTTTCCTAAAAACGACATAGTATAGTAAGGCTTTTTTTAAAATTAAAAAACGACATAGTATAGTAAGGCTTTTTTTAAAATTAAAAAACGACATAGTATATCGTAAGGCTTTTTTCCTTAAAAAACGAATCAGTATAGTAAGGCTTTTTTTCCTAAAAAAAATGACATAGTATAGTTAGGCTTTTTTTCTTAAAAAACGACATAGTATAGTAAGGCTTTTTTTCCTAAAAAACGACATAGTATAGTAAGGCTTTTTTTCCTAAAAAAACGACACAGTATAGTAAGGCTTTTTCCCTAAAAAAAACGACATAATATAGTAAGGTTTTTTTTTTTTTCTTAAAAAACGACATAGTATAGTAAGGCTTTTTTCCCCTAAAAAACGACATAGTGTAGTAAGGCTTTTTTCCCTAAAAACGACATAGTATAGTAAGGCTTTTTTCTTAAAAAACGACACAGTATAGTAAGGCTTTTTTCTTAAAAAACGACATAGTATAGTAAGGCTTTTTTTCCTAAAAAACGACACAGTATAGTAAGGCTTTTTCCCTAAAAAACGACATAATATAGTAAGGTTTTTTTTTTCTTAAAAAACGACATAGTATAGTAAGGCTTTTTTCCCCTAAAAAACGACATAGTATATATAGTAAGGCTTTTTTCCCTAAATAACGACATAGTATAGTAAGGCTTTTTTTTTCTAAAAAAACGACATAGTATAGTAAGGTTTTTTTCCTAAAAAACGACATAGTATAGTAAGGCTTTTTTTCTTAAAAAACGACACAGTATAGTAAGGCTTTTTTCTTAAAAAACGACATAGTATAGTAAGGCTTTTTTTCCTAAAAAACGACATAGTATACTAAGGCTTTTTTTCCTAAAAAACGACATAGTATAGTAAAGCTTTTTTCCTAAAAAACGACATAGTATATATAGTAAGGCTTTTTTCCCTAAATAACGACATAGTATAGTAAGGCTTTTTTTTTTCTAAAAAAACGACATAGTATAGTAAGGTTTTTTTCCTAAAAAACGACATAGTGTAGTAAGGCTTTTTTTTCCCTAAAAAAAATGACATAGTATAGTAAGGCTTTATTTTTTTTAAAACGACATAGTATAGTAAGGCTTTTTTTCCTAAAAAACGACATAGTATAGTAAGGCTTTTTTCCTAAAAAACGACACAGTATAGTAAGGCTTTTTTCCTAAAAAACGACACAGTATAGTAAGGCTTTTTTCCTAAAAAACGACATAGTATAGTAAGGCTTTTTCCCTAAAAAAACGACATAATATAGTAATGTTTTTTTTCTTAAAAAACGACATAGTATAGTAAGGCTATTTTTCCCTAAAAAACGACATAGTATAGTAAGGCTTTTTTTCTTAAAAAAACGACATAGTATAGTAAGGATTTTTTCCCTAAAAAAAACGACATAGTATAGTAAGGCTTTTAAAAAAAATGACCATGTATAGTAAGCCTCATCTCATTTTCTGAACTGCTTTATCCTCATTAGGGTAGCGGGGGATGCTGGAGCCAATCCCATTTGTCTCCAGGCCAGAGGCGGGGGACATCCTGAATCGGTGGCCAGACGATCTTAGGGTACAAGGAGACGGACAACCACGCACTGTATAGTAAGTCTTTTTTTCCTTAAAAACGACATGGTATAGTAAGGCTTTTTTTCCCTAAAAAAACGACATAGTATAGTAAGGCTTTTTTTCCTAAAAAACGACATAGAATAGTAAGGGTTTTTTTCTCAAAAAACGACATAGTATATAAAGGGTTTTTTCCCTAAAAAACGACATAGTATAGTAAGGCTTTTTTTTTCTTAAAAAACGACATAGTATACAAAGGGTCTTTTCCCTAAAAAACGACATAGTATAGTAAGCCTTTCCCCCCCCCCAAAAAAAACAGCATAGTATTGTAAGGTTTTTTCCCTAAAAAACGACATAGTATAGTAAGGCTTTTTTTCTTAAAAAAACGACATAGTATAGTAAGGCTTTTTTCCCCCAAAAACGACATAGTATAGTAAGGCTTTTTTTCTTAAAAAACGACATAGTATAGTAAGGCTTTTTTTCCTAAAAAACGACATAGTATAGTAAGGCTTTTTTCCCCCAAAAATGACATAGTATAGTAAGGGTATT